>NC_072819.1:12010000-12335000 GCF_027744805.1 Dunckerocampus dactyliophorus | reverse complement strand
TGTTCTTGAATGGTATCGGCCACCACCAATGTTGATACAAATCGAATAGTTTTTAAAACGAATCGTTACACCCCTACTTGTAATCATTTCTTTGGGCCTTCAGTCTTTTCTCAGTACAAGTCTACTGTGTATGATGGTAATACATAGCTTTTTCATCTTTTATACATAACAAAGATGTAATATTAGTGTCAAAATCTAATTTATATCGAGAGGCAGCTAGCTGTTGTGGGTTTATGAATAGTCCCCTACTCGCTGTTTACAGTGACGACGGAGGCCGACTGACCTCAACCGAGGATATAGTCGGGTGGTGCAAGGAATACTTCACGGCCCTTCTCAATCCCACTGACATACCTTCCGTAGAGCAAGCAGAGTCTGAGGACATGAACGCGGACAGATCCATCATCGTGTCTAAGTTAGTCCAATAGCTCCTCAGTCGCAAAGCTCCGGTGGTGGATGAGTTTCGTCCTGACTTTATCAAGGTCCTGGATTTTGTGGGACTATCTTGGTTGACACATCTCTTTAACATTGTGTGGAAGTCAGGAATAGTACCTTTCGATTGGCAGACCGGGGTGGTGGCCCCCCTTACCAAGAATGGAAACTGGAAGGTGTGTTTCAGCTACAGGGGGATCACACTCCTCAGCCTTCCTGGGAAAGACTGCCCTTTGTCACCAATTCTGTTCATAATTTTGATGGACTGAATTTCTAGGTGTTTGGGGGCCTTATGATCTCGCCTCTGTATTTGCAGATAATGTGTTCCTGACGGCCTCATTCGGCTGTGACCTTCAGAGTGTTTACTGGGGTAGTTTGCAACTCAGTGTGAAGCTTCTGGGATTGAGACTCAGTACTTCCAAATCTTAGGCCAGTGTTCACAGCAGAACAGGGTGGATTGCACCCTTCGGGTTTGGAGTGAGGTCTTGCCCGAGGTGATGGTTCACAAGTGAGGAAAGGGTGGAGCGTTACCTCGACAGGAAGATCAGGGCAGCGGCTGCAGTAATGCCGTCGCTGTACTGGACCGTTGTGGTAAAGAGAGCTGAGCCGGAAATCAAACCTCTCGATTTACTGGTCAATGTATGTACCTACCTTCACCTATGGTCCTGAACTTTGAGTCGTGATTAAAAAAAACGAGATTGCGGATACACGTGGCCGGAATGACTTTCAACCTGGGAGATAGGGTAAGGAGCAAGTTATGTGATTGAGGCATTGTGGCGACCTGTGGTTATTTTAAACAACGTCACCTATCAACTTACATTTTTATAAGGTCTGGGTAATGTTTAATAAATCGTTTGCACAAAGTTCACTGTTCTCATTAAGCTCATTTTCAGACTGATTTTAAGTCATTACCTGTATTTTCATTTGCAACCAGTTTAAAGTCTCACCATGCAGCATCAGTCATCTAGTCACTAGATGCTTATACAGTATGCTATACAGTACAGTATGCTATACACTAGGTTCTAGTGTATAGGGGTGATGATAAGCAATTGTCTGCTTTCTTGATGATCCAATGAATGTCACAGAATTGGATTTGTGAGTAGACTTGCCCAACTTGGAGCCTCTATGCGCAAAGTGGATCAACAGCCTGTATAAATAATAGCATCCATAAAAAGCAAAAAGTTTCATACCAAAAAAGAAGGCTCTGCAAAATACCATTTTATATACTGTATATAGTATATATTATATGTCAATATGCTGTATAGAGTAATAGTAAATCTTATACAGTATCTGATACTGTAATTGCACAACATATTTAGCTTTGAAACATTTGCTTTATAAAACCTGATGCTGCAGCACATTAAAAAGCCTTTTTTTTGTTATATGCAATGCACTTGTATGTGATAACAATAGCATCGTGCAAGTCTGTAATGTTGTTGGATCTGTCTGGCCATATGTCCTGTTAGAGAACTTGAATATGAATATTGAAGACTTGAATATGTCGTAAATTGTTACCAATGCCATTTAGCAATGCATGTGTTTGGAATTTAATGGAATTTTTTTGAAGTCTTTCGCAATAGAGCAAAAAGATACAAGAGATACACAAGGGGAGAATTGTAATAAATTGCCAAAGATGTATGTTTATTCATACTGAAGCATTTTTTGTCATATTTATATCGCACCTGTCGATTCTGAATTCTACTCAAGCAATTTGCTAATGAGAACATCGGTTGAATCGGTAGATTACACTACCTATTGAATAACATTGTTTTTACAGATACTCAGTTGGTATGGAACCTGTAAACATTATGGACATTTCTACAGTAGGTGTGTTTGTGTTTGCATGTCATACAGACAGCATTCTCAGATTTCCTGATGGGGAGCTCCAAAGACCTGTCTAAGCACATCCGAGTGGTGGTGAGTATCTGTCAAGCCAGCAGTCAGACTTTGTGTAGAAACACTGCCACTTAATTTGTGTGTGCTTGTGTGTCTGTGCCTGTGCATGTCTCCAGTGTGATGGGACGGATTTAACATCAAAGGTTCAGGATTTGAAGCTGCAATGTCTGGTCTTCCTCAACATTCCCAGGTTAGTTGCTACAGCTCCAACTCCTGACAGCAGATACCTCCCACTTGGTTTGCATCTTCTCTCTTTCGTCTGTTCGTCACAGGCTTTCTGCCACACAACTATAGAACCTTTGAACACCTCATGGGATACAGTTGAGAAGTTAAGATTCAAGATTCAAGAGTTTTATTGTCATATGCACAGTAAAACAGGTAGTTCTGCTACGCAATGAAATTTTTGTTCTGTTCATTCTCCCAAAAAAGAAAGAAAACACAAGAAAATGAATAAGAAACATTAATACCAATAAATTAAGGAACAACAACAGAAGAGACATGAATACCAATGAATAATTAAATACATACATACAGTACATACATACATACATACATACATAAATACATAAATAAATAAATCGTGCTATGAGTGTGTGCGTGTGTGAGTTGCTTTGTTGAGAAGCCTGATGGCCTTTGGGTAAAAGCTGTTTGCCAGCCTTGTGGTCCTGGACTTCAAACTCCTGTAGCGTCTGCCTGACGGTAGGAGTGTGAATAATGAGTGTTGTGGATGTGTGCTGTCCTTGATGAGGTTGTGTGTTCTGCGGAGGACTCTAGATTTATAAATGTCTTGCAGTGAGGGGAGGGCTGCCCCAACAATGTTCTGTGAGGTCTTGATCACCCACTGGAGTGCCTTCCTATCGCGTGTTGTACAGTTACCGTACCAAACAGTGATGGAGGCGATAAGGACACTTTCCATAGTGCATCTGTAGAAGCAACTCAGGATTTTGTTGGACATTCAAGATTCAAGATTCAAGAGAGTTTTATTGTCATGTGCATAGTAAAATAGGCAGTTATACTATGCAATGAAAATCTTATTCTGTTCATTCTCCCAAGAAAAGAAAGAAAACACAAGAAAAAGAATAAGAACATAAGAAACATAAATACCAATAAATTAAGCAGCAACAACAGAAGAGACATTAATATAAATAAATAAATAAATAAATAAATAAATAAATACATAAATAAATAAATAAATAAAGTGCTATGAGTGTGTGTGTGTGTGTTGCGTGCGGCGTGTGTGAGTGCTTTGTTGAGAAGCCTGATGGCCTGTGGGTAAAAGCTGTTTGCCAGCCTTGTGGTCCTGGACTTCAAACTCCTGTAGCGTCTGCCTGACGGTAGGAGTGTGAATAATGAGTGTTGTGGATGTGTGCTGTCCTTGATGAGGTTGTGTGTTCTGCGTAGGACTCTAGTTTTATAAATGTCTTGCAGTGAGGGGAGGGCTGCCCCAACAATGTTCTGTGAGCTCTTGATCACCCGCTGGAGTGCCTTCCTATCACGTGTTGTACAGTTACCGTACCAAACAGTGATGGAGGCGGTAAGGACACTTTCGATAGTGCATCTGTAGAACCAACTCAGGATTTTGGTGGACATGCCAAATTTCCTCAGTCTTCTCAGGAAGTACAGTCTCCTTTGGGACTTCTTCATAATTTGTTGGGTGTTGTGAGACCAGGTGAGGTCCTCGCTGATGTGTGTGCCAAGGAACTTGAAGGTTTTCACCCTCTCCACCTCAGTCTCATCAATAAACAGGGGTCTATGCGGCTCCTTTTCCCTTGTTCTTGGGTCAATGATCATCTCTTTAGTCTTATCTGTATTGAGAAGGAGATTGTTATCACGACACCAAGCTATGAGGTCCGCCACCTCTCTTCTGTATGATGTTTCAACACCACCAGTGATCAGGTCGATGACTGTAGTGTCATCCGCAAATTTAATGATGCTGGTGGTGTTCTGGGAGGCCACGCAATCATAGGTGAAGAGCGTGTAGAGGAGCGGACTCAGCACACACCCCTGTGGGGTCCCAGTGCTCACAATTCTTGAGCATTCTTGACAGGCCAAGTGTGAGGAACTTATCTGTGAGTTTGTGGGGGCTGATGGTATTAAATGCAGAGCTATAGTCTATAAATAGCATTCTGACATATGTGTCCTGGCCCTGTAGGTGCGAAAGGGCTGTGTGGATGGCAGTGTTGACTGCATCATCCGTGGACCGGTTCTGGCGATATGCAAACTGTAGAGGGTCCACAGTGGCCGCGATGCTCTTTGATGTGGGTCATGACTATTCTTTCAAAGCACTTCATTACAATAGGAGTGAGTGCTATCGGGCGATAGTCATTCAAGCAGGTCACGTTGCTCTTCTTGGGTACGGGCACTATGGTGGTGGACTTAAAGCAGGTCGGTACAGATGCTTGTGCTTCCTATCATTCCCTTCATCAATTGTGTCTTGTTTTGGAATTTCTTCTTCCATTTTTGGTCCAATATTTACTAAATGGTTGTTGAACATTTCAACTACCTCATTCATACCATCCTTATTAGTGTTTCCAACCATGAAGTAGTGAGGGTAGTCTGCTTTCCTAATGTTGTTATTTATAATACTATTTAAGATGCCCCAAGTTGCTCTCATGTTATTTTTATTCTTATCTAGTCAATGACTATAATATTCCCTCTTGCACACTCTCAAGGTAGTTGTCAACTTATTTTTAGAAGTCTTATCCTTTTTTTTCTGCTTCTATAGTTTGTTGAATGATGAATGTCCTGTATAATGTGTTCTTCTTCTTACAGGTGTTTTTTAGTCCTTTTGTCATCCATGGCTGGTTGTTTTTCTTTTGCTTCTTGGACTTTTCTTGCCAGGGACAGTTCTTATCGTAGAGCTCCATATAATACACTTTTGACTTGTTCAAAACGACTGGAATCATACAAAAAATACATTTCTAATACAGTTCAATGGACAAATATTAATATTTATTTGATGTTATTTGTTTTTGTATTTTTCATCACTTTCTACCTCATCTGCCTCCCCTGACCGCACGTTACTAGTGTGTGTTTGTGTTTCAGGTACTGTGCAGGCACTACCCCTTGGGGAAATCCAAGTGAGCACCATGACTTTGAACCACAGCGGCATGATGATGGATACATTGAGGTCATTGGTTTCACCATGACGTCACTGGTATGAAGAATGAGTGTTATTTTGCAGCAAAGTATACTATCATTATTGACATTTAAAGGTACTGTCTCTCTTTGGCTCCAAATTATACTTTTTTAAACTAAAAAATACAAGAACACCACCGGCCAGAATATGTTACATGGCGTTCATGACTTTCACTCACTGCTGGCTCGTATACACGTACGTGTCTGTAGCACATGCACATACACAAAAGCAGTCTCAGAGAAGCAACCGGCAATTTGGAGTCATTGTGTGGTTATGATTGGCTATATGTTCAATGGTAGCTAATGTTAGTAGCTAAACTTTGCCAAAATGCTTTTGTTGGTAAATGACAAACATAACTAATGTGAGTGCATGTGTGGTACACGGGGCATTGCTTACAGTGTCAGAGCAGGAAGAGGGGGGTTTATAATGCTACCCATGCAGTACCCTAACCAAGGCAGACCGCTATCAAGACGTTAAAGCAATTGTGATTATGTGTGAGCAGTAATTGATTTATCTAATGAATCTTTTTTTAATCTGACCTAAAAATTGCAGAGAAAGGCCCTTACATTGAGGAATTTTAATTTTAAAGTATTACATTATTGTGTCATATAAAAAATAAACAGATATATGACAAGAAAGTGGCTTTATGAAGCCATTTATTGTTTTTAACAAACATGAACGGATGCATTCCAAGCCATTTACATTCTGCTATATTTGAGACAAGTCCTAAGTTCTGCCTGCAACCTTTAGTTTTGAACACCAGGGGGAAATATTGCTGTGTTATTTTGTCCATCTCCAAATAATTACAAAATAAAATAAAACATCCTCCACCAAATTCATACATTTGTTTTCCCTGTAGTACATCTTGCTGATTTTAGTCGTCACTATCGTCCTGCACGTTGACTTGGATGATGACGCTGGGCGCAGTTTACAACACCTCTGTTAACCCTCGTCTTCCACTTTGTTTATCCGTCCGCAATTCATCTCTATAACTGGATCCAGACATTTCTTATGATACAAACAGACCAAGCTCCTAAATCATTTTCACTGGAGTTTATTCACAACAATCTTCTCTTCTCCGGCAAACGCAGTGTATAAACTACAACAAAGCAATTAAGACAGCATTTCACGGCACAAAATACATAAATGTAAGGCAAACCCAACATCCTAACAAAAGTGAAAGTAAAATGGCATACTGTGTGCACCTTCTGACCATAAATTTAGGATCTGCAGTTATTAAATTCGTCTTTATACTTGTTTTTTTATATGCTGTAGCCTCGTGACACGGACCTACAAGCGTCTCCCTCCGTCATGTGATATGGAATGGCTCGCAATACTCAATTTGAACAGAAGAGGGCATTATCAAACACAGCGCACATAAACCCCTCCAACAACCATGGCTCCACGACAGCTGCAATAGCTATCCACTTAGCAAGAACATTTGTCAGTCAAATTAAAGATTTAAAAACACGATAAAAAACGCATTCAATATGACTGTAATTAATGAATCACAATTAAGCTCTTAATTTGCCACCCCTGATAAATATACAGTATATAAATGATGATTGAAGGGGATAAATGAACATTTAAGGTTACTTTTACCTTCACTGACTATGTGATTCTTGGCAAAGACACGATGTGGCAGCGAGATCAACACGGCCACCACATTAATTTTTTGCCATGACTTTCTCACCTCAATAACCCAAAATGGAGGCAAAGAAAGTTGCAAGTGCCAGCATTTGATAAAGAAAGTGAGAAATAACATTGCATTCAATAAGGGGATATCAACATGGAAACATTCTCAGGTCAAAACAGCTATTTTTTCTTATTTCAGTCTCTCATCCACACTGGGTGACCTGAATCAGTATTTTTTGAAAACGGCTTCCAGGGTGGGAAAATCTGAAAACGTCCTTATGGACTAGCAAATTCGCTACAATTTAAAAGCGATGACATCACCGCCCCGTCGCTGTCACATGACCAGAAGTTAGCTTTGACGGCAAGCCAACATATCTGAATATTTCGAGTGTCATGACTCACCGCAGTCGACATTCTCCTGGTGTTTTCTTGTCTTATACTCCCAAAGTGACGCACATGTAATTCCACTAGCCTTGAAAAATTGGCGACGACGGACTTAAGCGCATCCGTTCGTTCTTCTCTCTGGTTTGGTGTGTCACGTGGTTCCGTCCACGTATCTGTTTACAGCGCTACATGTAGGTGTGCTTTGTGTATTACATCACTCAGTTATCCGTTAGTCTGGATGCAATTATTTACTAATCCGGCACAGTGTGGACGTGACATTTTTTCAACCCGCCAAAAAAAAAAAAAGAACTTTGCAGTGTGAACAGGGCCTAAATAAATCCTGACAAAACAGGAAAGTGGTAACCGTGTTGATCTCGCTGCCACATCGTGTCTTTGCCAAGAATCACGTCTTCCTTTTTCTTACCTTTTTTATTTGTCATTTGTATGCATTAGGAATTGTTTTGTGCATGTAAAAATATCCATCCATCCATTTCCTGTACTGCTTGTCCTCACTAGCGGTTGCAGGGGTATGCTGGAGCCTATCCCAGCTGACTTAATTGGTGTGATTTTTGGGGCGAAGGGTGGGGTACACTGGACTGGTTGCCACTATATCGCAGGGCACATTTACACAAACAACCATTCGCACTCACATTCACGCCTATGGATAATTTATAGTCTCCAGTTAACCTAGAATGCATATTTTTGGAATGTGGGAGGAAGTAACCGGAGAAAAACAATGCACGCATGGGGAAAACATGCAAACTCCACCACGGAGATACGAACCCACGATCCCCTAACTGTGAAACCAACATGCTTGTAAAAATATAATTGTAAAACTATCAAAACATGTTTTGCCTTAACATTTTTTAGACTTGCAGCATAACCGTGTTAGCAAAAAACTACAGTCTGCCGCTGATGACATCATAGACGGGTGACGGAGCGATCTTCCGGTTCCTGTTTCCATGTAATTTGCGAACTAGGGTTAGCGAAATAGGGTGCTTACAACGACGTTTTGTGATAAAAATCCATTGAGAACACAGTTGGACGCACACAGTGTATTAACAACACGACAAGATGTGTGTCATATTGTATGCTGACCAGAGAATGCATGCTAACAGAGATTCCACTGTAATTATGTAACGGTATCGCTCATGTTCTCTCGTTCAGTTTATACTGTGTGCTTTTTTGCGTAGGCTACCCTCCAGGTTGGAGGTCATGGCGAGCGCCTGAATCAGTGTCGAGAAGTAACCCTCACCACGACAAAACCTCTTCCTGTACAGGTACCACCCCACAACATACGTATGCAAACAATCATAAGCACAGACACACACACTCACTCACACACACACACAAAATGCCACCCAATATACTGACTTTAGTGTCACCATCCGCATGACACTTGATTCATTCATTTATTGATGATGTAATAGATGGTACTTTAATCACACATTTGTATTGTTTGTATTCAGGTTGATGGGGAACCATGTAGACTTGCTCCCTCTATCATCAACATCAGCCTCAGAAACCAAGCCAACATGGTCCAGAAGACCAAACGGCGGACATCCCTGCAACATCTCAATAAGTCAGTCACACTTCCTTTTTTGAAGGACAATTTTTTTAATAATAAAAATAGTTTTGTAATAAGTTTTGGACTTAAATTGGCACGGTGCTGTTTGTGTTTTAGCCAGCAGCCAGTCCCAGAGAAGCTGCGGCTTCGAGTCAGCAGAATCAGCATGAGTGACTATGAGGCTCTGCACTACGACAATGACAAATTACGGCAAGCATGTAAGGAAAAATACTTTATTACTTATAGTACCTTATATACGATAGCAACACGCCTGGCATTAAAAATCCATATTAGTAAGGGTTTTTGAAAAACGGTAATGTATGCATTTGATGATATCCTTTCAGTCATTATCTGCATCTGGACTCTGTAGTATGAGTGGACCAGCCTGGGCACATCTCATTTTGTGTGATAGAGTTGCACTACAAATACCAGAACAGAAAAGTTTCAAGTCTGTGATTGCTATGGTGTTCCCCACATATTGTTGGGAGTAATAATACAATTAACAGTTTTTGCTGTAACACAGTAATATAAATAATATATAAGGCAATACTAATACCATTTCAGTAATCGTATTAATTTTAGTTTCTAGTCTCAGTATCACACCAGAAGCATAATCTTACTTTATAGTCATCGGCTTACTTTTCAGTCACTGTTGATGCTTATTGGACAATATGCATATCAATCATCATGGGAGCACTACTGTTTGGTCCTGCTGTCATTGTGTGGGTCTTTACACACATTTACAATTTCTCCTCTGCCTCTTGTTTCTCATTGGAGGAGTGATCGAATTAAATGACACATCCCTATTGTGACTTTGTTGATTATTTTGGAATCTGCTCTCTTTTATGAAAGGTTGTGGCTATCAAATATGCACTCTTGGATGTGTATGCAAGTGTTGAGTGTGTTTCGTCACCCGTGGCGCACTGATCCTCATCAGCCCAAAGCGGCAACCTGAGGAGGAACACTGCATTTTAATTTTTGTCCCCATGTGTGTCCTCAAGTGTCCTCATGAAAGATGTCACACAAACAAAATGGTGGTTGTGGCTTACATGGCTAATGCTTCAAATGCATAGAAAGCTGCACCTCTAATTTGTTTGACATTATTCCTTATACCGTACATGCAATTCTGACTTCTGACACAAGGTGGTGTAGTAGGGATAGCACAAACATTGAAAAATATACTTGTGATTCTCCATTTGTGATTATTTGTATGTGCAGCACGGTGCCCTAAGACCCATGTCTAATCAATAAATGGTGAAAAATATGCAAATCAATTGAAGAACCATATGAGTAAGCCAAGGACAAAAACAATTCTCTCTGCACAGTATATATGTATGTACTGTATGTGTGTTTGTGTGTATGTACACTATCGGTCAAAAGTTTGGACACACCTCATTTGCTTACAGTAAGCAAATCCACACACTTGGTTTCTTCTGTAAATTTAACCACAATTTTTAATAGTCATGTCAATGTTGTTTGCAAACTTTGCTACAGTAAGATATTTGGACAGTGACCATTTTTGTATGGTTTTGCCTTTACAATATACACCACCACAATGATTTGAAATAAATTAATAAATCAGCATGTCATTGAGGTGTAGCCTTTCAGCTTAAAAAAGTATGGCATTTAGGAATGAATCTACAGGTACAGTATAGCATCTGATGTGTTCAAACACACACACTGTAAATATAACCACCATTTTAATACTTGAATGAAAATAATTGGAAGTCGACAAAGCCCATGGATATCATCAAATTCTGAGTAGTAAGCGGCTTCCTTCTGGGACGACAGCCATGGAGACCAATTTGAAGCAGTATGGGGCATATGGTCTGAGCACTGACAGGCAGACTGCCGACCCCTCCAACCTCTGCAGCAATGTTGGCAGCACTCATACGTCTATTTTCCAAACACAAGCTCTGGATATAACGCTGAGCACATGCACTGAACTTACTTGGACGACCGTGGGTGAGGTGCCATGTGAACTTTCAGTCACCAGTATGACAAGAGTGTGAGAGTGAGAACACCAAATTTAACACACCAGCTCCCGACTGACACCAAAGAGCTTGTAAGACTAACGAGTCACATGACACTGGGGAGGAAAAAAAACACTCCAATTTCACATAAGAACTCACAGTTGTTGCTAGTGGTTTAGACATTAATAGTTGTGTTTTGATTTATTTTGAGGGGACAGCAAATTTCTTTAGTGTTGCCCCATAAAAAGATAATAAAATATTTGCAGAAATGTGAGGTGTTTAATGCCCAAAATTCTGACAGTCCACCTGGAATTATTGGTCTTATCTTAGCTGTAAAGAGTCTCATACAACCTGCATGTGTTTTGGTCCCCATTTTTAAGGAGCATTTTAAACATCTGGAGGTTGCTTTGCATTAGCGAATAGAATTGCATATATTTATTGTCATTATAACGGGTACAACAGACAGGTACAATCTCCTAAGGTGCTGTGAAAACAAGTATAGAAGGATATTATATTCCACGAGAATAACCATCTCGAAAAATGGAACTGAATTTTACAGGTTTTTACTGAATAAGACATTCAGAAGGTGCATGAATAAAGGATGTGGGATTTACAATATAAACCAACTATAAAACATTGAATAGCAAGAGTATTTCAATGTTCTTTTATATGTTTTATAGTCAAGCCAAAAGCACTGTAAAAATGCGACAAACACGACGAAACACAAACAAGGGGTAAAAAAAAAAAAAAACCCACCCAAATGTGTGGTAAAATAAAAGTTTTCTGCAGAAGTTTGTTGTAGAAAGATTGCTTCTGTGTCTCTCTCAGTCACATAGACTCGGGCTCGCTACAAGCTGCAGACCCCCACCCACTCCTCTTTGTATCCGTGCTTTGTCTTCCCGGAGATGCTATGAAGTATTCCTATGAATTATACTTGTATATTAAAAAGCTTAACGTGCCGCATATTGTCCATGGGCCGCAGTTTGCTTAGGTCTGCTGTAAAAGGATATCAAAGTGCTGTAGGATAATTGTCCTGCGTCTGTGTGTCCCCAGCCATTCCTCTGGGATTGATTGTGGTTCCTGGAGACAGCGACTTAGAGACATGCAGAGAACATATCCAGCGTTTACATGAGGTGAGACTAAGAGTGGGAACTGATTCGAGTGAGGGATGTCATTGCACTGAGTGATGAATGGAAAGACAAATAGTCACCCACTTTCTATACTTCCATCTCTCTATCCAGGACTTCTGTTCTATCCATTCACCTTCAAGATGTGTGGGACTGCAGGTTGGTTGTCTGATTCTGGAGATCCTTGTAGTTTTTGTGTGTTTGGGTCAGAGGCACATGGGGAAATAGGAGCAACAACTTGAAAGCAATTTATTGTTAACACAAAATTGCAATTGCCTTTGAAATTTGGAATCAATTCAGAGATTATGCCAAGATGAAATGTTGATGATGTACATTACGGTATATGATAGTATTCCGCTGACATTTTCTGCAATAAGATTAAAGGTTAAAATAGTCACATAATGGCCTTTGCGAAGGCCTGACTGTTATCAACCGAATGGTACATCTTCATTGATGGCTCCTTCCTACGTAATCAAAAAGATTCATACGACTGATCGGCTGATTATCGGCGCTGATATTCTGCATTTTGACGTGTATGGGTATCGGCATCAGCCTTTTTTTTTAAGTCCAATAAGAGAGCAAAAGTGGAACTAATGCGACTCAACGTTCTACAAACCTGTAGGGCTAAACTAGAGCAGCGCACCCAAACCCTGCAGCCGCCATTTCTCCTGTTTCAAGACTCAAGACTTACCTTCGTGAAACAAGGGTGGCATAGCGTCCTTTTTTGCCCTAATGATGCAGAAAAACAGGAGTGTGACAAAATATCGGTCTAACTCATTAACAACGACTGGGAAGTAAACTCGTATGTGCTGCAAAGAGTGGAGACTTGCCACTTCAGAGCCAACTGCCCTAGCACGTAGTGCAATAACCATCAGACGGCATCTGCGGGATAAGGGTTTAAAAAACAAAAAAGGAATTCAAAGACCTCGTTTCCTTCAACGCCACAAAACTGCCTGTTTAGACTTTGCCAGGGAGCATCAAACATGGGACATTGAAAGGTGGAAAAAAGTTTTATTCTCTAATGAGAAAAAATGTAACCTTGACGGTCCAGATGGCTTCCAACGTTACTGGCATGACAAGGAGATCCCACCTGAGATGTTTTCTACCCGGCACAGTGGAGGGGGTCCATCCTTATATGCGTGCTTTTTCATTCAGTGGAACACTGGAGCTTCAGGTGGTGCAGGGTCGTCAAAGGGTGGTTGCTTACGTGCAGATGTTGCAGCGGGCATCCCTCATGACTGAGGGCCCTCGTCTGTGTGGTAACAGCTGGGTTTTTCAACAGGACAACGCTGCAGTTCACAATGCTAGCTTGACCAAGGACTTCTTCAGGGAGAATAACATCACTCTTTTGGACCATCCTGCATGTTCCCCTCATTTAAATCCCATAGAGAACATTTGGGGATGGATGGCAAGGGAAGTTTATAAAAATGGCCATCAGTTCCTGGCAGTTGATGCCCTTCGAGAAGCCATCTTCACCACTTGGAGCAATGTTCCCACTAGCCTCCTGGAAACACTCCCATCAAGCATGCCCAAAGCAATTTTTGAAGTGATTAACAAGAACGGTGGAGCTACTCATTACTGAGTCCTACTGAGAACATTTTTTGTTCTAGTTTGGAGAGATTTTTGTTATTTTTTGAGCGATAATCTTAAACTTTTGATCAGCTGACAAACAACCCATTTCAGTTTTGTTTTTTTTTTTGGTTTAAATTACAATCTCCAAATTTTATTTGTCTCACTCCTCCTTCTTGCTTTTGCATATTGTAGCTCTACTTAAAACCTCATTAAGATCCAAATGTGCAAAATGCACATTTCAGACAACCCTTGTTTCTTCATTTTATTGAACCATTTTAATACCTGGTGCAAGTAAAGGTACATTTGTTTGGACAAATGTGATGATGATAACAAATATAGCTCATAAGAGTTGAATTTAAGAGCTGATATCTTAGAGAGGAGCTGCGAAATTCGAACCGCCAGGTGGCGAGGGTCGACTGTAAATACATTTGGCACTTTTCCATTTATTTCATAGGTTCTTGAATAGTTTATGGAAAACTTTCAAGTGGGCCAATTACGCTGGCCAGAACTTTGTGCCTGCTATTCGGTACAGATCAAGGCACACACAAAAATTAATGAGAAGCCCATTACATTGCTGTTAGCAAAGTTTTAAGAATAAAGGCCACAAGAACAGAAATGTCTTCTTGATTAGTTTGGACAGTCAGTGTTTGAAACATGCTCTTCCGACACCAACAGGTCAAGTTGTGGGCTTAGTCACTTCGCGTTGTGAGCATTTCAGTCGTTATGTTTGACTTTCTGTCACAGGCGCTTAACTCACACTGTGTGAGTTGGAATTAAAAAAACAACACCTAAAATTGTACAGTGCCTAAGGGAATTAAGGGACATACTGTACTCTGCTCAACTTTTCAGAGGGAATTGTTTCATGCGGTCCCATTGACACTGCTAATTAAGCTGGACTTCATTTCTCTGTCAGAGCGAAGTTATATTAGCTTACTAGTATAGCAGCAATTAAGACAGCTGTCCAATTAGAGGATGTCCAATTAGAATGTAGAAGGCTACTATGCCAGTACTACTGCACTTGATCAAGCATGTTCAGCTTGCTTTATTCTAAGGTTAAAGCCCTGGCATAAATAACTAAAACTTCTCAAATGTCTCAATCCAGAGGTTGTCAAGTAAAAAGGTTACATTCAGATGACCAGCGAGCAAGTGATTACCTATTGAAGAAGTTTGCCAGAGGGATCAGAGGGATCAGTTTTTTCTGCCTTTCTAACATCTTGATATTTTATTGGTGCACACATGAAATGAAATGCCAGTGCAAACAACAAACACCCACACACAAAATCTGAAAAGGTTCTGTACTCAAGGGGTTGCATTGCACAACACACAACATGCACACACTTACTCAGATACAATTTGGCCCGGAACAGGATCACAGAAAAACAACAACCTTTTATTCAGTCCAAGTTAAGATTCCAAAAGAGACATTCACATTTGCTTGTGCTTGCTATCGAAATAAACAAATCCATGTGTTTATTTGTGGGCTTCCACTTTGTAATAATACTTTTTTTTTCTAACAATAACAACGTTTTGGGCAATATTTGAACCAGTCCAACAACATGTGGACACATGGGACAATAATAGTTCCAGTGAAGAACTAGCTGTGACAAAATTGTCCAAAAAATAAAATAAATCAGAAGTGAGGGATACAATTTAATGGAAAATTTGTATGTAATCAGTTATTCCATATTTATCTTTTAACAACGCTTCTCCTGTAAATTTTGGAAAGTCAGTCCCTTTTAACCATTGTCCTTTTGTAAGGAACATGCATTTATTGGAGCAGCATTGAAGCAGCAACATTTACTGTAGTATGAGCTTTACAACCATGAATATGTAACAAATCTGAACGGACTTTGCCAAGGATTTATTCTGCTGTTGGTATTGAGTATTGTTTGGTGTCCTTTGGATGATTTTATCAGTAACAAGGAAGAAACAAAGACATGTTGACAATTTTGCAATGTACAGTGGAACCTCAGTTTTCGTTTTTAATACGGTCTGACAAAAAACAAAGCAATTTTTCCCTTAGGAAATAATGCAAATCCAATTGTGTTATACCCAAAAATATTAGCAAAAAATATACTTGATTCTAGTTTTGTATGCAGAAAACAATGCAAAGTAATTATAAATGAACATTTAACATCAATTTTACGTTTATTGGGAACTGTTGTTGACGGCGAGGCGAGCAGCCATGAGTAGCAGCGAATCTAAGAACGTACGGACAATGACTGTGTGCTCACACAACTTTATTTATCACATGCATTTACGGCAAACAAAACACAGCTTTACGGGAGATTGTGTCACAATGTCATGGTGCTGCCGTGTACTACAAACATCTTTTATCGTTTGTGGGCAGTTTTCTTAACACATTACCGTTTTGCAACATTAGTTATGCAACTATTGTTAACATATGTAATCTTATATTTTTTGTAGTGCTGTCAATCGATTAAAAAATGTAATCAAGTTAATCACATGTCTACTCTGTGATTAATCATGATTAATCACAACCATAATTAGTATTTATTATTTATTTATTTTTTTAACCGGCGCCACAATGAGTGACTGCCTTTCAAGCTTTAGCTTTAGCTACTGTATCTACTGTATCTGTCTACCTAATCACACATTTACCTTTGGCTTAAATTAAATATACTTCATCTATTGAAGTACTACATCCATTCATCCATCCATCCATTTTCTATGCCGCTTCTCCTCATTAGGGTCGCGGGGCTATGCTGGAGCCTATCCCAGCTGACTTAATTGGTGTGATTTTTGTTTTGAGATAAAAGTACAAGCTTAGTGATATTGTACTGCTCTTGCAGTGCGTTTCTTTCTGCAAAGCAAAACAGCCAGTTAACAGCTAAATGTCCTCCAATAAACACACAAGGTTGGTCTTTTCTTGTATTTTAGTGAAGTCATTTGTCAGTTTTTCTGTAAAACTGTAACACAGAAATGTAAACACAGCATCAACATATTCTGGACGCAACACTGTGAATTTGTAACCTGTAACATTGGAAATACCATAATTATTTGATAATCTATGTAAATATGTATGGTAGTACAGTAGACGCCCCTACAACGTAAATAATCCGTTCCGAGAACGTTTATGTTATAGGGATTTTATGTTACACGAAGCATAAAATACATGTAAATAGCCTAATCCATTCCAAGATCTTCCCAAACTCACACCTTTGGCCCTTCAAAATATTCAAAGTCTACAAAATATGGTGGGAAAATATAAGAAAACGTTAGCATAAACATAAGAGAGTAACATTCCAATATAAAATAAGGTTATAAATAAGATTACTGTAAATTAATAAAACTGAAAAACAAAAACAATCTTACCGTTCACGAGATGTCTTGATCAGGAGCACGCAAGTGGAGGCAGGAAGGAGGAGGAGGACTTAAAGAGTCTAAGAGTCAGCTGGTCTCACAGACAAACGCACACACACTACACGATATTGCTGTGTGCAAAATTTTAATTTGTAACTTAACTTACTTGTTTAAGTTAGTTTAAGGGCGACTACGAAGATGGAGGTTAAAGGGAGAAGCCTGTCACTCACACAAACGTGCTGTATAAGTCAGCCAATGAGATGAGAGTGTAGGCGGTGCCCCGATAAACAGCCAATGAGATGAGAGCAGAGGCGGTGCCCCGAAAATCAGCCAATGAGATGTGAGCGGAGGCGGTGCCCCCTGAAAATCAGCCAATGAGAGCGTGATGCGTCAGAAGGCGTCACCAAGTGTTAGTCTGAACTTGCACCGACTTGAGGCATAAAGTTGATTGGAAAAAAAAAAAACTTGCACCGGCTTGTCGCTTTACGTTATGTGGAATTTCTTCCATAAAACAATGCAAAAACTTTACATAAATTCTTTACGTTCAGCAGAATTTATGTAAAAGGAGGTTTACGTTATGCGAGGTACTACTGTATTCTCCTTTTTCTCCTCATGGTTAAACTTATTTACTATTGTTGTACTTTGGAACAGAGAGTGATGTTGACCGGAGTGAAATTGCTAGTATGGTAACACACATGGCGAAAAACATGGGTGCTAACGCGTTACTTTTGACAGCCCTAATTTTTTTGGTTTAAAAAAAAAATGTAATTTGGAGTGAGTTGTATACAGTCCCTTTAAGTGGGGAATAAACTGCTGATTCAACACATCTCTTCAAACTCATGGCTGCAACCCGTTATTAAACTAGAAGAAGAAGAAGATTCAGGCATCTTTGACTCCTTTGACAATTAATCTCCACACCAGTATTGTTGATACGGACTTTCACTTACATCCTGGTGAGATCAACAATGTATACTCCATCCTTGTACTTTGCAGTGTGTTATTTGTTGAATCCAATTGTATTTCTCACATTCTTTTTCAAATTGCTGGCACTCGAAATGTTCTTGGGCGATGTGTCAGGTTATTTAGCAGTCTCACTCAATTAAAAAAATGAGTCACCAATTTATAGGGTGCTTCATTTGGGGACTCGATTCAGCAGAATACAGAAAAGGAAATGGACGAGTTTGTTTCGCATAATACCCGAGTGTACAAAACTGGGGTGTTCGATAACCAAAGTTCCACTGTATTATTTTAACAAACGGTCAGCAGTCTCAGGTTGCGTGTGGCAGAACCATACATAGCCTGGGTCTTGTCAGTTTGGTCACCAGCCTGGACACGTGCTGCTCTGGGATGATAATCCACTCATATACCAAAAGTCGCAGAAAGTCAGCTAACATTGTTGCGTTGCTCACTCAAGAGGAAGAGTATGCCCAAAGCTGATCCCACCAGTGTTGGGTTGGGTTTAAGTCAGCACTATTGGGAGGCCACTCAATTATTTCTACTCCCAAATTCCAGAGGTTGTCTCTCACGGTGTCATCTTTGAGGATCAAGTTCAGTCCCCAAACTGTAGGGATATGGGATTGCCTTCAGTGATAACAAGCTTTTTTTTTTCCCAGAGATGGGGATACCGCTTCACGCTACAATCAGGCGCTTGTGTGTACTGCTGTCTCAAAACGAGCCAATACAGCAAAATGTCTCGCAAAATGAAGCAGAATAGACTGCGGCATAGGCAGTCAACGTTTTACCTGCATGCAACATTTGTTGTGCTGCTCATTCTACAAAACATGTTGCTTACAAATGGAACATCATTTAACAGCGAAATACTGTAAACCGGCTTTACAATACAAAACCAATTTCTGAAGTTTTTGTTTCATGAACATATGACTGTCCAGGCTTCTTTGCCTTTTGTCATTGAAATGTCTGCTGAGTGACAGCATCTCTAAGTATTAACACACAATTTTTAGGGAATTGCATTTCCACTTATAATAGCATCTTTATGCCTGCCAAATGCTGTTCCGTGTGTGTTCACAGACATGCTTGTTGCTTGTTGTTGATGTGTGCTGCGTTTGTGATTTACTGCGTTATTGCCCTTAGGGACTTAAAATAATCAGTTTATCCGCATGATTTAAAAAATGTTTGTTGGTAATTTCACAGTTTTGGCTTTAAAACAAGTGTATTTCTGCTCTCCCAAAGCGACCTGCCAAAGCATATTGCACACCAACATGATGCACGGTTGAGGTGGAAGGTGAAAAAACATCCTCAAAAAACAGAACCAGTCATGAATGGCTTTGTATTTTTTGTGCTTTATGGTGATTATTTTCTGTCCTCAGCTAATTTATTAGAAAACAAGCTCCCTGAATACACCCCCCCCATCTCACTCCCCCACCCCAGCCCCCCATAGCACCAAACACGGTGGGAGAGGATAAAAACAAATTATTTTTTGTCTGTCTTTCATCTTGGTGGCCAGGGGGGGATTTTGGCTGCCAAGAATCTTGCGATGCTACGATGCTGTCATACTCTGTCACCGTGATTTGTGCAAAGTGGGGAATGCGACCGCTGTGCTTTATACGGCATGCTGGCCCAGCACCGCTTGTATTGTGTGTGGAAATCAAGCAGCTCTGCCGTCTATTCCTATTCATGTTGTTGACAACTACGAACAGAAACAGAATTTACTCATTTACGTCTAGTAGTTTTGTGAGGTGCATTTTTACTTTACAATGCCCCACTGAGCAACTCTATATACATGTCAATTTCAACAATATCCTGTGCTTTTTGTGTTTTGAATTAATTATGCTATATGAATACCGCTTGAGAGGTGCTTTGTGTGTTGCGTAGCAACCAGATGGATGCAGCACTGCTTGATCTTCTGCTCCTGTGACTGATGATGGTTATAGATTAACTTTTACCTCATCCCATTGATTGTTGCAGTGCATTCAACACACAATCTTCTGATAGGACGTGTGCATGCAGTCAGTCACTTTTGCAAGAGTATGGTAGTCACAGTCAGGGGACCATATTTTCATTATAATTTAAGTACATTTAAAGTATGCCTCCTCTGTACGGATAGAAAATTGTTATTTTACAAAATACTATTTATAACCAAATACACAAATTCATATCAGAGGTGGTTCTTCTTCTCCGAGTTAAATCAACATGTTTTATTATGCCTAAAATAACATCTCTTTGATAAGTTTCAATGGTGCAAAAATTAATTTCTAGATAGATAAATCTCTGCAATGACGAAATTTTAGAAATAATTTCTCTTCTGTGTTAGATCGGCCTGTAAGAAAATAGCAGCTCTCTTTTCAAGTCTTACTAAACAAATAAATAACTAAAAACATATGAAATATTAGTTATATTAGCAAATCCAGCTCTAACAAAAATAGGGCTCATAAACTTTTCAATGTAATGTGTGAATAATTAAGGTATGAGTTGAACAAACAACATGTCTATATCTTTAGTATGCAGCAGCATGCCTTAATGCTGGTCAATTTAATGGCCCAACAAAAAAAACAATGAAAACCAGGACATTTTCATCACTTTCTAAAAAAAAATAATAATAAATCCCTTTACGCACAGGACAGGGCATGAAAACAGGACATGTCATGGGAAAACAGGATGTTTGTTCACACTAGCCAGTAGAGGTGCCTTGTGCAATGAATGCCTGGCCACACTAAAATAGAATTCAGCAACTTATTAGTGAACACAATGTTGTGACTTACATCGACAGCATCAGCGGGTTGGGGAGAAATTGATAGAAAATCCAGACTTTTTGGTCTCTCTAACTAAAGCCCTGTTGCTCATTTCATCTTTGCTTTGTGGACCGACAGCAATGTTTGGATCAGTGTCAGCGGAATCCGACAGTGCAGTACAGAGCAGGAGTTCATATAGTTTTTTTTTCTCTGAATACATCACACTCTGTTTGTAACTTACAGTCTAAGACTAACAGGGATTTGTTCCGTGTGATCTTCTTCTTGATCTACAACGAATGTTTCAGTTGCATTCCTAATGCGCTTTGCAAAGGCATAATTATGAGCGATATGTCATTTTGCTCAAGGTTTATTAATGAAGTGGCTGCCTGTATTATGGTATTGTTCTTTAGCTTTTGATAGCATTTTTAAATTTGTTTTAATTTGTCTTTAGGAGGACACTGCCAAGATGAAGAATCTGTCCTCACAGCGATTGTCCCCAAAGTGGTGTTTCCTTGACTGTAAGTTACACAGCACACAATGATCAATCTGTTCCGTTGAGAGTATTAATTATAGCTGTAGCAAATAGAGGACCTGAATGTCTGCATGAAGACCAACATGTCCTCACACTGTCTTCAACAACAAGACTGTCAGTACATTTTAATCTTACCCGAAATACATGACAATAAAAAAATGAACATGATTGTACATATTTTTAACAACATTTTTTAATCAGCAGAGCTTTTTTGAAAAACGGATTATTATTCTTATATTATATTGTTTACCTTTCCTGGAGGCTGCTGTAACTTTGCTTAAATTAAGTTTCATGCTGTCAGCCGATCAGATGTGCTGCAAGAGAGTCAACCCACGCAGTTTGTTATTTTCATTCGTTAACAGCTGCAGCTCAATTTGCCACCATTTGCTCGTGGAAAGGTTTGCCTCCTGACATTGATAAACACTGCTGGCATGTAAGACATTGTCAAACACATTGGACTCCTGTCAAAGCAGCCATCATTACATTTAGGTGTTTTAAAATCTGTTATTCCACATGCTGGCAAACCTTCATTTTGTTTGATAAAAGTTTATTTTCAGACATCTGTGCTGTAACTTCAACATACAATAACAGTATAGTTAAATAAAATCACATTTAACAGTGAATATGATGAATATTAACCTCATTCTGCAGAGGCTTTGTTGGGGAAAAATAAGCATCGAATACAATATTAGGAATGCATCCTTGTGGAATTTGAGCCAAAAAAAGGAAAATGGAAATGTTGGCGAATATGTGAACAGTACAGATGAAGAAGAAAACGAAATATCAAAGGAAATAATAAAACCTTAATATATGAAATGTCTACATAAAAGTTTGGCATAATTTTGAATTGTAAAATGCAATATTACAATTATATCTTTACAGCTCAGAGTATCAGTGATGTGGTAAGGTTCATGGCCTGTGAGGCACTGACACATTTGGAGTCTTTTTTATGTTATTACTATGTTACTATGTTACTACTACTACTATGTTACTACTGGCTGCTCATTAAGAGGATAACAAGAAAAAATATTTCACTTTGACATTTTTTTTTTTTAACCAAATACTTCTTAATGCCATTAATTTCCTTTTTCATTGACTGAAAAACAACTGTGGTTTGCCTTTTATTTGTGTATGAAGCACATATGCGTCTCCAAGAAAAGTTCTGATACTTAATTGTAAAAGTCTGATCCGTGAGTTTGATTTATTCCTGATTTATTTATGTATTTTTTTTGTCATACTTAAATGTTTCAGATCATCAAATAAATTTAAATATTAATCAATGACAACACTCCTCCCTGAGTTACCACCTTATCGTGGTGGAGGATTTTGCGTGTCCCGATGATCCTAGGAGCTAAGTTTTTGGGGGGCTTGTAGGGTCACCCATGACAAACAGCTCCTAGGTGAGGGACCAGACAAAGTGTGGCTCAATAGACCTCAATGATGAAAAAAAAACATTGAACCATGTTTTCCCTTGCCCGGACATGGGTCACCAAGGCCCCTCTCTGGAGCCAGGCCTGGAGGCGGAGCACGATGGCCAGTGTCTGGTGGCTGGGCCGACGGCCATGGGGCCCGGCCGGGCACAGCCCGAAGAGATGACATGGGTCCCCCCTCCAATAAGCTCACCACTCATGGGAGGGGCCAAAGGTGTTGGGTGCAGAGTGAGCTGGGTGGCAGCCGAAAGGGGGGGACCTTGGTGATCAAATCTTCAGCTAAAAAAAAAAAACTAGTTCTTGGGACATGGAATGTCACCTCCCTGAGGAGCTGGTGCACTAGGTTGAGAAGTTCCGGCTAGATATAAATGAACTCACCTCAACGCACAAGAAAGGGCTCTGGAACCAGTCCTCTTGTTGTTATGGGGGATGGACTTTGTTCCACTCTGGCGTTGCCAGCAGTGAGAGGAGACGGGCAGGGCTGGCAATTCTTGTTGCGCCCCGGCTTGTGGCCTGTATGTTGGAGTTTAAACAGGTGAACGAGAGGGTAGTTTCCCTCCACCTTCGAGTGGGGGACAGGTCCTAAATGTTGTTTGTGCTTATGCGCCAAACAGCAGATTCTGAACTGCGGTTTGGCAGTTTTTGGAGTCTCTACTGTAGAGGAGTACTGGAAAGTGCTCCCTCAGGGGATTCCCCTGTTCTGCTGGGGGACGCTCACGTTGGCAGCAACAGTGAGACTTGGAAAGGCGTGATTGGGAGGAACGGCCCCCCTGATCTGAACCTGAGCAGTGCTTTGTTATTGGACTTCTGTGCTCATCACATATTGTCGATAACAAACACTATGTTCAAGCATAAGGGTGTCCACATGTCCACACCAGGACACCCTAGGCCGCACTTTCATGATTGACTTTGTGGTCGTATCATCGGATTTGCGGCCATATGTTTTGGACATTCGGGTGTAGAGAGGGGTGGAGCTGTCAACCGATCACCACCTGGTGTTAAGTTGGCTCCGATGGTGGGGGAGGATGCCGGTCAGACCTAGCAGGGCCAAACGCATTGTGAAGGTCTGCTGGGAACGACTGGCAGAGTCCCCTGTCAGAAGGTGTTTCAACTCCCACCTCCGGGAGAGCTTCGACCATGTTCTAACGAAGGTGGCGGACATTGAGTCTGAATGGGTCATGTTCCGTGCCTCCATTGTCAAGGCAGCTGATCGGAGCTGTGGTTGTAAGGTGGTCGGTGCCTGTCGTGGCGGTAATCCCAGAACTTGTTGGTGGACACCAGTGGTGAGGGATGCCGTCAAGATGAAGAAGGAGTCCTTTTGGGCCTTTTTTGCTCATGGGACTCTGGAAGCAGCTGACAGGTATCAGCAGGCCAAGCGATCTGCGGCTCTGGCAGTCGCTGAGGCAAAAACTTGCACATGGGAGGAGTTCGGAGAAGCCATGGGGATCGACTTCTGGATGGCTTTGAAGAGATTCTTGACCACCATTTGGCGTCTCGGGAGGGGGAAGCAGTGCACAGTCAACACCGTGTATGGTGGGGATGGTGTGCTGCTGACCTCGACTCGGGATGTTGTGGATCGGTGGAAAGGATACTTTGAAGACCTCCTCAATCCCACCGACACGTCTTCCTATGAGGAAGCAGAGCCTGGGGACTCCACGGTGGGCTATCCTATCTCTGGGGCTGAGGTTGCTGATGTTGTCAAAAAGCTCCTCGGTGGCAGGACCCCGAGGGTGGATGAGATCCGCCCGGAGTTCCTTAAGGCCATGGATGCTGTAGGCGTGTCTTGGTTGACACAACTCTGCAGCATCGCGTGGACATCGGGAGCAGTACCTCTGGATTGGCAGACCAGGTTGTGTTCCAACTATCGTGGAATCACACTCCTCAGCCTCTCTGGTAAGGTCTATTCAGGGGTTCTGGAGAGGAGGATCCGCCGGATAGTTGAATTTTTGATTCAGGAGGAGCAGTGTGGTTTTCGTCCTGGCCGTGGAACTGTGGACCAGCTCTACACTCTCAGCAAGGTCCTTGAGGGTGCATGGGAGTTTGTCTAACCAGTCTACCAGTCTGTGTTTTGTGGCTTTGGAGAAGGCATTCGACGGTGTTCCTCGAGGAATTCTGTGGGAAGTACCCCGGGATTATGGGGTATCGGACCGCTAATTCAGGCTGACGAAGTGGCCGGGGAGAGGAAAATCTGGGCCTCCCTGCTTAGGCTGCTGCCCTCACGACCCGATCTCACATAGGCGGTAGAAGATGGTTGGATGGATGGCTCAATGACAACACAACTGAACACAAAATGCACTTTTTAAATGGAACTTTTATTATTAAGGGAGAAAAAAATCCAAACCTAGGGGGCCAAAACCGCTTGGGCGTCTCTGTGTAGTGTTTGCATGTGCTTCCCGTGCATGCGTGGGTTTTCTCCGGGTACTCAACCCAAAAACATGCATGTTAGGTTAATTGGCGACTCTAAATTGTCCGTAGATATGAATGTGAGTGTGAACGGTTGTTTCTCGATATGTGCCCTGTGATTTGCTGGCAACCAGTCCAAGGTGTACCCCATCTCGCCCAAACTTAGCTGGGATAGGCTCCAGCATACCCCCGTGACCCTACTGAAGATAAGTGGCATAGAAGATGGATGGACAGTCTGGAAATGGCGAAAACATGGAACAGTGGTGAACCTTCCCAGGAGTGGCCGGCCAACCAAACTTACCCCAAGAGCGCAGCTCAGACTCATCCAAGAGGTCACAAAAGACCCCACAACAACATCCAAAGAACTGGAGGCCTCACTTGCCTCTGTTAAGGTTGGTGTTCATGACTCCACCATCAGAAAGACACTGGGCAAAAATGGCCTGCTTGTCAGAGTGCACTGCTGAACAAAAAGAACATTAATGTTTGATAATCCCCAAGACCTTTGGAAAATACTGTGTAGTCTGACGAGACGAAAGTCCCATTACATCTGGCATAAAAGTAACACCACATTTCAGAAAAGGACATCATACCAACAGTAAAATGTGGCGGTAGTTTGATGGTCTGGGCCTATTTTACTGCTTCAGCACCTGGAAGACGTGCTGTGAAAAATGGAACCATGAATTCTGCTGTCTACTAAAAAATCTTGAAGGAGAATGTCCGGCCATCTGTTTGTGACCTGAAGCTGACATGAAGTTGGGTTCTGCAGCAGGACAATGATCCAAAACACACCAGCAAGTCCACCTCTGAGTGGCTGAAGAAAAACAAAATGAAGACTTTGGAGTGGCTTAGTCAAAGTTCTGACCTGAATCCTATTGAGATGCTGTGGCATGACCTTAAAAAGACTCGAAAACCCTCCATTGTGGCTGAATTACAAAAAATCTGCAAGATGAGTGGGCCAAAGTTCCTCCACAGTGCTGTAAGAGACTCATTATCCCCAGTTATCCCAAAGTACTTGATTGCAGTTGTTGCAATCACTTTTTCACACAGGGCCATGTAAGTTTGGATTTTTATTCTCCCTTAATAATAAAAAAGTTTAATTTTAAAACTGCATTTAGTGTTCAGTGGTTTTGTCTTTGACTAATATTTAAATTATTTAAAATATTGATGATCTGAAACATTTAAGTGTGTGACAAACATGCAAAAAAAAAAGAAATCAGGCAGGGGGCAAACCACTGTGTAATCCTCCATCTTGGCAGTCAAATTCATTCATTTATTCAGCAGAACATAAAAATATCTTCAATACATTTGACTTGGTGCGCTCCAGTGGTGCTACACTGATTTGTCAAAAAAAAAAAAATGCTGGCTTTTCCTTTTTATGCACCCACCTGCACCGCTTCAAGATAAGGCGAGTACTGCAGCGTCTCCGTGTATGACATGTTTCTGTATTTTATTGTCCGATTATTAAGAATAATGATCACACTTATATTAAAGACCTTACACAGGCTGTAGAGAAACTGAACTTAGACATTCAGTGCTATTTATTTATTGAACAAAATGCCAGTGACAAGCGGCAATACTTTTGCTCACATGAAAAATGGATGGGTTCAAACAAAGTTGCTCTCTTGTAAGTTGTGCATCCGATCAATATGTAAATGCCTGGGAGTAAAAGCTGAAATGTTGCTGTCTGATCTCATATTCATCTTTTTATGTCAAACTCAAAAATGTTCAAAAAGAAAAGAATTGACCTCACTGTTCCAATACTTCTGGAGGGCACTGTACTTCTTATCACTAGCTAACATTATACCTCCTCAGCTGTAGTTGCAGCATAGTGGACCTTTGTAGAGTTCAGTGATGAAAAAGCCAGAACTGTTTGTGCCTGTAAGGAGGGAGTATTTTTGTGAAATAGTGCTTTGCAACACTTTCTAGTTTAAAACTTTGTCTTTCCTTCCACAGCTACAACAGCTGATCGTTTTTACAGGATAGACAGAGCACAGGTATGTCTATCTCTGATCCCTTGATGGTTTCTTTTGAGTGAAGATTGGCATGTAGTATACTGTATTTTCTCAACTATAATTCACATTTTTTTCATGGTTTGGCTGGCCCTGCGACTTGTGCTCCGGGGCGACTTATATGTCTTTTTTCACACTGGCAGCCGCGAGAGGGCGCTCTAGGCTTATGTACCAGGATTGTAGGGTGTAGTGTGTGTGTCATGTTGTTACACTTCAATGCCCCTAGATGGCACTAATGTGTTTGGCATCTGTGGAGTATGTCTGTTGTATGGAGGAGCTGTCAGTTGTGCTGTCACTATGCTAGAGACAAAATGCTGCCGCCCGCTCTGAAATAAAGCCTCCCAAACAAGAGATACGTTTTTCTCTTTTTAGTTGATATATGAAGATATCACAGCATGCCTGTTCACAGCACCACACGGCACTTATAAAGACAACTGTGAAAGACAGACCATGAATGTCCCCAAAAAGAAAATCATATTCTGCAGATTACAAGCTGCAAGTAGTGAAATATGCAGCCGAAAACGGTAATTGAGCAGCAGAAAGAAAGTTTGGAGTGAACGAGAAACTTTTGAGGGAGCTGCTTTAATCGGAGGATACTCGAACTGCGATGTAGGAAACAAAAAATGCTAATCACGGGCTAAAAGCTAGATGGCCACAACTGGAAGAACAACCTCACAAATGGGCGCTTGAACAACGTGGTGCTGGGAGAGACTTGTCAACAGTGCAGTTATGTCTCCATGCCCAGATAGGTGCCAAAGCGCTGAATACTGTATAGATGACTTTGTGGGTTGTTTTAATACAGTATGTTACGTTAATATACCGCCTATTCACGTTACTTTAACAGACAGCTATTTAACCTCCATCCATCCATTTTCCTCCGCTTATCCGAGTGCGGGTCGCGGGGGCAGCAGTCTCAGTAGGGAAGCCCAGACTTCTCGGTACCCGGCCACCTCCTCCAGCTCCACCGGGAGGACACCAAGGTGTTCCCAGGCCAGCTGTGAGACATAATCTCTCCAGCGCGTCCTAGGTCTGCCCCGGGGCCTTCTCCCGGCTGGGCATGCCCGGAACACCTCACCAGGGAGGCGTCCAGGAGGCATCTGGACTAGATGCCCGAGCCACGTCAACTGGCTCCTCTCGATATGAAGGAGCAGCGGCTCTACTCTGAGCTCCTCCCGGATGACCGAGCTCCTCACCGTGTCTCTTAGGGTGAGTCCAGCCACCCCACAGAGGAAACTCATTTCAGCCGCTTGTATCCGCAATCTTGTTCTTTCGGTCACAACCCAAAACTCATGGCCATAGGTGAGGGTGGGAACATACTGTAGATCCATCGGTAAATTGAAAGCTTTGCCTTCCGGCTCAGCTCTCTCTTCACCACGACGGTCCGGTACAGTGACCGCATTACTGCAGACGCTGTGCCAATCCACCTATTGACCTCACGCTCCAGCCTTCCCTCACTTGTGAACAAGACCCCGAGATACTTGAACTCCTCCACCTGGGGCAGGACCTCATTCCCAACCCGGAGGGAGCAATCCACCCTTTTCCAACTGAGAACCATGGCCTCAGATTTGGAGGTGCTGAGTCTCATCCCAGAAGTTTCACACTCAAATGCAAACCGTCCCAGTAAACACTGAAGGTCACAGCTCATTGAGGCCATCAGGACCACATCGTCTGCAAATAGCAGAGACGAGATCCTAAGGCCACCAAACTGGACCCCCTCGACACCTTGGCTGCGCCTAGAAATTCTTCCCATGAAAATTATGAACAGAGTTGGTGACAAAGGGCAACCTTGGCGGAGGCCAACGTTCCCCGGAAACAGACTTGACTTACTGCTGGCAATGCCTTGAGGAATTCAGGCCGAAACTCGTCCACTCCCGGAGCTTTGCCACTGGGGAGCGTTTTGACTACCCCAGATACCTCAGCCACGGTAATGGAACTGTCCGTGTTTGTGTCCTCAGACTCTTCTTCCTCCATGGAAGGTATGTCAGTGGGATTGAGAAGGGCCTCAAAGTATTCCTTCCACCGTCCGACCATATCCTCAGTCAAGATCAGCAGGCCCCCGTCCCCACTGCACTGCTTCCCCTTTCTGAGCCGGACAGTTTGCCAGAACCTCTTCGAGGCCGACCGAAAGCTGTGCTCCATGGCCTCACTGAACTCCTTCCACACCCGGGTTTTTGCCTCGACCACCGCCGAAGCCGCGTGCCGTTTGGCCTGCCGATACCTTCAGTTGCTTCAGGAGTCCCACAAGCCATCCATGCTGGATAGGACTCCTTCTTCAGCTTGACGGCAGCCTGAAACTCTGGTGTCCACCATTCGGTTCGGGGCTTGCCG
The DNA here is from genome assembly GCF_027744805.1 of Dunckerocampus dactyliophorus. Classification (NCBI taxonomy): domain Eukaryota; kingdom Metazoa; phylum Chordata; class Actinopteri; order Syngnathiformes; family Syngnathidae; genus Dunckerocampus; species Dunckerocampus dactyliophorus. Next base: position 12,305,563 of record NC_072819.1, on the reverse strand, counting down.
CCACGACTGGCACCGTTTACCTTGCGGCCACAGCTCCAATCGGCTGCCTCAGCAATGGAGGCACGGAATAGAGCCCATTCGGACTCAATATCCTCGTCTTCCCCTGGGATGCAGGCGAAGCTCTGCCGAAGGTGCGAGTTGAAGATTCGACGAACAGGAGACTGCCAAATGTTCCCAGCACACCCTCACTCCACGTTTGGGTCTCCCGGGTCTGTCCGGCATCCTCCCCGCCATCTAATCCAACTCATCACCAGGTGGTGATCAGTTGACAGCTCAGCCCCTCTCTTCACCCACGTGTCCAGTACATGCGGACGCAGGTCTGATGATACGACTCCAAAGTCGAACATAGACCTGCAGCCTAGGGTGTCCTGGTGCCATATGCACTTGACATCCTTATGTTCGAACATGGTGTTTGTGATGGACAAACTGAGGTTAGCACAGAAGTCCAACAACATCACACCGCATGGGTTCAGATTGGGGAGGCCGTTCCTCCCAATCACGCCCCTCCAGGTCACACTGTCATTGCCCACTTCGGCATTGAAGTCTCCCAGCAAAACGACGGAGTCACTAGTTGAGGTGCTCCCGAGCACCCGTCTGATGGACTCCAAGAAGGCTGGGAACTTTGAACTGCCGTTTGGTGCGTACGCACAAACGACAGATTTGGCAGCCGAAGACCAGGTCGCCCAGGCACCCGCTCTCGACCGCCACCCAAAGCACAATGCATCGGACCCTTATGCTTGCCCCCGCAGGTGGTGGGCCTACGGGGGGGAGATCCCGTGTGGCCTGTTTGGGCTGAGCCCGGCCGGGCCCCACAGCTATTTAACCTTTTGTTGTCCATTTTATTGTTATTACTGTAACTTGCCTTTCAAGATGAAAAGTCTGATTTTATAAAATAAATTTCCCTCCAAAAATGCGACTTATAGTCCAGTGTGACTTAAGATATGGTCTTTTTCCTCTTCATTGTGCATTTTTGGCTGATGCGACTTATACTCCAGAGTGACTTGTAGTCCGGAAAATACTGTACTTTTTCCTCTGCATTAAGTCTCCTGTTTCATCAGGAACATCTCAACTATGTATCTGAAATCTCTCACGAGGAACTCTTCATCCTTGACCCTGAACTGGTGGTGACAATGACTGTTGGCACATCGCCAACTGCCGTGCCTGATCTGGTTCATCCTTCATCCAACATTGCGAACAACGGGTAAGTAGAATATCGTCCTTTAACCTGCGGACATATTCAGTGTGGCATGAGTCAGTCTCATTCAGTAGGGGAAATGATTATTTGAGCCCCTGTAAATTTTGGAAGTATAACCCCTTACATAGACAAAAACAGCATTTTGCATAGCTTTATTTTAACGTTCTTTGTCATCGTCCTCTCAATGCATTGAAGTCTTTCTCTACCCTTAGCAGTGAAACAGTCCTAAAAAAGAATTTTGAGTACTGCAGGATCGCAGTCATTATCGCGAAGTGTGTTAGCAATGTTTTTTTTTTTTGGTGAATGTGTTCCAGCACCCTTGTGATAATTAACAAGCTGCTCCCGTGTAATTCTGGGCTGATCCCTCAGGATTCTCAGAATCACCCTTAGCCCACGAAGTGAAATCATGCATGGGGCTCCAGACATGACTGTTGTCAATGGTCTCTATGTCACCAAGCTTCTTGCTGACAAATTCAAAAAGAGGGAGATAAAATAATTATTTCACTCAATCAAATACAAATAGTTTTTTTCAGGATTTTTTTGTACGTCTGTCGGTCTGCTTAAAACAAATGAAATAAAAATCTAACCTACCTAAATTATGGACTGGTCATGTGTTTAAAATGGGAGATCAACTTACAAAATCTGCATGGGATCAAAATATTATCACTGTGTGTGCATTGTTTCTACATGTGTCATTTAAAAACACTGGCCTAACCACCATCACATAAACTGTTTTTTGTAATCTTAAGGGAAAGCAGCTTGAGTCAGACCTCCAATGATGTGTTTGTCTTTCCCGTGGCTTCATCTCTTCCTCTATCATCGTCTTCTTCTCCCAAGTAAGGACCCACCTCAGTTTGACACATCTTTTCATAATGGATGTTTAATATTAATAATAATTACACTTTAAACAGAAACATGTTTTTTAAAGAATCAAGGTTTTTAATGTTTCCACTTCATAATAATTAGGGCTGTGAAATGATTAAAAAGTTTAATCAGATGAATCACACTTTTGAAATTAATTAATCATGACAAATAGCCATTTGCTACTATGTCTGAACTATGCCAATTTTTTATTGTATTTTATTAACAGAAAGATAAATGACAAGACACATTTATACAGCGTATATTTGTGTGTAGGGTAGGGCATTGAATTTGAACGATTCAAAGTTTGATTCTGATTCTTCGTTTTGATTCCAGTTCATAATGATTCTCGAATCTGATGCTTTTAAGAGACAGGTTCATCAAAGATTGCATGGTTTAAATGAGGGCGCTAACCACAGTTTATTTTTTGGGATGAAACGCCTGAACTTCTCTATGAAAAAACATTTCCACATACCGTATGCTGTTGTTTATGTGTTAGTGAGTGTGTGATGCTGCAGGCACACACACAGGAAAACTGCACTATTCTGGAATTTTGCCCATCGTCCAAAGTCCTTATGTGAAACTTGAGCATGCAAGTCTTTCTCTTTTTTGTGTTTTCTAAAGAGAGAAAAACAGTTGTAGAGGGAGCAAACAATGCGCGTCACGAGACACACCTACTTGGACTAAGGTCTTGTCACTTATCTAAGCTGTAGGAACCCTAAATAATAACTTTACTTTTAGTTTCTCATTTAGAATTACAAATGGCTTATTATATCAAAATAAAGTATTGTATCATACATTGACTTTTATCATTTAATTAGGGCATAAAGGTCAGATTGTGGTTGGACAAAAGCCTTGTCACATACCAAAATAATGTACGGTAGAAATTATATTTTCCTTTGAAAGGACAAACATGCTACAAAGACAGAACATAACAAACATAATAAGAATAATTAATATTGTGTATGCCTTCCATGCGCTTGTCTGAGTTTAGGAGGAGAAAGTTGTTTTGCATCCACACACTGATCTGTTTGATGCAGTGACAAAGTAATTCTGAAGGACCATGTTCACCTGCTTTGAGTGTAGTATGCATAGTTGTGGTAGGACACATTGCAGCATATTATATGGCCTAAAGGAAGCACATGCAGATTGAACAATTGAACGTTATGTTCTGATCTCTTTGACTGTTTTGTCAATGACAGGTGTGAAATGTGTCAGCTCGAGGTTTGTAGCTGGCTGCAGAATAATTATTTGTGTTGTGGAAATTATTGCATTTGTTTATACCTTGAACTTTGTCATGAAAGAATATTGCAAACTCAGTGCACTTAGATGTAGAAATGAGTTGTAAGGGCAGTGAAACTGGAAACTTTGTCGATCTTTTAGGTGTAGCAAACGGTATACGAGCGTTGTTATTACAGTTGGTAATGATTTCAGAAAAAATAACTCTCCCTTGTTCTATGTAAAGCATGTAGCATATCGCTTTTATCTGTAAACTTCATAATGAACCTGGAGCTTTGACTTGCGCCATTTCTGTTTGGCCCTCCGGCACTCCCTTTTCTGTGCCGTGACACACTTCATTTCTCCATGGTGCCCTGTGCCTGCTTTTAACCATTCTAACCTTGACAGGAGCAATGGTATCCAAAACAACACTTGTTGTATAAGAGCTCAACAGATTATTAACGTTAGAACACGGGGTGTTTTCAAACCTAATCCTTGCTATAAACTGTGTCCCTGTGCTGTCATTAATGAGTCTTCCTTGAACAACTGCAGACCCAACTGCTGGTTTGAGTGTAACAGACAGGTCAAGGAAAACACAAAAGTGATCAGATAAAGCAACATTCACACCATTCACATTTGAAGCACCAACACCCTTAGTAATTGTCAAATCAAGAGTGTGCCCTCTGTTGTGGGTGGGCTCAGTCACATGCTGAGTTAAACCAAACATTTCAAGGACAGCAATGAGTTCTTTAGCATGCTGTTATTGGCTACATCCACATGCACATTCAAGTCCCCTGTAATGACCAAACAGTCCAAATCAGTGCACACAACAGAAGGTAATTCGGTACACTCGGCAATAAAACAAATCTGTGGTGCTTTGTAAATGGTAGTATGAAGAACGGAAGTAAGTTTTAACACCATTTTGAATAACACATACTCAAAAGAAGAAAAAAGCCCAAATGACAACTTTTGGGTGAGTATATTGTCCCTAAATAAGGCACAAACACCCCCACCCCTCTGGTTTTGTCGTGTTTCAGATACAAAGATGAAATGAGGAGGACTAGACTCAATCAGGATAGAGTTGTGCAAGGCTGTTTTCTTTGCCATTCCAGATGATTTAATCAACTAGTTATTTGAATCATTGCTGAGATGTATGGATGCTAAGCTCATGCTCATGCAGTGATAGAAGCTTTTCTTCCACCTACCCAAAATAAACTGGAAAAGACAGACCATTTGGACCAGACTGACAACTGTCCATCAAGTAAGTCACTGTGATTTTGATTCTTTGTTTTTTTGTCCTGTCCAACCATTGGGGCAGATATATTTTATCTTGATGCCCTTACATGCTAAACAGATTTTCTTTTTTTCCCCCCCTGTCCTGTACAGCCATTAGGGCAGATAGTATTGTTGATATAAATGCCCTCACGTGCTCAACAGATTTACTCTGCCAGGGAAAAGTGTGAGAACCACTTCAGAATTTTTAAACTTGAGCATGCAAGTCTTTCTCTTTTATGAGTTTTCTAAAGAGAGAAAAACAGTTGTAGAGGTAGCAAACAATGCACGTCACGAGACACACCTACTTGGACTACATGACAAAGGTCTTGTCACTTATCTAAGCTGTAGGAACCCTAAATAATAACTTTACTTTTAGTTTCTCATTTAGAATTTATTTATTTATTTGACTTTGATGTTTTTTTATGTTGCAAATTTGGAGAGGCCGAACCGGAGCAGGAGGGGATAGAGAAGTAGAGAAAAGAAAACAGAAACAAAACAGAGCTACATCAGCAAATGTCTGTGACGGCTATAAAAACCCTGACGGAAGGGGTAAAATATCAACAACCACAATGACAATACTGAATTGAAACAGTCACACATAATAGTAGTAATTAAATTATTAACTATGATAGTGATCAGAATGACAATAACTGTAATGCACATAATTGTAATAACTATAATCATATTGCTAACATCACCGTTGCTGTAATAAAAGCATCAACATAATAACATCCTGGTTAACTCAGTGAGTAATGTGGGGAAGTACGTATGTACTGTGGGTGTGCATATGTACGTGTGTACAGGTATCTCTGTATGTGTGCAAGTCTTCATATATATAAAGGTGCACGAGTGGGTGAGCGTGTAATTGTCACTGAGAATGCATGAAAGGAGAGGGGCCGCCCTCCACCACCCAGCACATGCCAAACAGATTTTCTCAGCCAGGGAAAAGTGTAAGATGCTCTTCTCCTGTTTCATAGATTTTATTTGACTTCATTTGCTGTTTATTGTTATGCAAATTTGGAGAGGCCTGACCGGGCCAGGAGGGGATAGAGAGAAAGAGAAAAGAAGACAGAGGGGGGAGTGCGGGGACAAGAGGGGGGACAATACAGAGATAGCAACACCAGCAACAACAACAATTGCAACAACAATAACAAAGCAACTGAAACAAACAACAGGACTACATCAGCAAATGTCTATTACGGCCATAAAGACCATAATGGAAATAACAAAATAAGATTACCAGCCACAGTGACACTGTATCAAAACAGTCTGTTAACGATAACGGTGAACAGATTGACAATAACTCTTAGTAATCTTAATGCTGCATCAACATCATACAACATGATAACACTGTTGATAAATCAGGACACACACCAACACTGTGGTCACTCCCTCAACACCTGGAAGCTGCATTATGACACCCCACGCAGAGGGGGACACACAAAACAGATCCCGAGCCGCAGAGGACACGGACCGCTAGGGTGTCCTAAGGTCCTATGAATGTGAGAGTGAATGGTTGTTTTTCTATATGTGGCCTGCGATTGACTGGCGACCAGTCCAGGTTGTACCCCGCCTCTCGCCCGAAATCAGCTGGCCCTATTGAGGATAAGCGGCATAGAAGATGGATGGATGGATCATTCTGATACATGGAGCACATAGCACATGATATCACAACACAGTCCATCTAGCCGTGTATAAACAAAATATGGAATGTGGGCTAATACCATCTATCCATCAATTTTCTATGCCGCTTATCCTCACGAAGGTTGGGGGGTATGCTGACTTCTAGTGCACTCTGGACTGGTTGCCAGTCAAGCGCAACAATGTGGGCTTATACATTACAGATAATTTGGTTGTCAATTCGTAGTTGTTCATATGCTTGTTTCCTCGTCAGTACAGATTGGTGTCCTATAGTTTATTGGTGTAATATAGTTTACCCCATATTGTGATTCACACCAAAATAATAGTCCTGCATTTTTTGGATCAGTCTATTTTGTAGAACCTGTTGGAAACTTGTCGTGTTTTTTTCCCAATTGCAATTTCCAATTTTTGGTATGGACAAATACCGAAAATGGCCCTATCTTGCAATGTTAAAGAATGCTTTAAAAAATTCCTGGATCCAGACGGTGATCAAGATAACATCCAAAATGTAATCAGTTCTTCCATATCCCGTTTCCGGCAATTACTGAGCATTTCATCCAAATCCATTCAGAACTTTTTAAGTTATTTTGAACACAAACAAAAACACAAACAGATAATGCCGGCAAAAAAACAACCTCTGTGCTGCGCTTGATGCGTTTGGCAGCGGTAATAATTACTATATAATAACTGATGAAGAAGCTAATAGTAAATTTTAGGGCTTTATAGTTTAAATAGTTGTGTCCCGTTACGTGCATTGTGAGCTTCCACATGCTAGCTGTTTTCTAGCTGTTTTTCTCTCTTTAGAAGGCGTGGAAAAGGTTTGTTTATGAGCTATATACCACATTAGCACCAGTATACTCTTCTGTCTCAATGTTGGTGTAAGCAATTTTTTATGACACCCTTATTTTGTTACCATAAGTAAACAGGATGTACTGCACAAAGTGTGTTGTATGGCTTGAGAAGGTGTCTTAACTTTTGCTAAGAGACGTGCTGTGTATATAACTGACATCCTGTAGCCGGGGCTCCCGTCCTTTATTTACACCAAAATTCCACGACATCAGCGGGCATCCTGCAACCCTCGGTCACAATGGCATGAAACAGACGTCATCCATTGTTTGATTTACCTGATTCTGACTGCTTAGAGGAAGTCGTCCGACATAGTGCAAAGTGTGCATAGTGCATAGTGTGCTTACAACGTCCAGCCAGGGACACATTACAATACCATCTTTACCTTTGATGATGGTTGAGACAGCTGGGAGCGCGTTCGTATCCATGAAACGGCGTAACACGAAACGCCGTAAACTACCATCTGGTAGCACCACCTGTATATTATCACAAATCGTTAATGGAATTACAACAGCGGTGTGGATTATGTAGATTTTGCATTAGAGAAACGAGCAGGGCGACCCAGCGGCATACATCCATCCATCCTTTTTCTATGCCGCTTATCCTCAGCGGCCTGCAGAGAATGCTTACTACCAACTGCCTGTTCAGAGGGAGATGGAGGCGGCCCCACAACAGATTGAAACGTGGTTGTAGTGTTAGCCTGATGACCAGGCTAGACTGTGACTCAAATTCTCTCTTTTCTGTTCATTATTTTTCATTATCATTCATTACTGGTGAGGACCTATACATTTTATTTAAAATGTGTTTAACAAGTGTGTGAGCATATATATCTTAAACCTGGATTATGGTTCTATAGATTTGACTTGTTAGCTTTCTTCATCGTGAGCGAACAATGCCAATTAAGGAGAGACGGGGAGGGTTTTTGGAGCTGAATCTAATCTAATGTGTGACTTTTATTGCAGACGATGAAGTACAACATCAACGTACAGCATACAGTATAAGAACACAATGCATATCTTACCAATAAGTGGGTTAAAAGAACAGAACAAAAAAATGACTATATTTTTCACAACTATAAATTATACTGCATAATAATTGTCGTAATTTGTTTTTGCTCGAATAAAATAACTGGCTTTCATGGCGTGGTTCATGGCGCGTATACATGTGCATGCACACACACACGCAAGTAATCTCAGATCAACAATTTGCGGTCATTTTGTTACATAAATTAAAGTTAGTAGCTAAATTTGGCCAAAAAAGCAAACATACTACTGTGCTTGTGTGTGTTAGTCGGCATCCATGCTAGCAGTACGTTCGAATGTTTGGACTGCTGGAGGAACCCGCTGCATACAGTTCCTTTAATTCAAAACTGTCAGATTAAACACAATCTCGTTACTGTGAAATGATGATTCATGTGATGTATTTCATTCTAACCTTCATGCATGTTCAAATCAAATTAAACCAAACCAAACCAAACTGTTACGACCCGAAGGTAACACATATTTAAAAGAAAACTGCACTTTTTCAGAATTTTTGCCCATCTATAATCCTTATGTGAAAGATAAACACATTTATTTCCCTTTTCTATGAGTTCTAAAGAGAGAAAACAAGTTAGCATTTTTCGGCGTTGTGAGTGACGATGAGACAAGCGAGGCGTTGTTGCTACACCAAAAAAAATATATAGTTTTTCACGTTAGCTTCTACAATAACAATATCGCTGTAGCATGGTTAATATACACTCCTGATCAAAATCTTAAGACCAGTTGAAAAATTGCTAGAATTTGCATTTTGCACATTTGGATGCTTGGTGAATATATATACAGGTCAGTTATGTAAATGGAACATTGTTGCTGTTTTTTTTACTTTTTTATAGCCAAAATAGGTGAGTCCTGTTACGTGCATTGTTAGCTCCCACATGCTAACTCATTTTGTCTCTTTAGAATGCACAGAAAAGGAAAAAACGTGGTCATGTTTCACATAAGGATTTGTGGATGATGATGAAAAACGTGCCGTTTAAGGAGGACACAGGAGACGTGAAAGCCAAGTCAACAGATTTTATTGAAATATTCACTGTTGCGTTTTCCCTTTTTAAATATATTTTTATGTTTTCACTGGCTGGGGAAAACTAAGAAAAAAAACACCTAAACCCCTCCAGTGTCCCAAAGTGACAAAATAAAAACAACCTGATGCACCGGCCCAAACAAACACAAGGACAGTGAGTCAAGCAAGGTCACCTCACCGCTACCCTTGAACAAGAAAACACACAACTAAAACCCTTGACTTCTTTCCAGTCACCATTATTTTTGCCTCTCAACTTCTCTTCCATCAATTCTTGCTCCCTACGGCAACTCATGCAACTCATCAAACATCTCTAGGACGACTGATACTGCTGCATATATCAGCCAATTGGTTTGGGCGATGTCCTTGGTAGGGATACTTAGCAATGCTGTGTTGACATCATAGAGTAAGGATTCTTATACTTTTTTTTATTTCACCTTGGCACATGGGCAGTGCACCCAGGACTTCATGATCTTCTTCTCTCTTTGTTCAACTGCTCTTGTGTTGAGCTGTTCTGTTTGTGGGGCTTGGTACCCAACCTCGCTGCTTGGGGGTGATGATGAACTCACGTCCACATTGTCCTGGCTCCCCGTTTCAATAGCATCTTTCTACTGTAGATGGAGTACATTGTGCCTCATCAACCTCCAGCTGTGATCATGTTTAATTGCAGATGTTTGAGCACTACGCAAATTGTTGTCTCATTTTAGATGTGGGGTTTGGAAAAACCAATTTCTACCACATTCTCTGCATGTACAGTATCTCCTTCCTTGGGGTTGCTACCACTGTAGCACTCCATCAATACCATGTTTTCCACCATGCTCCAGGAATATCTTGTTCTTACAGTAACCATCTCGCCGGTGTCCCGATTCCCCAACACCTTAAAGGGATAGTTCGGATTTTTTGACATGATGTTGTATGACAACAGTGACTTACCCCCCAACTTGGTCTCGCTACCCCATTGTGGTTGGATTTCGGTGAAGAGGAACGTAGTTCCACTTAGTTGCTGGGTCATTTAAGTAAAGAGTTTAGCTTCTCAAAACAAGGTGCGTTCAAAAGAGTAATACATTTGCATCATAAAAATGCTTCTTTGAAAAAAATCTGACCTCAAAAATGGCTCAACGTTATATTTGGCTCCCGCTGTATCCCTGCGCAATGTCGCCTCTCCATTCGTGTGTATGTGATGAAGACGCCAGCATCTTTTTCCGCTGTGGAACACGCACGTAAACAAGAGGGCCGTGGAGATCCGTCGTGGAAGAATATGCGACCGTCTTCATCACATACACAAGAATGGACAGGCGACATTGCGCAAGGATACGGCGGGAGACAAATAGAATGCTGAGCAATTTGTGAGGTGAGATTTTTTTTTTTGAGAAGGCATTTTTTTAATGCAAATGTATTACTCTTTTGAATGCATATTGTTTGGAGAAGCCAAACTCTTTACTTAAGTGACCTCAGCATCTAAGCGGAACTACGTTCCTCTTCACGGAAATCCGACCAGAACTGGACTCATGGGACCAAGTGTGGGGTAAGTCACTGTTGATGCACTACACTGCTGATGGCGATGTCATACAACTTCATGTCAAAAAATCTGATATCCCTTTAAGCGGAACTTTTTTTTTTTAAAAAGCGAACTAATGGAACTGGTCTGGATAAAAATGTTGCACAACATTTCGATGCAATTACTGCAATCAAGCGCTTCCTGTAACTCTGTGTAACTCTTGCACCTGTCGATTATTGTTGGTATTGTATTTCGACCCACTCCTTATGAGCAAACTGCTCCAGCTCTCTCAGGTTTGATGGGTGCATTCTCCAGACTGCGTGTTTCAGCTCTCTCCTCCAGATGTTTAATTGGATTTAAATCAGGGCTCATAAGCCCTTTTTTCTCTGCAGGAACTAGTTACCTTTTAGGCAGAGTTTGCAGCGCTGTGCTTATGAATCATGCAGCCCTCACACACACACACACATAATGCATGTTCCTCCATTTTCAGTTATTGGTGATGTAATGGCTGTGTCCAAATTTTTTTGTCCGTTTTAAGCCTCACACTGAACAAAAAAAGCATCCAGAAGGAGGTTCTTGGAGGCTGCATAAATGAGTTGCATGATGGCATCCATATAGAGAAAATGGTGCCGTTGGTGCTGTGGGATAGAATTGGCTCACCCTGAATGGTGGCAGTTGGAATTGTTGAGCCTGTTAGAGGGCGAAGCCTGCGTGAAGAGGGCTTGCATAATTGTATTCCTTTTAGTGTCTGTGCTTGTGCGTATGCATTTCTGTGTAGGTGTATACTGTACTTACATGAATAATAGTGCTTATTTACATTTTCACTGCAGTTACTTTGCTAGAAAAATAGCAGCTAAGTGATTCTTTGACATTGTATGTGTGTGTGTGTGTGTGCGTGTGCGAGCGTGTCTGTAGCACATGTACATACAGTATGTGCATCATTGGCTTCAAGCTTGCCCTGCCTCCACATGAAATCCCTTTTTTTTTAACTGCATGCATACATGTAGGGATTCACATTTATTATTACAGACACATACAGCTTCAATTCTACTTTTTTATAGCAGATTTCAGTCATTTAAATGTTATTAGATTAGCTTGTCTTTAGTTTTCTTTAGTTTTTATGTGTGGTAAATGGACAAATGCGCATACTGTATCAGTAAAATATTATTATTCGTACAGTTTCTTTTGTACATTGTGGATTACAGACATTATGTTAATCAATAAATTATGTTAGAGTGGGAGTACAGAAAAGCCCACAAGGCTTACTCAATGTCCTCCTTTTCGTTTCAACACATAATTAAATGTATTATTTATTAAAATCAAATCACGTCTTTGGAGATTTAATTTGTGATTTTCTTCATTGCAACAGGAAATCCCCCTGTCGAGGACTTGTAATGTGCGGTAAAAGTCTTCTAGGGCTGTGTTCACACCAAAGTGTAAAAGAAATGGGGCGCACATTTGGTGTGGTTTATCTGGCATTTTTGTCATCAGACCAAAGGCAGTACGAAACATGTGCATAAAGTCACAAGCTGATTTCACAGCTTCCATGTAAATATTCCAAACAAAAAGGTTGTTTGCTGTCTTAAATACCTTCTAAAATACATTTGAAAGTCAGTGTGCGCATCAACACTCAGCTACACACACAGATGGAGACAAGAGACAAAGAGACGGTGCTTCTGACTCATTTTGTCAAGGCAAATTTTCATCTGTTGTCCCAAAAAATATGTTAAGAGACACAATACAACATGTACAATATAAACTGAACACCACAATCATCATAAAATTGTGCAACAAAAAAATAAATTGTAAAATAAAAAGTGCATATACACATACACCACCTAGAGCACCGTCACACACCTATTAAGGGTCACTTTTTTTGTGAAACATGTTAAACAGGAGTACAGATCTGAGTTGACCACAGCCACTTTTTCAGTTTGATTATAAAAGGAGTTAAACATTCTCTTACTGTTACTGTTAAACTGTTCCACAGGTTTCCACCCCAGGCAGAAAGACAGTCTGACCAAATGGCGTAGGCCTGTGAGATATTACTATCTCCTCTGGCAAACACTCATAAAGTCCCTTGTGAATTATTATTTGTAAATTATATGTTCTAACCATTTGGGAGACATAGTCTCTCCAATGTGTCCTGGGTCTTCCCCGAGGCCTTCTACCGGTCGGACTTGCCCTGAACACCTCCCCAGGGAGGTGTCCGGGAGGCATCCTGACCAGATGCCCAAGCCACCTCATCTGGCTCCTCTCAATGCAGAGGAGTAGCGGTTCTACTCCGAGTCTCTCCCGGATGACAGTGCTTCTCACCTTATCTCTAAGGGAGAGTCCAGCCACCCTACGGAGAAAACTCATTTCGGCCACTTGTACCCGCGATCTTGTCCGTTCGGTCACTACCCAAAGCTCATGACCATAGGTGAGGGTAGGAACGTAGATCGACCTGTAAAATGAGAGCTTTGCCCTTCGGCTTAGCTCTCTCTTCACCACAACAGATCGATGTAGAGTCCGTGGTCTGTATCTTTGGTTCTTATAGCAATTGCATTTGAATTCATCCATTCATCCATTTTCTATATCGCTTCTCCTCCTCATCAGGGTCGCGGGGTATGCTGGAGCCTATCCCAGCTGACTTCTGGCGACAGGTGGGGTACACCGTGGACTGGTCGCCAGCCAATCGCAGGGCACATATAGACACATTCATACCTATGGACAATTTAGCATTGCCAATTAACCTAACATGCATGTTTTTGGAATGTGGGAGGAAACCGGAGTACCCGGAGAGAACCCATGCACGCACGGGGAGAACATGCAAACTCCACACAGAAATACCCAACGGACTGTGACTGTGACTGTGTGGCCAACATGCTAACCACTAGACCACCGTGCGGCCATTTGAATTCAAGTGAACGGAATCACGTGTAAGTTGTAAGTCTCGGACCGTTCAATGTGTGCCAATGTTAAGTTGATAACGGAATATTTGACCAAATGAATTGCACTTGCAGAGCAAACACATGGGAGTTCATTTTAACCAAACATGATAAGTGTGAAACCATCCAACTGTGGAAACTACTTTTTCCAGCTCCTTTTATGTTACTCTCCAACACTCGAGACATTCCTACAGCTTCTTTCCTTTTGCCATTAGCCTATTAAGCAATTAACAAGCATGATCAATGTGGCACTTTATAATTTTGCACAACACTGCCATCTGTGCTACGTATGCACATTTTCATCTCTTAGCAATTAGCAATTTTTGTAATTCGATTAGGTAAATATCCTAAATGTTTATATTTTGGATGCACTGGATGTGTGTACAAGTATAGTGTATTTGTACACCAACTACTGGCAACACACTCCTTGTGTGGAGTAAAACAAAACAAAAATGTCCACAGTATAGCCATGGATCTGGAAGATAACATCAGCACAATCCAGTCAATGATCTAAAAGACGAAAACACAACACAACGTCAAGTAAGTGCCGAGCTAGAGGTCTCAAGAAGGAGAATGAAAAGAAGTGCAAATTAAGTGTAGAATAGATAAGATGGGGCAACGCACACACATGAGAATGGATGAGATATACGAATGATGTGTGGTTTCTTTAATTTGATTCACCAGTTTAGAAAATTTGGTACCCAGCAGTGGCCAGGACTCTTTATACAATTCTACTCAAAAGCTAATTGTTAGTGTTCAGCTCATGGCAACAACCTTGTGTCTGAATTAGTTACCATAAGAATTAAGTGAACTCAGCTTTTGGCAATCTAAGCAAATGCATGCAACTGACTAGCATGTAATGAACTACAGGTACATAGTGAATATCTTATGTGATTTGCCTTCCACTGGTATATTGCCTCCTTTGTATGTGAGCATTAACTGTACAGTATCCCTGAGCAAAAATGGCAGAGTCCTTTGTTGTTGCAGTACACCAGTGCTTCTCAGATTGTGTGTGTGTGTGTGTGTGTGTGTGTGTGTGTGTGTGTTGGGCGGTTGGGGAGTGGGGTGTGGGGTCTATACTACATAGTACTGTAAATACAGTACAATACATGCATTTTTTTCAAAGTTGGCAGGTCTGTTAGTGGCTTCATTCATGCTTGAACGATGCTAGTGCCAGCAACTCCTACAGTGGTTTGTACTGATAAAGAAATACTACAGGTTCTCAGTAGTATTTCAAATCGGTGGGGTGTGAAAAAAAATTATGTCCCCTGGGGGTGCATGACAGAAAACATTTGAGAAGCACTGCAGTACACTGAGCTGGTCATATCACTTGTTGGTATGCCGGTCAAACCCATTGCGACTGTCAGCTTTTATAGGCTTGCTTACATTTCTTCAACTTTCCACAGATATGTTCTGACTTGTGCCCTACATTCCACAGACAGATGCCGACTCAAAGTCCTGCTCAATATCTTCCTAGAGAAATATTTTGTTTTTTCATCCCGGGTAAATGAGAAAATTTCCTGCATGGAAAAGGGGTTATAATTTTGAAACCTCCAAAAATAAAGATGGAAGTCACATCTTCAACTGTCAAATTATTCAAATATTTGTGGCATATGTAGGATATATGAATGGAATTACATATTACTAATTTAGTAAGTGATATCTTCCAGCGCTGCCATTACTTTTTTGCCGCATTACATTTCTATCCGTCATCATGACTTAAATCTCCTTACTGAGAAATCCAATATTGTGGAAATAAGTAGACTGAAGGAGGAAAGTACATCTAGAGTGGAGAAAATAAGTATCTGATTTGATATGACTTTGAAAGTTTACCCCCTCGCAAAGATATGAACAGTCCAAAATGTTTAGGTTTATGTAACCGAGAGAGATGAATAAATGCCCAAAGAACATTAAAAGAGGTTAGAAATTTATTTGGATTTTCTTGAGGGAAATAATAAAAGTATTTGATCCCCTACCAACCAGCAAACATTGTGACCCTCACAGACCGGTTATGTTCCCATAATAAAACTGGGCGATATGACCTAAAAATAAAATGTGTTATTTTTGTCCTGATTGTTTTCATGCGTTTTTAAGAAAACAAGAAGTACAAACAACATTGTTAATTCAAATCAAGCTTTACTTTTATTTTATCAAAAACTTCACAAACATAACCCCTATTTACCGCCTATAATTCTTTTTGTGTCACCACGTGGTCGTGGTACATAAAATCTGATTCCAGCGGCAGTGGTGAAATACACAGTAGACAAACAGATTTTGGTGGCTAAAGAAAGCCTACAATGCCACCTGTACTATTTCGCCCAAGGAAATAGTTGACAGTACCAAAAAGGGCATTCAGGTTTGTTGCACCAATGAGGCATGAGACGTGGTTTCAAATGTACTAAAATACATGATTTTATTACAATTTAATTAAAGACATAAAAAGGTACCACATGGGGAATTTGTAGGGTTGCAGTCAAAATAAATCAGTCACAATTCCAATGAGCAATACATTCAAGCCCACAATCGATATTAAATAAATACACAACCCAAAGCCCACAATAGGCAACAAGGGTGCAATGAGGTGGCAAAGCCAGAGGCTCCAGGCAAGCAGTGGCCACTTTACTTATTACAGTCAATGACGGCGCTGTACTTGTGAACACAGATTCAAGAGTTTTCTTGTCATATGCATAGTAAAACAGGCAGTTATACGGTAGGAGTGTGAATAATGAGTGTTGTGGATGCGTGCTGTCCTTGATGAGGTTGTGTGTTCTGCGTAGAGCTGGAGTGCCTTCCTATCACGTGCTGTACAGTTACCGTACCAAACAGTGATGGCGGCTTTAAGGACACTTTCGATAGTGCATCTGTAGAAGCAACTAAGGATTTTGGTGAACATGCCAAATTTCCTCAGTCTTCTCAGGAAGTACAGTCTCCTTTGGGACTTCTTCATAATTTGTTGGGTGTTGTGAGACCAGGTGAGGTCCTCGCTGATGTGTGTGCCAAGGAACTTGAAGGTTTTCACCCTCTCCACCTCAGTCTCATCAATAAACAGGGTCTATGCGGCTCCTTTTCCCTTGTTCTTGGGTCGATGATCATCTCTTTAGTCTTATCTGTATTGAGATGGAGATTGTTATCATGACACCAAGCTATGAGGTCCGCCACCTCTCTTCTGTATGACGTTTTAACACCACCAATGATCAGGCCAATGACTGTAGTGTCATTCGCAAATTTAATGATGCTGGTGTTGTTCTGGGAGGCCACGCAGTCATAGTTGAAGAGCGTGTAGAGGAGCGGACTCAGCACACACCCCTGTGGGGTCCCAGTGCTCACAATTCTTGAGCTGGATGTGCGGTTGTGGACTCTGACTGACTGGGGCCTGCCTGTTAGAAAGTTAAACACCCAGTTACAGAGGGGGGGTGACAGGCCAAGTGTGAGCTTATCTGTGAGTCTGTGGGGGCTGACTGTATTAAAAGCAGAGCTATAATCTATAAATAGCATTCGGACATATGTGTCCTGGCCCTGTAGGTGAGAAAGGGCTGTGTGGATGGCAGTGTTGACTGCATCATCTGTGGACCGGTTCTGGCGGTATGCAAACTGTAGAGGGTCCACAGTTGCCGCCGGGATGCTCTTTGATGTGGGTCATGACTATTCTTTCAAAGCACTTCATTACAATAGGAGTGAGTGCTATAGGGCGATAGTCATTCAAGCAGGTCACGTTGCTCTTCTTGGGTACGGGCACTATGGTGGTGGACTTAAAGCAGGTCGGTACAGATGCTTGTGCAAGCGACAGGTTAAATATGTCAGCAAGCACATCAGCTAGCTCTGATGAGCAAACCCGAAGTGCACAGCCTGAGATGTTGTCTGGGCCTGCTGCTTTTCGTGGGTTTGTTTTGTTCAGAACCCTGCGCCCCTATAGTCACCATTACGCTCCTATTATTATTTTTTTACACCGCATTGCCAATGTGCAGACTGTGGGACACGAGAGATGGCCACACCTGCATAACATGCTAGCGAGCTAATTAGTTAGCCTTCAATTTATTTATTCTAAACTTAAGAAAGGGTTTCAAACGGAGTGGGGGGGAAAAAGACAAAGTAAGAAGCCAAAAACCTACCACTTCCACACGGAATGGGAGGAGAACTTATTTTCACTCTCATGTCTACTGACTACATGCAGATGACGGTAATGTAAGAAATGTCATGTCTCATCAATGTTTTGTGTCATTAGTGACGCCTAGTGGCCAGAATAATACATAGAACTTGCACAATATTTTTTTTACTAATAATGGGCCATAGTCAACCACAAAACAGCAATCATTAATTAATTAATTTAGTAAAAAAACGTAACAGAGTGAGGGAGCGATATTCGCACCATGATGTAGTGAGGGATGACTGTACTCCTAAACTCAACACGTTACGTGTATAAAAGACACCTAAACATCCTCCTCCATTTAAACCTTTCTACCACTGTGGACCAAAGATTTGTCAAAGGACCTCAGGAGCAAGATTGTATCCCTGCACAACACTAGAACGGGCTACAAGACCATCTGGTCATTTGGTCTCACTTTGTCCTGCATGACGCCACGCTATAGCAGGCATCAACCCTAGCTTCATTAATTCCTCTATTTGCAAGGCACCTACAAGATGTTGAAATCCGGAGACGAAGCTCTCTTTGCAGAAGGAAGGGTGACTATTATCTCGCAGCTACTATTACTACTTGACGATGACCAGGAGAGAATGCAGAAAGAAGAAGACATAACCCTAACTAGGAAACGGAAAGCACGAGCAGTGCAGGTGATTGATTGGCTGACTAGAAGACACTTTGGGCATTATGATTAGTTATTAACAGAACTTCACAAGGACGATCCAAGCGGCTACAGAAATTACTTGAGAATTCCCCTCGACTTGTTCCAAGAGGTGGTGGAAAAGTTAAACCATTCATGAGAATGAGACACGCTTTGATACGCACCCCCTGCATTGTTTGCGAATAGGTAGCGTTGCGTTCACGTAAGTGGCACGAAGATTATGCATGGCAGAAATTTTGACCATTTAAAAAAAAACACAGAGTGGACGTCTCCCAACCTGGAAGTTGCGGTTTGATCCTTCGTCCTTCTGTGATCGTGTCGAAGTGCTAACAGTGTCAAAGTGTTTTGAGTGCCTTGGAGGTTTCCCGTCTCACACCTGTTTACGACAAATTCACTCACTCCAGGGACAAAATTTGTGCCAGTGGCAAGGTGGCTTTAGGAACACACTTAGTGCCTGCGAGGTGTTCCTGCTCTAGTAGACACGTACAGACACATGTGACTCCTGTGCTGGCCAGCAACAGTTACTCCACCAAGTACTAAGTCACGTATTGCTTTTGGGATCAAATATTTACATCCCTCAATCATATACAAATTCTGTTAACTTTTATTTATGCTATTTATTTATGGTATTTTTCTGGGGTATTGTTTACATTCCTTCTCTCTCTGTTACAATAAGCCTTCCATAAAATGGCTGGACTTTTCCTATGTTTGTAAGGGGGTAAACTTACAAAATCAGCAGGGGATCAAATATTTACACATATTTTCCCCACTGTTTCTCTAACAGGAAACAATTTTTGTTTTTTGTTTCCAATCCATTTAGAAAAGCTAACAATATATTTTTTTAAAAATCAGTTGTCTGTTTTTTTTAATCCAAAATATTATACACAAGTTGACATACAGGACAACCCAATCTTATGGTCCTAACAACAGCATCCTTTGGCTAATCCACGTGCAAGTGTATGTGTGCGCTCGTGTTGGCAGTGTGATTTGCAATCCTGAGTGCCTAAAGTGGGCGGATGAGGTGCAGAGATGAGTCGTCCGAGAGGCATTCAGGCCATTGGAGAGAGAGGGAAATCGAGATGGTAATCTGAAAAAAAGTTGATGGAGAGAGAAATGGAATGCCTGTCAGAGCACTTGAATTACATCGTTTTACTGTACTGGGAGCGAGCGCACACACAGAGACAAGCAGTGTAGCAGTTAGCCCACGCTCGGCCAGAGGTGAACAATATTCCTCCCACTATAATTACATCCCTCTCTTATGCTTCTCTCCATCTCTCTGTCTCCCTCTGACAAACACACCTACACACAAAAACATGTTGTTTTTCCTCAAATGTGTCATAGGTGTAGAAATGTTTAAATATTTAAAAATACCCTCACAAGTCTTTAAAACACCAAAAATGGCAGTCCCGGGCAGTTTAAGCTGACCCCCTTATTCCTTTATTTGTTCAAGTAGGTGGATCCGAATGTTAATTATATTGTATACTGAATGTGGCCAAAATCCAAGTACAGAGGAAACCCCAAATTAAAATACCGTAAAGTTGGACAATTTGGAGCTCAACCCATTTTTATTCCTTTTTTTATTTGCAAATCTTCCCCCTAATATAATGGTAGGCAAAACACTGAGCAAGTTAAGATGGGAACAAACTTATTCACTTTATATGTTATGGGAAAAAATTTTAGCATCATGAAACAGACTTTTCTTTTATTTATATTGTTTTTTTCATTCTAAACAAGGGGAAATTAAATTAGATTCACACTGCAATAAAGTTAGAAATATATTCACACATTTTCACTTCGTACTTTTTCCAATAGTGATAACACAGACAACGAGATACAACCACTTTTTTTTAAATCAAAACAAGCAGTCCTCTGTGCACAATGACTTACGTTGGTCTCTATGAACAGCCGGCAGCAAGACCAGACCGCAAAGACCCTCTACAAATCGATATACCGAAAAGAAACAATAAAGGATCATTCAATAATTTCATTTCTATGAAGTGTAGTGCCACCAAACTCACCTCACACATTAATTGCACCCTACTGGTTTTACTACCGCAGTTAGATTGAGAAACGGGGCTTTTACATTGTTTTGGGGAATTTTTGTTGGGAATGATATTAAATAATTTAAAAATTAAATAATAAATATAAAACCAATTTATTTTTTTGTCTGCAGCAGGGCTGTCACCTTCCGGTTCCAAGTCCTTGCAGACTGATCTACTCCTGCCCCAAAACTTTGGAGGTTCCACTATCTCATCCGACTGCCTTTTCAGAGGATGCATACTACATGCAATATGCAGTTGTTTTGCTTTAGTGCTTAGGTTAACAACGTATGTCAGTGAAGAAAACTTTCACAGTTACAGTTGATCAAAGCAGTTTGAGTCATAAACTGAGCCGGGAGCCTCTACAGTAGGGGTGGCCATTACGTCGATTGCGAGCTACCGGTAGATCGCCAAGGTAGTTTGGGTTGATCGCGTAAACGTCACTTTGTAGTTTTCATATGACATCAGTCAGCTGACATTAAGCTCCCCTCCCGATTCGCGCTTGCTCTCCCGCAGCATTTCAAGCTACACACGAAGATGCAACTTTCATCTTTATTATTGTGATTACGGATGAACTAACTCTGCGGTAAGATGTCTATATCTATAACAGAAGTTATCTGTTCACTTGTAGCGGCTAGTTACGTAGAAAAAAAGTGTATTGTTTACTGGCTTTGCTTGGCGTCATGAACTCTACTACAGAAATCGGTGTTTTCTTCACGTTCGCTTCTTAAACTATTATTTCATGATGAAATTAAAAATTTGCCCAATGGTGAAACCTTTTCAATACGTTGCCTTGACTTCGGCTGCATTGTCTTTTGCATAATCATTTTAAATTCTTGTATATCGGTAATGTTTGATAGCAAATGCTAACTGGATGTAATACATGAAGTGTGTGCCCTAATGAACGTTACATAGCTAATTTGACTGACATATTACCAGCACTCAGGTTATGTACACAACTATTTAGGAGTTATGTGTATTATCTTTATTTCCATATTGAAGTGAATTATGATAGCAACTACTTTGATTACCTGTGAACTTTGAAAATGTGAATGTGAAATGCTAATCATTAATATTTACAATAGAATTTCATAGTTTACTGGTTACATTTTGTATATGTTATATGTTTTATAGAAAGAGGTAGATCATTTTGACTTGTACTTGCATGCTGAGAAAGTGCGTGCACTCCTGATATACATGTATAACGTACATAAATACCTATTCATATTTTTGTAAAATAAATATAGTAAATATATATACTTTCTATATTTACAGTAGTAGGTAGATTTTTGGGACTTGGTCATTTTAAAAGTAGCTTGCAGGCTAAAAAAGTGTGAGCACCCCTGATCTACAGGGTAGGGTGCTTTGTTTGGAGACTCGACTCCATGCAATGATACAGTACAGGGCAAACATACCAGTTTGTTATGCACAATGTTGTATAAGATACGATACGGTGTACGTAAACCGGCGTAAAATTTTGGCGAAAATTTTAGTTTAAAATCTATATTAATAAAACGAGCTTCTTTGAAGTCATATCAGTGGTGTGAAAAGGTGTTTGCCCCATTCCTGATTTTTATTTTTTTTTTTGCAAATTTGTGACACATAAATGTCAAACAAATTTAAATATTAGTGACAAGTCAAAATGCAGTTTTTAAATGAAACTTTTTATTATTAAAGGAGAAAAAAATTGCTCCCCCATTTGTCCTCCCTGTCCAATAACCCCCTCCTCCGTTTGTCCCCCCCTGTCCAACCCCCCCATTATAAAGCCATTTGTAAAGCTGTGGGACACCAAACTACAGTGAGAGCCATTATCCATAAATGCCGAAAACATGGAGCAGTGGTGAACCTTCCCACGAGTGCCCGGACCAACCAAAATGACCCCAAGAGCGCAGCGATGACGCATCCAAGAGGTCACAAAAGAGCCCACAACAACATCCAAAGAACTGCTAGCCGCACTTGCCTCAGTGAAAGTCAGTGTTCATGACTCCAACATAAGAAAGACACTGGGCAAAAACAGCCTGCATGTTCCAAGACAAAAACCACTGCTGAACAAAAAGAACATTAGGCTCATCTCAATTTTGCCAGAAAACATCTTGATGATCCCCAACATCTTTGTGAAAATACTCTGATGGAACAAAAGTTTAACTTTTTGAAAGTTGTGTTTCTCATTACATCTGGAGTAAAAGTAACACCGCATTTCAGAAAAAAAATATCATACCAACAGTAAAATATGGTGGTGGTAGTGTGATGGTCTGGGGCTGTTTTGCTGCTTCAGAAGACTGGAAGACTTGTTGTGACAAATGGAACCATGAATTCTGCTGTCTATCAAAAAATCCTGAAGGAGAATGTCTGGCCATCTGTTCGTGACCTCAAGCTGAAACGAACTAGGGTTCGGCAGCAGGACAATGATCCAAAACACACCAGCAAGTTCACCTCTGAATGGCTGAAGAAAAACAAAATGAAGACTTGAGTGGCCTAGTTAAAGTCCTGAATCCTATTGAGCTGATCTGGCATGAACTTAAAAAGGCTGTTCATCCTGGAAAATCCGCCATTGTGGATGAATTACAACAAATCTGCAAAGATCAGTGGGCCAAAATTCCTCCACAGCGCTGTAAGAGACTCATTGCAAGTTATCACAAACGCTTGATTGCAGGTGTTGATTGAAAATTCTGAAGGGAACAACACTTTTTCACACCACTGTACATGTTGGTACCCTTTTTATGTCATGTGGTACAACCATGAAAATGTTATTTTATCATTAAATGTTTCGTGCTACTCAAAAGTGGCATATAAGAGATGTATAAATCTGTTAGCAAAAGTAAAATATAATGCAGGTGTCGAAATAGAAACCTATTTCATTTGAAATTTGTTGCAAAAGTCAGATGGCGAAATCAGTGAGGCAAGTGGAACATATCTTGCAAAAAGAAGAGAGGTAACCTACACTGCCCTCCAGAAGTATTAGAACAGCGAGGTCTTTATTTCTGCAGTAGACCGAAAACATTCGAGTTTGACATCAAAAGGCAAATATGAGTCAAGAGAGCAACATTTCAGTTTTTATTTCCAGGCATTTACATCTGGATTGGATGCACAACCTAGAAGATAGCACCTTTTTTGTTTGAATGTACCCCATTTTTCATGTCAGCAAAAGTATTGGAACATGTGACTGACAGGTGTTTTGTTGCCCAGGTGTATCATATTGCATTACTTATTCCATCAATAAATAGCACTGAATGTCTACTCAGTTTTAGATTGGTTAGGATAGGTTTTGCCTGTGTAGACTGCATTTAGAGGCAACATCATCATGAAAACCAGAGAGCTGTCTATGGGTGAAAAACAAGCAATTGTGAATCTGAAAGAAGATGGGAATTTAATCAGAACCATTGCACCAACATTGGTCTTAGCCACTACAACCATTTTGAATGTCCTGAAGAAGAAATAAACCACTGGTGTACTAAGTAACAGACATCGAACGGGTAGACCAAGGAAAACATTCAAGATTCAGGAGTTTTATTGTCATATGCATAGTAAAACAGGAAGTTATACTATGCAATGAAATCCTTATTCTGTTCATTCTCCCAAGAAAAGAAAGAAAACACAAGAAAGAATAAGAGCATAAGAAACATTAATACCAATAAATTAAGCGACAACAACAGAAGAGACATTAATACAGATAAATAATACAAATAAATAAATAAATATATAAGTAAATAAATAAAAGTGCTATGAGTGTGTGTGTGTGTGTGTTGCGTGCGGCGTGTGTGAGTGCTTTGTTGAGAAGCCTGATGGCCTGTGGGTAAAAGTTGTTTGCCAGTCTTGTGGTCCTGGACTTCAAACTCCTGTAGCGTCTGCCTGACGGTAGGAGTGTGAATAATGAGTGTTGTGGATGTGTGCTGTCCTTGATGAGGTTGTGTGTTCTGCGTAGGACTCTAGTTTTATAAATGTCTTGCAGTGAGGGGAGGGCTGCCCCAACAATGTTCTGTGAGGTCTTGGTCACCCGCTGGAGTGCCTTCTTATCACGTGTTGTACAGTTACTGTACCAAACAGTGATGGAGGCGCTAAGGACACTTTCCATAGTGCATCTGTAGAAGCAACTCAGGATTGTGGTGGACATGCCAAATTTCCTCAGTCTTCTCAGGAAGTACAGTCTCCTTTGGGACTTCTTCATAATTTGTTGGGTGTTGTGAGACCAGGTGAGGTCCTCGCTGATGTGTGTGCCAAGGAACTTGAAGGTTTTCACCCTCTCCACCTCAGTCTCATCAATAAACAGGGGTTTATGCGGCTCCTTTTCCCTTGTTCTTGGGTCGATGATCATCTCTTTAGTCTTATCTGTATTGAGAAGGAGCTATGGTCCGCCACCTCTCTTCTGTATGATGTTGCAACACCACCAGTGATCAGGCCGATGACTGTAGTGTCATCCGCAAATTTAATGATGCTGGTGTTGTTCTGGGAGACCACGCAATCGTAGGTGAAGAGCGTGTAGAGGAGCGGACTCAGCACACACCCCTGTGCTCACAATTCTTCAGCTGGATGTGCGATTGTGGGCTCTGACTGACTGGAGCCTGCCTGTTAGAAAATTAAACACCCAGTTACAGAGAGAGGGTGACAGGCCAAGTGTGAGGAGCTTACTTGTGAGTTTGTGGGGGCTGACTGTATTAAAAGCAGAGCTATAGTCTATAAATAGCATTCTGACATATGTGTCCTGGCCCTGTAGGTGAGAAAGGGCTGTGTGGATGGCAGTGTTGACTGCATCATCCGTGGACCGGTTCTGGCGGTATGCAAACTGTAGAGGGTCCACAGTGGCCGGGATGTTCTTTTTGATGTGGGTCATGACTATTCTTTCAAAGCTCTTCATTACAATAGGAGTGAGTGCTATAGGGCGATAGTCATTCAAGCAGGTCATGTTGCTCTTCTTGGGTAAGGGCACTATGGTGGTGGACTTAAAGCAGGTTGGTACAGATGCTTGTGCAAGCGACAGGTTAAATATGTCAGCAAGCACATCAGCTAGCTCTGATGAGCAAACCCGAAGGGCACGTCCTGAGATGTTGTCTGGGCCTGCTGCTTTTCGTGGGTTTGTTTTGTTCAGAACCCTGCGCACATCAGCTGATGTCGCCATGAGAGGTGAGTCCTGTGTGCTCCCCAGGTTCAGCCACCCTCTCTGCTCATCAGGGGTTTGGGTGTCAAAGTGGGCGTAGAACTCATTCAGCTCATCTGGAAGTGTGGTTTGGCTGGACGTGGCTACGCTACTCCGCTGTCGGTAGTCTGTGATGTGCTGGAGCCCCGCCCACATGCGCCGAGGGTCTGAGGTGGAATAGTAGCCCTCCAGCTTCTGTCTGTACAGTCTTTTGGCCTCTCATATGGACCTCCTCAGGTCATATCTGGCCTTTTTGTAGTCATCAGCGGTGCCCATGACAAATGCAGTCGAACGAGCACGTAGCTTAGCCCTTACATCACAGTGCATCCACTGTTTTTGATTAGGGTATTTTCTGTAATACTTGGTGGTGGTATGTGCTAATGCATGTGTTAATGTAGCCAGTAACAGCAGAAGCATATTCATCCAAATCAACAGTACAATCTTCCCTCCCCGCTGCAGTTTTAAACACATCCCAGTTTGTGCAGCCAAAGCAGTCCTGAAGTACTTGATCAGTTTCTTCATTCCACACTTTAACTGCTGTACTTACAGGGGGAGCTTGTTTAAGAAGTTGTCTGTATGTTGGATAAAGGAATATGGAGATGTGGTCGGCCTTTCCAAACTGGGGTCTTGGAACAGCCTTCAAAGCACCTTTCATGTTGCTGTAGACTTGGTCCAAGATGTTATTTTCCCTTGTGGGAAAGCTTACATGCTGATAATTTTTAGGGAGCACAGTCCTGAGGTTACAGTGGTTGAAATCGCCAGATATAATGAATACAGCGTCTGGGTGTTTGGTCTCGTGTTTATCAATGATGTCATGCAGGAGGCCTAGTGCGTTAGCGGTGTTAGCTCGTGGTGGAATGTAAACAGCAGTTAAATACACAGCGCTAAACTCACGAGGCAAATAAAAAGGTCTGCATTTCACCATCAGCAGCTCAATGTCCTGCGAGCAGTGCGTTTCCATCGTCTGTACGTCTATGCACCACCGTTTGTTTACGTAAACACAGACGCCGCCACCTCTGTGTTTACCAGACGCTAAAGTCCGATCTCCCCGGTAAGCAGCAAATGTTTCCAACTGGATCGCAGAGTCCGGTATATCCTCCGTCAGCCAGGTTTCTGTGAAGGTGAGCACACAGCATTCCCTGATCTCACGTTGAGCTGTAATCCTTGCTCTTAGTTCGTCCATCTTGTTTTCAAGAGAGCGGACGTTGGCTCGCAGCAGGCTTGGTAGCGGTGGCCTAGTTGCTCTAGCTTTTAGCCTAGCAATCAGGCCGGCCCGCTTGCCTCGTTTACGCCTCGGATGCTTTGCTCGCTGGGTATTCAGCTCACCAGGCCCGCAGGCTGCTGCGTTCTCCCGGTGCAGAAGAAAGGCAAAGTCTGAGAGGCTAAATGAAAGTTCATGGTGAACCATGCCGATGTTCAAAAGTGTCTCTCTGTTGTATTGTACTGCCTGAGTGTGTTGAATGTCCAAAATAAACAATAAAATAGCAAAAAATTGAAAAAAACGGGAGAGTGTCACAGAGACGTCTGCCACAGAGGGCGCCATCTTTCATCTTTAATCAGTAGTTGATGATAGAAACATTGTGAGAGCTGCAACGAAAGACCCAGAAACAACTGTTAGTGACATCAAAGTGAAGGTATCACTATCCACTGTTCACAAAAGTACAATGGGTACACCAGAAGATGCAACCCACTCACCAGTGGCTACCAGCCAAGCCATTACCCAGAATATGGTCAACCCACTCCAATGGGCAAAGCTGGAAGCACCTCAACAGACACCTCACCCTGTACCAGCTCACAGTGTAAGACCACTTTGTGTGAAGGAATTGGTAAAATTCACAAACCTATTCCCTGGCTAAGGATAATGTCCCCAGTGTCAGATTTAAACGGCAGGTTGGGACCCACAATATAAGAGTTGTAAGCAGCAAGTGTCTCTCAGAATTTTGACAGGGACTTTAATGCTACCATCAACCAGGGAAAACAACCCATCATGCATAAATTGAACATACTGTATGCCAACACCTGAGGGTTACAGTCGCCAAATAACAGCCCATCTGTATTCCCACTCTTTAAAACTGGACACTCAGCCTTACAGTGACCTGCCTGGTGACAGTCGTTACAGATATTTTTTGTCGAAACCACTGCATGGATTAGCTTCACCTTTAGCTTGCTCTGCTTTCACTGACTGCATTTGATCTTACAAGCCTGCGCTGACTTCGTGCAAACTTCCAATTACAAAGAACTCCTCAACTCCTCACATGATAACAAATGCAGACCAGGTAAATAAACAAAAACAAACACTCTACAGACGGAGCAGCAAAACTGCTTGTGTACAACAGGGACTAAGCCCGGATGGTTGGGAGTTTCCTCGCTAAACTAATACTGTAAGTCCCCACACTATCTAAGCTCCTCCCTAGTCTTTATGTGGTCACATATGGTGACCTTTATGCACTATAGACTGCTAGCCAGGAAGGCAACTAGCAAGCTAGCAACCCCTCTAAAACCACAGACATGCCCCCAAGCAAAAGCTTCAGCCACATTTACTGCAACAGTAGGCGAGCCCAAAGGGGAACTACTACTACCACCCACCTCCCAGACTACCTGCAACCAGCACAAACATACTGGCACCAGGACAAAAGCTCTCCCTCCCACAGACGTAAAACAAGGCATAAAACCATGGAATTTGCTCAACAGCTTTCCACTAAATTACACAACATACGGATATTAAACAAAATGGACTCCAATTAAGCTCCCCATCAAACTTACCAAAAGTTCAACTGAGAACAAAAGCGGACAAGCCCCCTTTTTTTAAGGGTTGTGGCAACGACAGTCAAGGACACTAAAGAACTTTGGTTTTTAAATGATTTATTTTAACATAAAAGGTAAATAAGGAAAAGAACCAAATTAACAAACAAACCAAGCTAGACAGAAAACAGCATGGGAGCAACCAATCCAACCAATCCATGGGAGCGAGGGAGAGAGAGAACGAGTCACCGAAAATGGATCCTTTTATTTCCTGGGAGCAGATCAGGTAAATCAGGCAATGGATGGGCTCCATGGAGACCTCAGAAAATGAGAGCAGAGGAGTAAATGTGACACCCCTGAGGTCGCCTCGGCACATCAGCAGGGCCGCAACATTTGAGAACTGGATTAAGGCTAACTTTCTGGAAATTAACCAAAAGGTCATTTTCATATGTGGGGATTATATCATTGATCTCCTGAGCTCGAACAAATAAAAGACGATTGATGACTTTGACACATCGACACAATGAGCTGTATAGTATAGTCTATATCCGAAAATGACTAGACCAAGTAGAGTAACAGAACACAGTGCCACACAAATAACATTTGCAAATAACATCATCCGTCTGTCTTTACAATTTATAACTCAAACTACAGAAGGAGACGCATGGAAGAATAAAATACAGACTGAAATTATTGTTATCGACGCTCTTAATTATTTGAGAACTGGGAACTGGGAACTGATTTTTTTTTCTAAGGAATCACCAGGGTAGGCCAGGGTTTGGCAACCTGTGGCTCCGGAGCCGCATGGGACTCCTTGTTACGGCTGCGACATCGAGCTCTGCAATTTTTTTTTACACCGAAGTGGAGAAAATATGTATTTTCAAAAGAGATTGAAATATGCGATTTACCGCAAGTCTGTGAATCTACACTGCGTTCTGACTGCTGTTTGGAGGAGCAAGGGAAGTGGGAGGGGGGGACAGTGTGTGCAGTGAGACACGAAAAAGACATCTATGTATGTGCTACCCTGTGGTAAGTTATCCATAACCATGAATACATCGCTAAAAAGAACAATCTCAGGAGAAAATAGAGAGTTTAATTTTGAATGCACATACAGTATTTCGTATATGTGTTCAGTTGAAGAATATATAAAAGAATCGTTCATAAAAATATAAGTATCAGAGTATCTATTCTCCAAATTAAAAAAATAAACGTGAAATTATTCAGAAAATGAAAAAATACCTCTCCCTGCAAAGACAGTCAAGAACATTACCAATAGATTGGCAACAAACAGTGTTAGTGTTTAAACTTCTTAAAGTTTATAAGCTGTGTAATGTTTTGCAGCTCCAGGCTGTTTTTTTTTTTTTTTTTTTTTAAATATATGAGGATGCCGAAGGGCTCTTTTGATGGTAAAGGTTGCCGACCCCTGTCTTAGGCAATATACCAATAAACTAAAGCAGAAATTCTCATACTAGAATCCACTAGCAAGCCATATGTTGGGGCTTGGTAGATTGTTTTTTGGGCTTTTTTTGTAATAAGTTATTGTGTATTGTTGAAAAGTGCATAACTATGAATAGGAACTACAAGGCCAATAAAACAAATACTGTGAGCCAATAACTCTCACTTACATTAGGGGTTGTGAATTTAAAACTCGCCAGGTAAATTATTCACAAATATTTTAGTCCACCCATTTCACCAAGGGATTTAAAAGCTTAGAAAATAAGACAACAGTTTTATGAAGTTTGGTTTTATTGAGAACTACAGTTGTGTCCCAATTCAGGGTCTCCATCCTTGAAGGACCCATCCGATGCAGTCAACGAAGGCTGGGTCCTAATGAGAGTCCTCCAGTCGTGGCTGAAGCGATGTGATGGTCTGGCCTTCGGAAAATGAGTTGGAAAGTTGTAACAAAATATGAAATAATGGAATCAAAGTTGTTGTTTTCTATTTATTTTGGGTTTGTGTGTCACTGGAAAGCGAAGAACAGATCTGTTGGCAGATTTATCTCCAGCTCAGAGAGAAACCTTGTATTATTATTATTATTCACTATTTATTACTTCTAGCTAGTTAGCCCGTTTGTACAGCACTTTGATGGACATGGTTATATATACAGTACAGGTAAAATTGGCTTTCTGTAGATTTGAGCATTAAGAGCTTGTGTGATTAGCCACAGGTTATGTATTTGTGAATCCATCCATCCATCTTCTATGCCACTTATCCTCACTAGGGTCAGGGGGGCATGCTGGAGCCTGTCTCAGCTGACTTCAGGCGAGAGACGGGGTACACCCTGGACTGGTCGCCAGTCAATGGCAGGGCACATAAAGACAAACAACCATTCACACTCACATTCATACCTATGGACAATTTAGAATCACCAATTAACCTAACATGCATGTTTTTGGAATGTGGGAGGAAACCAGAGTACCCGGAGAAAACATGCAAACTCCACACAGAGATGCCCAACAGAGATTCTTCCCCGGATCTTCCCCATCTCCTGACTGTGTAGCCAACATGCTAACCACTAGGCCACTGTGCGGCCATTAAAAAAAAAAGTTAACATATCAGTATTATATATTATTCATTTATGTCATAACTATAGGGTTTGTGATTCTCTTTATTAGGCAAGTCAAAGCATTTGACATATTTATTTATATATTTATTTATTAATTAATAGGCGTGTCACCATACACTCAGCTCATGAGACGATACCGGTTCACGAGAACGAGAAAAGACGATATTTTAAGATTACTTTTAAGAAAACAATGCAGGTACATTTTGAAATATTTTATAACTTGGCATGCATGACATGCATGTTTTAACTGTTCAACTACTTTCCACAAATAAAACTAAAATTATAAAAGTTGAAATAATGGTGGCAGGTGTAGCTGCTGCTACAAATCATTTATGTTGATATGTAGGTATGTAAAGACACTCGTTAAACAGTTTGCAGTCGGTTAGTTTTACATTTACGCTAAAATAACAACAGTTCCCATGATGCTTAGAATGATGAAACAGTAAGTGGTGCATTTCCAATAGTCATATACAGCAGTTGCGTTTTTATTTACAAATCTTAAGTAACTTTGATCAAATGTAGAATTACTACAGCTTCTGCTTGGACATTAACACTGCGGTAGCTGTTGAATTCCCATGAAAAAAATCAAACACGTGTCATGAGCAAAAAAGAGACGCTGGGAACGGCAAGTGCAGGCAGGATTGTGGTTCCAATCGTACCTCTCACAATGCCACTTCCATATTACATACTGTGTATTATCATTCATAGCAGTGATGCCATAGCTCACAGTCTGATTGGCTTAACTTGGCCAAACTTAATTTGGCCTAACTTGCACTGCATAGTCAGCCATAGATGAAGTGTTCGACATGACAGAGAAAAAAAGTTCTCCTTACGTACGGAATTAGCATTGTCCTTCCCCACTCAATTTCAAATCCTTTCTTAAAAGAAAACTGCACTTTTTTAAAAAATTTGCCCATCCACAATCCTTATATGAGACATGAACACTCATGTCTTGCAATTAGCTAAAAAGAGGCTCTAATTGATGCACATAATGGGACACACCTGTCCGCCTAGAAAGCCCGCTATTAAAACACCTCCAAAAACCTCTGACAACGTTTTATATACCATTGATTTAACATAGCAACATAGAAACGAACACTACACCTAGCGTTAACGTTTACAAAAACAAAAACACAACAGCAGTGGCGGCAGCTTCAGTAGGTAGCCTTACCTTTCAGTAGTGGGGCATTGTGAGTGCGGCACTGACGCACTGCGGGCAAGAGTGTGGTGAAGTTAGTCGCTAGCCAGCTCGTAGGTAGCCGGTGTGGTGTGGTGAGGTGTCACTACGGCATTAAAATAGTTCTTCGGTGTAACAATGTCAATAATAATAATAACAATGTCGCTATAGCTTGGTTAATATGCAGATCACATTATGTAAATGGAGAGTTGTTGGCGGTTTTTGGAGGTTTTTTCAGAAGGCTTTATAGGAAGAATAGGTGCATTACGTGCATTGTTAGCTGCCTCTTTTTAGTTGTTTTTATATCTTAAGAATTCACAGAAAAGAGAAAGACGTGTGTTCATGTCTCACATAAGGATTATGGATGATGGGCAAATAAAAAAAAAATTGCACTTTTCCTTTAAGTTTATAATAAATAAATTAGAGGCTAACTAGTTAGCTCGGTAGTTTGCTATGCTCAAAGCGGCGGCCGTCTCTTGTGTTCCTAAAGAGATCCCGTAGCCTGCTTGTAAGAGTTGCGCAATGTGGTGTAAACAAAGCCAGAAGTAATGCAGCAGCGTCCATTATTTTACTTATGTACGTGTGCGCCAGATGCAAGTCAAACTGGATGCCAACCTCAATCAGGTGACAAATGTCATAATGAGGATGGATGATAAGTTGACGTCGATCTTTTCTTTTTAATGCCATGCGATCAACCCAAAGATACTACAACATGAAACTTTCCTAATGCTATTGTTGAATTATGTCTTATCGCTTATCATGTATACTATATTAGGTAATATGAGTGTAAAGGTGACTCTAGGGCTGTTATGTCATAAACAGGTGTTCTATGCTCTAACTACAAAAATATCCCATTCATTAATATTGAATCTTACTTTGTTGAAATTATCACAGTCGGGTCTGGAACCAATTAACTGTGATAAACAAGGGACGACTGTACATCTTTTGAGTTCGAAGTCAAATATTTCAGTCTACAGCAAAAAAAAAAAGGAATTGGCCTCACTGTTCCAATAGTTCTGGAGAGCACTGTATTATAAAGATAACTAACATTTTATGCACATCCAGGAAAGAATATAATTATAATATATTAGACATGAGAGCAATAAGGGGCATATTAAACAATATTACTGTATCAACAACGACTATCCTCAATTGATGGAGGTGCTGAACACAACAAAACAGACCATGTCTTCTCTTGTCTCTGTAAAATCCTGTGGATATTTGTAGGCTTTGTCAGTGGAGTGATCCTGTTGAGCTTTCATGTGATGTGATGACGTCTTCCGTTGTTCTAATAACGCCTTCATCAGTAATTACTGGAACTATTGTTTTACTGAAGAAAGTGCCAGTGATGAACAAAATACGCATAATACTATAAGTATTACATGTCATCATGAATGTACCTGTTAATACATGGTCACAGCATATAAAACCATAAAACCTTGTTGGAGGTTTTTGTTTTAATGGCGGTCTTTGTAGGCGACATACTGTAGGTGGGTCCCGTTACGAACAGTAAAAGAGAGTTCCAGCTGTCTCTTTGTATCTGTTTTTATATCTTTAGAACAAACAGAAAAGATAAAGACATATGTGTTTATGTCTCAGGTAAGGATTGTGGATGATGGGCAAAATTCCCAAAAAAGTGCAGTTTTCCTTTTACTATCTGCGTCCTGGGACTCCTGGATGGGAGCTTGTCTTGTTTTGGAATGGTTATCAGTTAGCCTGACTTGCTAGCGACAGCCTTACGGCAGTCGTTTCCCAGCTCATGATTTCAAGCTGAGAGTGTCAGCAGGCAATCCTATGAGCATGGTAAAGATCTGTCATTAGAAAAAGTGCCATAATAGTCCCCAACTCCAATAACAGTGTTAGTCATCAACAGGAAGTGATGTCAACTATAGTTAGCTTTGCTGTAGACCAAAGCTAACATGGTCTTCAGTCACACTAGGAAGAAAAAGACCACCCTGGAATTCAGTTGTTCATCTTACAGAGGATTGGTCGGGCATTGATAATTTATAGCATAGGACTAACAACTTCTCATTGAATGGGAAAATAATTAGCAGGAAGGTATTACAGAAACGCTGTTCTTTATTATTTCTTCTATTTTCACTTCCTGTGATGGCCTTGTGTCACAACACCTTATAGTGTATGTAAACCTGGGCTACTTAACCAGTCCGTGTTACCATTGTAGGATGAACAGTGACAGCTCTGCAGCTGAAGCCTTCGGTTTCAGCTCAACACCTGAGGCCCGAAAACTCAGAAGGTTGGTCACAAAATTGCCTATTGTCTATCGCCTTGTTTTTTTCTCATGCTGTTACCACTTTGTGTTTTTTCAGAAAAGGCTGCATCCAGCGCTCTGTCACTGATGAGGTCAAGCCAATCATGAGGTAGTGTACAAATGAAAAAGGGCTTGATTGTTGGTTAAATTGTGAGGATATATATAACCATTTTGTTCTTTCAAAACATAAACTGAATGAGAAAATCAAAGTAAGCATATACTGTAA
Source organism: Dunckerocampus dactyliophorus (assembly GCF_027744805.1). Lineage (NCBI taxonomy): Eukaryota > Metazoa > Chordata > Actinopteri > Syngnathiformes > Syngnathidae > Dunckerocampus > Dunckerocampus dactyliophorus. Next base: position 12,271,092 of record NC_072819.1, on the reverse strand, counting down.
TGTAATGCTGCTCTAGTCTGGAGGGATGGTTTGGGATCCAAGTACTTATCCTCTGAGGTAGAAGCAACCGCAATAATTTCACTCTTTTGGGATGCAAAAGACCACAGTTTTTGTCCACTGAGTTAATGTACGCGGTGAAAGCGTGCACTTCTTTTTTTCTGATTTTAACCCATGTGTTATCCACATGTCTGTATCACTGACTCGGTGCCGTTCTCTCAAAGGAGTTCAGAGCCCTCCTTCCAGCACTCTTTTGAGGATAAAAATATACATATTCTGGACAGAAAAGGCCGATGGTTGGGAAGAAGAGTGAGGGAGGCCATCTACATCAAAGTTGAGGGGGAGATCTGCGGTACCGCTTATCTCCCACATACAATGCTGTCCCTTCCTAAAAAATCCATCATCCATCATCCAACAAATGGCACGACACAGCCACCTTTGGTTTCAGGTGCGTCCATGACCAATATTAAAATGAATGGAATACTAACGAGGGTGATGACACCACACTCCACTGTATCTTAATGACTGTCATTTTGCATCCCAAAGGAGTAAAACCGTTAGGGATTGGTTAGGGGATTGCCTCAACCTTAGAGGATAAATACTTGGCTCTATACCATCCACTCAGACAACAGCTGACCTACTTAGTCTTGAGCATAAACTGATGAAGCTTGCTTGCATGAGAGGCAAAACGTCTTCTAAGATAGCCTGGACAGTCTAGTTGCAATCGATTCAATGCCCTGAGAATACGATGACCTGGATGAATGAGAATATTCACAGACAAAATGGAATTACGAGTTGCATGTTTCTTTTTGACACTCAACTTTCAGTTAATTTCATTCAGCTTTCAGGACCAGTGTTTCATAGTTACAACAAGATCCCTATTGCTTTTAATGCTGCACACATGGAACAAGCAGAAACTGTGACAAAACATGCGTATATGTGTGTGCTGGTCTCCCTCCAGACATGAAAAGGGTCAAAAGGCAAGTGATGCAGGATGTGAAGGAGAAGAAAAAGGTACTGCACACACACTGACTAATACACAATTGTAATTCATTCATGTTGCACATGACACACAACTCTAACTCTTTGGTGAGCTTGTGTGTCTCTGAGCGGCTCAGAAATAATGCAGCTTTTGTGTCGAAACTCTCCTGCCATACAGTATCTCTTCCCCACTCTTGTTTCTCACTTTGCATACAGCTTGCACACAGATTGCCTTGCTGGTGCTTTTTTGTTTCATAATGTTCTGACTGAACTGACACAGTTGCTCAGTCTTAGTGTTCGTTCTATTGGTAGTTAGTCGCTGAACTTGAGCTTGACTTTTGCTGCAATGTGTGTCTATGTAGTGAATGAATAATGTGCTCAGTGTAAAGCGCCAACAGTGCCTAAAGCACTATATACCTGTAAATACAATCCATTATTATTGTTATTATTAATTTCTTTCTAAAACTGTGTCTTACTATTTTATTTTTTAACCTGTCCTGTCCAGTCAATAGGGCAATCAATAGTATTGTTGATCTAGATGCCCTTACATGCTAAACAGATTTCCAAGGTGGGCCCAAAAAATAGGTCATTACTAATAAAATTAGTAATTAATTCACAAGGTGGGGGGGAGTAATTAATTCATTGGGGGGGGAGCGCAACGTGAATTTTTTTTTCATGGGACCCAGAATTCCTGGCTGCACCCCTGCTGCTGGCTATATGACATGGAAAAAGGAACCATAAAATCACCTTAATTTAGACAAAAACATATTTTACTTACTTTTTGAAGACAACTTGCGAAACTCCCAGAGGATGAGATGCCTTCTTAAAGGAGACTTCGGCGAACCCGGTGTCTTCCATTGCTGAGAAAGGCTGCTCTCGTCCCATGAATTCAATTATTTGTTTGGTGATTAGCTTAACTGTCTGACTGTCACACAGATACGGGTGAGTGTTAGCCTTAGCTGCTGTTTGACATGAGCTGCCGTGAGCATCCAAAACTCTCTATACGCTGTCAAGTGTTGTTCTTCAAATGTAGTATGAAAGCTTTTTACAAGATTTTTGTGACATGTGTTAGCAGTTAGGTTCCACACGGCAGACATGATTGCTTTTGTTTTGAAGGCAAGTTGGAGGACGTCGCTGCCCAAGACGTTAGTTATGGCGGGACACTACACTGCACGAAAGGGTCGCTGCAGTCTGCAATAGTGCTCGCCACAGATCGGCTTTTGTGATTGGTGTTCAAAGGCATTTATCGGCATTTGCCGATCACACAATTTTTCACCGAAATCTGTCAGAGCATCCCTAGTATACATGCATATATGTGCGTGCATGTGTGTATCCGTGTATTTGTTGCTGAGAATGTGTGAAAGGTGAAAGAATGCTTCCCACCACCAAGCAAGCCCTGCCCCACACAGCCCGCACAGGCCCCCATCACCAGAGAGCCACCGGCCCCGCGGGGACGAGCAGAGCTAGGACAGGCCACCCAAGAGCCAGCCCGCAAAGCCCCTCACCGGACAGACCAGCAAAGGGCCGCAGAGAGGCAACCCCAGCCAAAGGGCCGGAGGACAACCAGCCCCTGAGACCGGCGAGAGACCACAGCCCACAAGGGCAGATGGGCACCTGGGGCCACATACCAGCGGGCCCAGAGTCACCGCTGCCAATGGGAAGGAAACCCGCTTGCGACCGAGAGGGCCCCCACACCCCCAGGGAGCAGGGCCCGGCTCGGCTCGCCCAGGGCCACCCCACAACCGTCCCCAACACGGGACCACCCAGCACAAGGCCAAAGGAGATATCACTCTGCAAACGCTGAACTAAACATAAACAGCATGCAATAGCGTCACCATTTATCAAGAGATTCAAACTCAGTCAAAATTTTTCTCATTCCAAACACGTTTGGCAATATTATCCTCGTTCTATAAAACTACATTGCAACATTTTTTTTTCTTTGTTAATCAAACCGTAATCAAAACCAGCCAATATATCCCCCAATTAACCATATAATTGCAACGACTAAAAATATATGCACGACTTTGTGAAGTTGGTTTTACTGCTCTACAAGCAACAGTGAAACCCAGCACACCCCGCAACCCTAGTGAGGACAAGTGGTATAGAAAATGGATGGATGGATGGATGGATGAATGTGAAAGCCAAAATAAAGAGGTAAATTAGCCTTTTATTTCTTATCAAAGTTAGTTGTTGGAACTTCTTATCAAAGTTGCACACTTTCACCTAATGCTAATGCTGGACCTAAAGTTATGCCCATGATTTTGGTGCCAGTGTCTCAGCATTCATATTCAATTAAATACAAAGTGAAGAATTTCAGTTCAGCAGAATATTGTTTCCAAGGAACATCTAAAACTGTTGAACTATAAATTAATATTCAGCACATATTGTTTCTCTTCCTTAACCTTCTGTTTGCTAGTTGCTTTGACACACTGACAGATCCCAAAAGGTCAGGCAGGTTGCATCAAACTGAAGGGCTCAGTGGAGCAAGTGACATGTATGTCTTGTGGTGAGTGAGTGTGTGCTTTGACAAGGATCTTTCCTGTTGAAATTGCAGTGTTTCTGAATTAATTTCTGAATGTTATGCCTTTGATGCGCCTTCAATTTTCTTTTCATTTCTATCAGAAAGTTCTCCATAGCTCATCCGCGCTCTTGACACCGATGGTTCTAAGTACTTCTTCTACTGGGTTGAACGGGCAGCATGAAGCTTAGTTTGAGCACTGCTGACACCTAGCTGGAGGCTTGTGTATTGTTCAAGCATGAATACCATGCATGCAGGCCATGCATAAAGACACTAATACCGAACCCCCACCTCCCCCAGGGGTGTGCCCCACTGTTTGAGAAGCACTGATATATTGCATCAGGAAAGAGCTAAACTAAATCTAATCTAATTCATGATGACAAGGTGATTGAATCAAATGTGCTGCTCTTTGTATAAGTTTAATCGAGAGGAGGCCTTAGTTAAATCAGATAATCTCACTATCTCAATGCAAGGTTGTAGTGGGGAAAGTGAAGTGAAAAGTAACTTAATTTTTCTCTTCGATGCACTTACCTAGCCTTCAGTGCACTTACTCACTGGCCGTTCTATCTGATCTGATGAAGCAGAAGAAGCAGTGAAGGTTTTCCCTCCAAGTACAGTATGTTAGTGCTCTAGGAAAGGTCTGAGTATACATTTTCTTCTGTACATTTACTCACTCAGCATGGAAACCAGTTTCGATATGTGCTTGAGTTCATCGTCCTGTAAGAATTCTCCATTGTGTGGATCTGAGGTGAATTTGGAGGTAGCCCTCCTTCTCCATTAGTCCATACTTTTCACAGTGCACAAGAACTTATTTGGCTTGTTTAGTGGATATACTGAAACACTGGTAAACAAAATTTTACATGTGTATTGTAACCGGACAGCGTTCCTTTTTCACAGATAGGTTGCAATTTGACCATGAGTAGAAATTTCAGTAGTCCTTTCATACAAATCCCCACATTATTCATTATCTAAGCACCAGTAGTTAATCTAAGCCAATTGTTCCTCACAACGTTTACATGAAGTTTTGCATGACTTTGGTTTAAACCAGCTTTTTAAAATGCATGTAAATATCAAAATCAGAAATTCAACTTTTTAAATGTTGGTTTAACACACGTCGTGTATTCGACCGGCAACCATATCCCTCTTGCATGCATGTGGGCGACAGTGGCTCAGGACGTAGAGCAGGTTGTTCAGAAACCGGAAGATTGGTGGTTCGATTTCAGCTTCCTCCATCCCAGGCACTGTTGTTGTGTCCCTGGGTAAGATACTTTACTCACCTTGCCTCCAGTGTGCTGCCCACACTGAATGTGATTGGTGATCGGAGAGCCCGTAGGCGCAAATTGGTAGCTATATAAATCAAATCCATTATTATTTTTATTATTATTATTGGACCGGGATTTCTGCTAATGTGAGTCTCCATGGAGGACTAACAACACACAATTCAGAAGAAGATGAAGCTTCGGGACGACATGTTTATGCCAACAGAGGCAGATATTCATGCTACAGAAACAAAAACACTCAATATTTTCAACGTGTTTTAATAAAATAAAAGCCAACCTTCTCATAAGTGGCAGAACATTCTAGAAGAAGCCAGTTTTAATATAAGATTACCATGATGCCTGAGCACATCCCCGTTGGGTAGGAATGTATACCTCTCATTTCCCTAAATACATTTGTTTTAATATTAACATCCACACTGGTCTGCAGATCCCAAGTCCTTCCCAGGCCAGTTGAGAGACATAGTCTCTCCAACGTGTCCTGGGTCTTCCCTGAGGCCTCCTCAGGGAGGTGTGGAAGTGCTGATTCTTATCCCAGCCTCTTCATGCAAACCAATTCTGACACCAGTCATGCAGGGAACAAGCAGCCTGAATTAGGTGGTCCGATAACCCATATGCCTGGAGTACTCCCCACAGTATTCCTCGAGGAACATGGTCGAATGCCTTCTCCAAGTCCACAAAACACATGTACACTGGTTGGGCAAACTCCCATGCACTCTCAAGGACCCTGCCGAGAGTATAGAGCTGATCCTCCACTTCAGAACCCCTGATTATACCTTACCAGGAAGGCTGAGAAGTGTGATCCCACGTCAGTTGGAAAACACCCTCCGGTCCCTCTTCTTAAAAAGCAGGACCACCACCCCGGTCTGCCAATCAATCCAGGGGCTCCTCCCCCGTGATGCTGCACAGTCGTGTCAACCAAGAGAAACCCACAGCATCTAGGTCCTTTAAGAACTCCAGGCAGATCTCATCCACCCCCGGGGCCCTGCCACCGAGGAGCTTGTTGACCAGCTCGGCAACCTCAGCCCCAGAGATAGGAGAACCCACCGTGGAGTCCCCAGGCACTACTTCCCCATTGGAAGAGTGGGACTGAAGTCTTCAAAGTATTCCTTCCATCGGTCCACAACATCTAAAGTCGAGGTCAGCAGCACACCATCCCCACCATACACTGTGTTGACTGTGCACTGCTTCCCCCTCCTGCGGATGGTGGTCCACAATCTCTTTGAAGGCATCCGGACGTCATTCTCCATGGCTTCTCCGAACTCCTCCCAAGTCTGAGTTTTTGCCTCAGTGACCGCCAGAGCTGCAGACCGCTTGGCCTGCCCGTACCCGTCAGCTGCCTCTGGAGTCCCATGGGCCAAAAAGGCCCAATTTCTTTATTTTATTATTTTATTCCATCTGTTGTTCTTGGACAGGTTGATGTTAAGCACATTACATTACACAGTTAAAACAGTTTAAACGTATTGAGACACTATAAACATAATAAAACACATAATAAGAAACCTAAAACTGAATTACATTACACATGACCCTCCCAACACAACACCCAACACAAGACAATTACAGTACACACACCTCCAGTTAAACTGACTGAGGAAAAGTGCTGAAATGCATAGTCCAGAATACATTGGCTGTTGTCATGGACAGTACCCCACACCTGGCCAGTATCATGATAACATACCTGCTTGGACATAAGCCACTTCTTTAATTGATGTTTGAAGGCAGCAAAACTAGAGGAATCTCTTAAGCTAACTGGCAGAGTGTTCCAAAAGTTACTGCCTTTGAAGGAGAGGACATTTTTTCCAAAAGTAGTTTTTTCCTGTGGTACGTGACAATCACGTCTGGATATGGCCCTTGTGGCGCTGCATAGTGAGGACCTGTTTTGATTAACTCAGTGAGTGGGGGAGGAGCCATTTGTAAATCAAGCAGCCATTTCTAAATTTCACAAGATTTTCAAAGCCAAGTAGTTTGTATTTAGACAAGATTTTACAATGATGGTAAGATCTGGGCTTTTTGTCTAATGCTTTCAGGGCTCTCTCATATAGTGACTCCGTCTCTTTCAGCGTTGTAACACCGGCCAAGGACCAGCTAGTCATAGAATACCTTACTGTCTATGTGAAAAAATCATACTGTGGAGAAACATCATAGCAGCTTCGTCAAAGATCTCCTTATTTGCACAAAATTGTGTAGATTATATTTAACAATCTTAGACACCATGTGTCTATATATATATATATATATATATAATGTGTGTGTGTGTGTGTGTGTGTGTGTACCAGTTTCATGTGAAATTCATTGAATTTCTTTGTGTACTGCGTCTTGTTGATGCGTGCATGTGTGTTGTTTTTGATTTGTCTTCCAGCCACAAAAGCTCTTAAAGATTTTTTATGTCTGGTCTCCCTCCCTCCCTCACTCTGAACGCGCCTCCCCCCCAGTGAAGGCTCACATAACTGGATTATAGGTCTCTTCTTTTTAGAGTGAGGGGCGGAGGGAGCAAGAATTGAGGTCAATCTTATAAACATTCATCTCAGGGTCTTACTTCAGTTGTGCACGCTTTGTTTCAAACATGCCACAGTGGACAGTGGGGGGAAATAAGTATTTGAGCACCTGCTGACTTTGTAAAGTTTTTCCCCTAACAAAGAGATGAACAGTCCATTTTTATGGTATGTTTGTTTGAACAGAGAGAATATTAAAAACAGTCCCCATAAAACATTCAAATAGAATAGAATAGAATGCCTTTTATTGTCACGATGCACATGGCAATGAAATTTAAAGCAGCTCTTTGTCCATGCAGACACGTGTGTAAATATATAAAATGTTGAAAAATATATACACAGTACACAAAATGTATGCATTTACAGCATACAATAAAAACAGTTAAAGAAAGATGAAGACTTAAGTAATATGTTAATGAGTGAGTAGAGAAATGATCTTGCACGGTATGCAAATATTGCACAGTATTTCTTTCATATTAATATTGAACATTTGTGGACATAGGGAAATGGGGGGTTGCTAGTTGGGTTTGGTGATGTGCCTCCTGAAGTCAACAACGATCTCCTCATTTCATTCCCAAGTTGTTTAGCTGAACACCAGGCTGCCAACTGCAGCACCGCCTTTGTGTAGGCTCGTCACCCTTTGAGATAAGTGCGAGCACTGTGGGGTTGTCAGCAAACATGACTATGGGGTTGATATCGTGGGTTGGACTGCAGTTGTGGGTATAGAGACAGGAGAGGAGAGAGCTCAGCACAAAGCCCTGTGGAGGAGAGGTAGGGGGAGAGTGTCACAGTCTTGGGGCGGTTGGTGAGGAAGTCCTTTATCAGAACATGTGAAAGGAGGGAGGCCGAGAGTGTCCTGTTTGGTGGCGAGGATATTAAAGATGAGTGTATTAAAGGCTGAGCTGTAATCCAGAAGCAGCATCCGGGCGCAGCTCTGCTGCTGCTTCAAGTGGCTCAACATGGAGTGGATCTGTTTGTGCGGTAAGCGAACTAGTAGAAGTCAAAGTCTAGGGGGACATACCAGAGTGAGGGCCACGGGACAATAATCAGTGAGAATGCAATGATGGTGGCTGATTTTAGGCCGGGATGATTGCCTGGGCGAGAGAGAGGTTGAATATATTGGTGTAGATGAATGCAAGCTGGTGGGCACACGCTTTGAGCGCCTCTAGTGTCCATCGGGTTCAGGGGTTGCCGCCACGACTGGCACTTACCACCTTCCAAACACAGCACCAACCAGCCGCCTCAGCAATGGAGACATGGACCTATTCGGTCTCAATATCCCTGGCCTCCCCAGAGATGCAGGTGAAGCTCTGTCAGGGGTGTGAGTTGAAAACTCGATGAATGGGAGACTCTTCCAAACATTCCCAGCACATCCTCACTATGTGCTTGGGTCTGCCATGTCTGTCCGTCATCCTCCCCCACCATCTAATCCAACTCTGTCTTGTTTTCCATTATTGTTATTTGACTGAAGGAAACTGGGATCATTTCACAAGTGAAATACGGTAGATGTCAAATATACTGTATTTAGCAACTCTAAGCCATGGGACATCCATTTCTCGTGAAGAGAATAAGTACATTTTTCAACAATGGCTTTGATGCCAGAGGCTGTATCGCGGCATGTCAGATCCAGCAAGTATTCCTCCTCTTAGCATACTGAAACTCCATGAGGACATCTCCTCAAGTTCCCTTAATTGAGTGAGATCCTTTTCATGAATTTTAGGGAAACTGTCAAATTTTGTAAATAGGGCACTTTATATTATTTCAGATGAAACATAGGAGTTGTAAAATGTTTCCCATGTATTTCTAATGCAGCTTCTGGCTGTTTTACATGGGTAGAAATCCTGGCAGATTGACAGATACATCATGAGGATTAGGAGGCCTCCTAGTTCCATTTCAATGGTGGTGTGAATCATCACCCTCAGGAGGATCCCCTGTGATGAAGCTTTCACCATATGCATGAGGAACTGGGTAGAGGTAGTGAGAAGGTGTGAGCCAACATGAGATCAGTACAGTTTATTTTGATCCTCCACGTAATCACTTGTGTGCTAACATCCCTTTTTGACACCAGCTTCCTGATACTTGTATATACACTCCTGATCAAAATCTTAAAACCAGTTGAAAAATTGTTAGAATTTGCATTTTGCACATTTGGATCTTAATTAGGTTTTAAGTAGAGCTACAATATGGAAAAACATGAAGGGGGAGTGAGACAAAAAACATTTTGAAAAAGTAATTTATTGAACACAACAATTAAACTGAAATAGGCTGTTTATCAGCTGATCAAAAGTTTAAGACCATCGCTCAAAAAATAACAAAATCTCCAAACCAGAACAAAAACTGTTCTCAGTAGGACTCAGTAATGAGGAGCTCCACCGTTCTTGTTAATCACTTCAAATATTGCTTTGGGCATGCTTGATGGGAGTGTTTCCAGGAGGCGAGTGGGAACATTGCTCCAAGTGGTGAAGATGGCTTCACCAAGGGCATCAACTGTCTGGAACTGATGGCCATTTTTATAAACTTCCCTTGCCATCCATCCCCAAATGTTCTCTATGGGAGTTAAATGAGGGCAACATGCAGGATGGTCCAAAAGAGTGATGTTATTCTCCCTGAAGAAGTCCTTGGTCAAGCCAGCATTGTGAACTGCAGCGTTGTCCTGTTGAAAAACCCAGCTGGTACCACACAGACGAGGGCCCTCAGTCATGAGGGATGCCCGCTGCAACATCTGCACGTAAGCAACCGCCGTTTGACGACCCTGCACCACCTGAAGCTCCAGTGTTTCCCTGAATGAAAAAGCACCCGAGACCATGATGGACCCCCCTCCGCTGTGCCGGGTAGAAAACATCTCAGGTGGGCTCTCCTTGTCATGCCAGTAACGTTGGAAGCCATCTGGACCATCAAGGTTACATTTTTTTCTCATCAAAGAATAAACCTTTTTTCCACCTTTCAATGTCCCATGTTTGATGCTCCCTGGCAAAGTCTATATGGGCAGTTTTGTGGCGTTGAAGGAGACAAGGTCTTTGAATTTGTTTTTGAAACCCTTTTCCACAGATGCCGTCTGATGATTATTGCGCTGCAGTCGGCACCAGTAAAGGCCTTAATTTGGGTGGAAGACCGCCCTGTGTCATGATGGACAGCCAATCGGATCTTCGGGCTCTCAAATTTTTTTGGGTCTACCACTTGACTTTTTTGTTCCATAATGCTCAGGATCTTTCAAAAAATGTAGAATGACTGTCTTACTGCGCACAACCTCAGCAGCAATGCCACGCTGGGAGAGGCCTTGCTTACGCAGCTCGACAATACGACCGTTAAAAAAGAGAAAGCTTCTTAGCTTTAGCCATCAGGAGGGCATGACAGTGTGAATGCCTGACAGAAATGTACAATTTTGAGCAGATTTTGGCTTTTATAGCCTGTGGTTTTAAACTTTTGATCATGTGATAAACAACCTATTAAATTACAATTTCCAAATGTTTTTGTCTCACTCCCCATTCTTGCTTTTGTATATGGTAGCTCTCCTTAAAACCTCATTAAGATCCAAATGTGCAAAATGCAAATTCTAGCAATTTTTCAACTGGTCTTAAGATTTTGATCAGGAATGCATCTGCTTCTTCAGCTTTTTCCAAAGCTTTAACTTTGTTCCAAGTTCCACTTCCAACTAAACTTTTCCTCGTTGAAATTTCACTGCCCTTTGAGCTTGTTCAAGTCTGAGACGTGCTTCCTTCTCAACGAATGCAGAGCATGCTGTTGCAGCTTTAGTGTGGTGCAGCTACAGCTCCACCACTTTCAGATGAGGACAGCTGCACACTGTAAAATTCACTTCTCATACTTGATAATGAAACATTGTTGCTGCATTCCTTTTCCATTTAGATAGTTTTTTGTTGAAATGGCCACACGTGCGTTCATTAGTTCTCGCATCAATTACTGTAATGCCTTGTATGTTGGTATCAACCAGTCTTTACTCTACTCTACTTACTTTAATGTTTGTTTTTAAGGCAATTCATGGTGCTGCACCAACTTACTTATGTGAGCTTTTAAACATTCATCACCCTAGCAGAGCTCTGCGGTCTGCCAACCAACAGCTGCTTGAGGTCCCTCGGTCCAATTACAAACAGTGGGGTCCTTTTCTGTAGCTGGTCCCAGGCTTTGGAACGTCGTACTGTTGAATTGCAGACCATCACAGACTGACATTTGTTTAAGGCAAAACTTAAGATTCATTTGTTCCAAAGTGCATTTGGCACACAAGATCATCGTGACACTTTTATTTTATTTATTTGTAGTCTTTTAATACATTTTATTTATTGTTGGATTATATTGTTCTTGTGTTATTTTTTGCACTGTTGTCCAGCACTTTAGTTCAGCTACTGCTGATGTAAGGGGATATATAAATAAAGTTTGATTGACTGATTGATTTAGTGTGTCACAGATGTACTCCAGATGTACTCCACATAGCCTATGTTTTTCTCGCTCTTTCACTACCTTACCAACTAGCAAGAATTCTGACCCCCACAGACCACTTAAGTGCCCAAGAAGCATACAAATTAGTCCTGTCCCTTCGGCAAGAAGCTTGGTAAGATAGAAATCACCACTGGCGCGGGAATTTGAAAATGGAAGAAATACAAAATCACAGTCAGTCACCCTCCTTCTGCGCTCCTTGCAAAATCTCATCACATGATGAAAGGATGATCCTAAGAAGGGTGAGGGATCAGCCCAGAACTGCATGAGCTCTGCTGGTATTGGGCAGCTGCAGTTCATTAAGGGTAACATGAATTTTGACATTTTGAAGGAGAGCATGATCCCGTCCCTTGGGAAACTCGGTGCTGTTTTCCATGATAAGGACCCCAAACACATCTCTATGCCTAAGAGAATGAATGAAATGCTAGATAACAATGGTGCTCACACAAAATATGTATACTTTGAGCAAAATGTGGACACTAATGTTGCCAGCCATCCATCCATTTTCCATGCTGTTTGTCCTCTTAGGGTCACGGGTATGTTGGAGCCCAACCCAGCTGACTTCTGTCATATTAGTATCACCTCTTGTGATGTGTTTACAGAATGAGCAACACAGTACTAAAAGCAAGGTCATTAAAACATGTTGTGTTTTTTTGTTTTGTTTTCTGGCCTGTCCACTCTTCCAACAGAACTGTTGGAAGAGTGGACAGGCCAAGGGATGTCTAGAAGAAACCCAACATGTCAACCACACCTTAAGCCAACCAACATGTCATAAACCAAAACCATAACTCACATAACCAATTGTATGAGCGATCAAATGATATTCATTGTACGGTAGGTTTCTGAATTACCACTTAGGACAGAATGCAGGAATATCAGTGTTAGCATCTGTGATCATTTTGCATTCAATTTCCAAAGGAATTGAAATTTCTTCTTATGTGATTCTCTGGTGTCTTTTATAGAGCTGCTGATCCAGTGTGTAAAGAATAACAATGTGAAGAAGGTGAATGGATGTTCCAAATTCCACCTCCGGTTAACTTGAATCTCTATTCATTCATACTTTTGTTATTCAACCATTTTTGCACAAATTGTTGCTTTCTATTTTAATGTTGAATTCAATGTTGTTTTGTGGGGAAAAGCTGCAGGAGCTGCATGAGAAGGGGTGTGACCTCACTTGTGTTGACCAATCTGGTTGTAGCCTGCTGCACCATGCCGTCAATGCGGGAAGCAAGGAGATGGTCCGCTTCATTCTTGACAATGGTATGTGTGGTGACACACCTCAGTCACATGTCAATATCATGTATTTGTATAGAATTTCTCATCATCTGTTTAATTTTCCAGCACCAAGTGACATAGTTGATGTGACAGAACACATACAGTGAGTCCATGTTTGCTTTTATTCTTATAAGAACTTGATGTACAGCGGAACCTCAGTTTTCATCATTTATCCATTCCAAAAGGTCAAACAAAAACTTAATACATTTTTCCCATAAGAAATAATGTAAACTCAATAATCCAGACAGCCAAAAATATTACAACAAAACACATTTTACAGACAATAATTATAGTTGTGGCCTAGTGGTTAGCATGTTGGCCACACAGTCGGAAGATCTGGGTTCAAACCCCTGTTGAACATACAGTAGACGCCCCTACAACGTAAATAATCCGTTCCGAGAACCTTTATGTTATAGAGTTTTTATGTTATACGAAGCATAAAATGCATGTAAATAGCCTAATCCGTTCCAAGATCTTCCCAAACTCACCCCTTTGGCCCTTCAAAATATTCAAAGTCCACCAAATATGGTGGGAAAATATAAGAAAACAGCATAAACATAGTAGAGTAACATTCCAATATAACATAAGGTAATAAATAAGATTACTGTAAATGAATAAAACTGAAAAACAAAAACAATCTTACCGTTAACGAGATGTCTTGATCAGGAGCACGCAAGTGGAGGCAGGTAGGAGGACGAGGAGGAGGAGGACTAATCTGAGTCGAAACACGACTCAGAATCTAAGAGTCAGCTGGTCTGACACACAAACGCACACGCACTACACGATAATGCTGTGTGCAAAATTTTAATTTATAACTTAACTTTTACTTTAATTGCTTACCTGAATGTTATTGTAAAGTTCAGCAGCAGGTACAATCATCATTACACTGGCCCGGGTCACTTTCTGTAATGTGTTTCCTTTAACCGTTCTCTTTGCAACCTGTCTCAAAGGTTCCTACTTTTACATTAAAATCGTATTGGAAAAGACGCTACCTTTGTACTTTGCTATGGTGTCTTCCTTGATTTCATTAGTGTTTCTCACTTTTTTATTTTTTTTTATCAAAGTCCTGGCACTCACAACTTTTTTTGCTGCCATACATAATTTTTTAAAAAGCATACATTCCTCTAACACTCAGAAATACGCAGTGCTCTTGAATGCCTCATTAGCCGACACCACACTGTGCTTATTAGAGAAAGGAGGGAGACGGAGTTGTTCATCATTCTGTGTGCGTTCTATGAACAAATAAACCACACACGTCCACACACATAATAAATATAATTAAAGGATTACCTGACCAGAATCTTGTCTATAATGTCCCAACTCTAAAAGAACCACTATCCATTCTTCTCTTTGCGAAAATCAAGACATATTTTTAGCAATAATTTTAATCGAAAGCAGAATCACATGAAAACCGGGGCATATGAAAACCATGGTTCCACTGTATAAATATATCAAATATATGTTCTGTCTGTAGAACCTCTCTGATGTGTTTCTAATTGGCCTGAAACTGTATTATAGCATGCTAAAAATGCATATAGACAAAACACGAAGATAATAGCAGTTGGGTTCTGTGGCTCTCATGCTACCTCTGTTCTGCTACAGCGGGGAAACGGTTCTCCATCAGGCTGCGTCATTGTGTCACAGGACCATCTGCCATTATCTGGTGGAAGCGGGAGCCTCGCTGATGAAAACTGATATGCAGGTTGGTTAAAAATGCAATACCATAATATCTTCTGAACCGATCTTTCACCCTGGCTGCCTGAGCCATCTCTGAAAGTTTGAAGAAGATTGTGATTGGGAGAGCAGTGATTTGGCACATACTCAGCTATGCTGCTCTTCCCACAAATGCATGATCCTGACAAATGGGGCATCATTTTAACAATTAAAATCAAACATATATGACATTTCTTGCATAGAAGAATTGTTACATTCATCCATCTATATTCTATACATTTGCTGTACATACATACTGTATCATTGTCTTTGGGCAAAAGGTGGGGTACACCCTGGACTGTTGGCTCGTCAACCATAGGCCACATGTTTGTTTATCTCTCGTTTATCGTGGTTAATTGCTTGATAAGTGATAAGTGAATTTCCGCAAAGTTGGATTCCTTATTTTTAAATCGGATATTTTTGTAGTTAGAGCAAAGAAAACCTGTTTACAACCTCCTAAATACGGTTTTCAACATGATCAGAATCATTATCTTTGTAGACCATTCACATTCACACCTACAGTTATCCTAACATGCATGTTTTGGGGGTGTGGGCGGAAGCTGGAGTACCTGGAGACAACAGTCAAATAATCTACCAAATAAAAATGACCAAACGTTCATGTTTATGCAAAGTGTTTTTGAGTAAGTAGATGGTGATTTAAGAAAGGAGAGATACGGTAGGGGACATAATTTCACTCAACAAAAATACAAACGCAACACTAATGGCCACGATAACGAGGAGTGGCTCAAGAAGAAACACGTTAAGATGCTGGAGTGGCCCAGCCAACCTCAGGACCTTAATCCCATAGATAATCTGTGGAGTGTGCTTTAGCTTGGCCACAATAAAAGGCCACTCCAAAATGTGCAGTTTAACTGCATTGGAGGTGGTCTCGGGGCTTTGCAAACCAGTCAGTGTCTGGGGTGACTACCAAATACTCGTATACGCCAGTCCAGAGCAGGCACAGGCACACCTGGGCAATCATCATGCTGTCTCATCAGCATCTCGATATGCCACACCTGTGAGGTGCATCGATTATGAATCATCAATGATGAATGCTCATTAGCACAGATTTACTGTAGAAAGATTTGTGAACAATATTTGAGAGAGATAGGCTTTTTGTGTGCATCCAAAAAGTTTTAGATCTTTTCAGTTCAGCTCATGAAAAAAGAGTAAAAAAAAGTATTGCGGTTTTATTTTTCATCTTCTTCCGCTTGTCTGAGGTCGGGTCGCGGGGGTGTAACGGATGCCAGCCTGTGAGGCTGTGCAAGTGTACGTTGGTAAACCTCACTCCCTCTGCCTTAAGAGCTGCGCTGAACACGCGGTCAACAGTCCGGGCTTTTAGCCGTGTGGTCAGCGCTCTCGCCTCCCATTACGAAGGTCCTGTGTCCAAGCCCCGGTGCGGGCAGTGCAAAACAGGGCGGGTTACAGGGGCAGTAGCCTAAGTAGCCCAGACTTCCCTCTCCCCGGATACTTCGTCCAGCGCCTCTCGGCGGATCCTACGGCGTTCCTAGCCTAGTTGAGGCATCCTGAGCAGATGCCTGACCTATGGAGAAAACTAATTTTGGCCGCTTATACCCGCTGTCCATGTTACCTCTTCGGGCTATGGGTGCAGTCCCGGCCATGAGACACTCGCCATCGTGCCCCACCTCCAAGCCTGGCTGCAGAGGGGGGCCCCGGTGATCCACGTCCAGGCGAGGGAAAGTTAGGTCCACTATATTTACTCTTCTACAACCTGTTTGTCATGGGTGACCCTACCAAGGGCATGAAAGCCCCTGACAATTTAGCTCCTAGGATCACTGGGACACACAAACTCCTCCACCACGATAACACACAGTCACATTCCAAAGTCATGAACAGTACAGATTTTTTTTGGTAAATTTATTTACCAATTATTTTGGTAAATTTTTTTAACAAAAAATCCAGGATTAAAAAAAAATCCAAATTGCAAATTAATTTGCATTTGATTGTATGAAATATTTGATCCTCAAGCAAAATGTGACTTCTTACTTACTTGGTGGAAAAGAACAGATGTCAAATATCTTGTTTGTTTCTTGTAGTCACCAGGGTTGCTAAGAAGGAATTATGGCCCACTCCTCTTTTACAGGATATCCTTCAAATCCTGAAGGTTTTGAGGTTATCGCTTGGCAACTCAATGTTTCAAAAAACCTGTTATGCTTTTTTTAAAATTGGACATGGCCTCGAAGCACTCATACGACATGTGTCATGGCCATGTCTCTAAGGGAAAGCCCAGCCACCATATGGAGAAAACTCATTTCCGGAGAGCGGTGCTTTGTTATTGTTCTTCTGTGCTCGTCACAGATTGTCAATAATGAACACAATTTTCAAGCATAAGGGTGTCCACATGTGTACTCGGCACCAGAACACTCTGGGCTGCAGTTCGATGATCAACTTTGTGGTCGTAACGTCAGACTTGTGGCCACAGGTTTTGGACGCTCGGTGGCGCTGTCAACTGATCTGACAGGCAGAACAAAAATTAGAGGTGGAAATAATTATTTCTTTACTGTATAAAAATAAATAAAAATGAAAACGTATGTCTCTCATCAGGGTGACACTCCAAGGAACCGGGCTGAAAAAGCTAAGGACGCTGAGCTGGCAGCCTATCTGGAGAACCGGCAACACTATCAGATGATTCAGAGGGAGGACCAAGAAACAGCTGTCTAAGCATCTTTAGAACCAAATTGCAAGAGGCTGCTAGTTGCGATTTAACCAAAAGTTATGAAGATGACGACTTTAAAATGTCAAGAAAGCAGCTCAGGACATTTTATTTGCTCCAGCCTCAGCAAATATTGCATTAATGTGTGCGTGTGTGTGTCTGCGTGTGTGTGTGAGCATGTGCGTGTACATGCAATCTACTGTATGTTCTCATGAGACGCTCTAGGTCAATAGATGGATTGTCTTAAAAACGCAATTTGTTGTCTCGGGACTGGGGAAAGTCTGAAAACAGATTTCTGATATTATCAACATTCTGTGTGGGGCATTATTTTGCTATGTAAGACATTCACATTCATATTTGATTACAATCTTTAAGCTTGGACCAAAAGTTTCCCCCCATGTGGCAAAGCAGACTTTGACAAACTTCAAACTGCCTTCAGCACGTGTTGCTATTGTAGTATACTGCATTGTATCAGTGCTGAGGGCTTTTGTTGCCTTTTTGACGAAAATGTATATCGCATATTAACGCCCTATCCACCTATGAACTAAGATATTTTCAATATATTCCAATGCGTGCTATAAGTCACACACACACACACACACACACACACACACACACACACACACACACACACACACACGTCTACCACTTCAAGAAATGAAATCAGCACCCGTCAATAACGTCATTACTCATGTTCGGTTGTTAACACATGAGGTAATGTTGCACATTTCTTATAACACAAGCCAAAAAGCTGTTTTACCTGTCCATACACAAACACTGAAACCAGAGTTTTTGAAAATCTTTTCTAAAAAGCTCAGTTTTAAGGACAAAAGCTACATTTGCATGTGGTCGAAAAGGCCATTTCTGAAAGTATGCCTTTTAAAAATATCCGTGTTCGTGTGGACATGGCCTAAGGTTAAGTTGCTTGCACAGCAGCTGGCCAAATATTCCCATAACAAAAGTAAAGCTGTTTTTGTTTTATTTGCAACTTGCATGTGCTTTCCAACAGAAACTGACCAGATACTTTTTTTTTTTTTTTATACCCATTGCCAATTATTCTTTCACTTACTGTAAGTAGATACACTGGTTGTGAAATAATTATTTACAGTAGATAAAATTACTTGTAAAAGCATTTCTTTAATAACATTGTTATTGTGATTAAAAAGCAATTCCTGTGGTTTTAGTTCCAGCTCACATACCTTTCAGAAAGTCCAACACATCACAATTCCCAATAGAACATTTTAACGGCCAGTGCTATATTGTTCTAAACCAAGTACTCACGTTCACGTTCATCTCAGCTTTGTTAAGATGGGCAGCAAGATAAAACGAAACATGAAGCCCACAATCATCAAAACAAAGCACTGATATTTTATTTACACTGAAGTATGCTTAATTTAGTCATCCGATTTTGACCTGCATGTAACAGACTCGGTTTATTAAAAAAAAAATGTCTGTCACTCATCTGTTGAAAACCTTACGATCATTACCCAAGATTGTTTTGATTATTAAGACAAATTGGCTTTTGTCTTCATGATGTTGAGAGAGTCTGGGCTTGTCTTCAAAACAACGTGAATGGCAGACATGCTGTCCTGTGTAGAACTTCGTGATTGACGGGCATTTTTGCCAGCCAATGGAGAAACTTGTTATACGATATGCTTTCATTTGTCAATAAGCTAAAGTCTTCATGGCTTTCGACTGCAAGTTGCTTTTATTTAGAATTACTCGAAAGGGTCGACTGTAATTCTTTTTCCAATTCACTCTCGTAGACTCATTATCAGAGGTGTAGTATTTTTTTTAAATAGTACCGTACAATATGGAGAAGGGGAAGTTGCTTGGCCTCACAAAGCTTCAGCTCCTCCTCTAACTTTGTTATATTATGTGCAATGGGGTTGGAGCATCTCCAACAAGGTCTCTTGCAAGTAGAAATAGTCAGTTAACAAAATGGGGGTCTTAACGATATGGGAATCAAGGCTCATGGTGACATGGCAAAGTCGTTTTTCAGAAATCAGAAGCAATGGAAGTGTAGTTATTATCATGTCTGTGCAGATTACTGTACACATATCACACTTGATAGGGACGTCTAACTGACTTAGTTGAGCTGATCATTTTAATCAGCGACCTACAACAGCTACGAGGATTAGCTTCACTGACAGAATGTCAGACTTCCCCATAGCAGCCTTTCTTGAGTGTCTGGACTTGCTTAACTACTCTGTCTCTGCTGTTTTTGTTAAGTCGCTCCTAATCCCTTTATTGAACTACTTGGTGCCTTGGCTGGGGCGCTATGTGGGGTGTAAGGACAAACGGCCTGGTTTTGCTTTATGGAATAGGGTGTGTCAAATATGACCTCACAGTCTTGTCCATCTAGCCTCTGTCCATTTCCGCTTGTGAACTTTTGCACTGACACCTGGCTGTACTTTCACTCCTGGATCATCAATTCATTTTGAGTGAACAGAGACTTCCACACTTCCATTAAGATCCGCACAGTCTTTCAGTTCAACAGTGACCTGGGTAAAACTGTCTTGGTGGGCCCGTCAGGTGCCTCCCTGTGAGTATTTCTATGCGTGTCGTTTTTCTGTTTCCGTATTCCAAAATAGCCTTTAGGGCTGTTGGGAGGACGCTGACCCAAGTAAGTTGTGTTGAGCGCATGATTTCAGCTATTTTACTTTTCAAAGTTTTGATTAGCTCTTTCCACAACGCCTTGGGATGCTGAATAGTACACGCCTTCATAACAGTGTCTATGCAGCCATTGTTGCCAACTCCTCGGTAAGAAAAGTAGCTATTGGCTGTCCTAGAAGTCGCTAGATGACGTCTTTGGTGAAGTTGCATATTATCTGCATAAGTTGTATGAGATGCTGTAGGAAAAAAGCATGACCTCGTAGGAGAGACAAAAAAGCTATTAAAACCACCTTAATTATGTTTAGAACTACAAATAAATTGATTGTTAGTTTGTTCATTTAAAATTTGTTCAAATAAAATAGTTTTAATATTTTATTTCAGCCAGCGGCTCTCAAAATCTAGATAGTGTAAGAATTATATCCAGACTCCACCTTTTATCTTGCAGTCAGGACTACCGTAAATTCCGGTGTATAATCCACACCCACTAAGAGGAAAAAAACAGATTTGTACTTCTATAAGCCGCACCGGTGAATAAGCCGTAGGTGTGCACATCATAAAAAAAAAAAAACACAGAACGACGTTATACAGAAAGACTTTTTAAAGTTTTAGTAAAATAAATGCTTTTTTCCCCAAACAGTGGTGCAACACTGCTAATTAACAGTGCAGAACAGTACACAGATAGTTAAAAACAACACGACAAAAAGTCGCAAAGTTGGCAACACTGTATATGGCAGAAGTCACATTAGCTGCCATTTCTAAAGGATGAGAAATCTCAAGATTGCTTGGTGTTGAAATCAGTCAAATTCCCAGATTAAACATTAAGTCCCAACCTGAGTGGTTGATCGGACAAGAAGAGACCACTAAAATTAGAATTTAAAGGGTCAACTTTGCTCAAATACTGTATAATGCACTCGTGCTCTTCCACTTGACGCTGCTCTTGCAGCATCAGAACCCGGAGTCTCTGCGGTGGACTGGGCGGCATCTAGAGGCAGCAACAGCAGGGACTTCTGGAGTCCTATACTGTATATACACCCCCAGCATCACATTTCTCCCTTAAAAATAAAGTTTCATTTAAAAAATGAATTTTGTGTTCAGTTGTGTTGTCATTGACATTGATTGTGATTGTCATTTAAATTTGTTTGATGATCCTAAACATTTAAGTATGACAAACATGCAGAAAACTTAAAAAAAATCAGGAAGGGGGCGAACACTTTTTCACACCACTGTATATCTCTCACTAATTGAGTTTGCCTTTCCTTTTTTCCCCATTTTCTTTCTTCCATTTTCTCTCGTGCACGGCACCCATCCCTGACAGGTGTACTTTTTCTACTTTGAATTTTTTTCTTTTTGTTTCATTTATAAACTTCATAAAAACTAATGAAGTTATAAGTTAATAATAATAACTAAGTTATTGTGTCTGAGAGATGCCAAGCCTCTGATCACCTCCTGCTGAGCTTGGATGTACTGTACAATCCTCGATCTTGGCAGTCAAATTCATTCACTCATGGAGTATGGCAGAAAAATATATTTAAAAAATATTTATCACAGTTAATTGGTTCCAAAACTAACCGCGATAAGTGAATTTCCGCAAAGTAGGATTCAATATGTAATATTTTTGTAGTTCGAGCATACAAAACCTGTTGAAATAACACCCCAGTAGTACTTTTACACCCCTGTTATTCTGTGTTTATATCACACTGCGCAGGCTACAGGATCACGACTGGATCACTCCAATTGACTTTTTCTAAACTTAGAAAGTGTTTCAAACGGGGTGGTGAAGAAGGACAAAGTAGCCAAAAACTTGCCACTTCCACACGGAATGAGAGGAGAATTTCTTTCACTCCAATGTAATGTAATCTAACGTCATGTCTCATAACATTACTGATGGCTAGTGACCAGAAGCAGACCATACAGTATAACTTCCATTCCATTCCATTGCATTTTCTCCCGCTTATTCAGGTCCGGGTCGCAAAGGCAGCAGTCTCAGTAGGGAAGCCCAGACTTGGTCCTCGGCCACCTCCTCCAGTGCCAACGGTGGAACACCAAAAGGCGTCCCCAGGCCAGCCGTGAGACATAATCCGTCCAACATGTAGGTCTGCCCCGGGGGCCTCCCAGCTGGGCATGCCCATAACACCTCAGCAGGAGTCCAGGAGGCAGCTGGACTAGATGCCCGAGCCACCTCAATTGGCTCCTCTCGATGTAAAGGAGCAGTGGCTCTACTCTGAGTCCCTCGCAGATAACAGATCTCCTCACCCTGTCTCTTAGGGGGAGTCCAGCCACCCTATGGAGGAAACTCATTTCGGCCGCTTGTTTTGTTCTTTCCATCATGATCATCGGTGAGGGTGGGAACATAGATTGACCTGTACATTGAGAGCTTTGCCTTCTGGCGCAGATCTCTCGTCACCATGATGGTCTGGTACAGTGACCTCAGTACTGGCCTCGGATTTGGAAACCATCCATGCTTGACGGCAGCCCTAACCTCCGATGTCCACCATCGGGTTCAGGGTTTGCCACCACGACTGGCACAGACTACCTTGCAGCCGCAGCTCCAACCAGCCTCAGCAATGGAGGCAAAGAATAAGGCCCATTTGGACTTGATATCCTCATGCTCCCCCAGGATGCAGGCGAAGCTCTGCGGAGGTTACAGTTGAAGACTCGACAAACAGCAGATTCTGCCAGACATTTCCAGCACACCCCCACTACATGTTTGGGTCCCCTAGGTCTGTCCGGCATCCTCCTCCGCCATCTAATCCAACACACCACCAGGCGGTGATCAGTTGAGAGCTCAGCCCCTCTCTTCACCCGGGTGTCCAGAACATGTGGGCCTACATAGAAGTTGTCTTTCAATATGTTCTTACTAATAGGCCGCAGTCAACCATTTATTTTTTGAAAAAAATTGTGAGGGAGCGATAGTCAAACAGCAATACAGTAATCCCTCGCCACTTCACGCTTCACGTTTTGCGGCTTCAGTCCTTCGCAGGTTTTTCCAAAATATTCATAAAAAAAAACAAAAAATAAAAATGAAAAAATACAGCCATATCGGCAGCCATATTGTGGAAAAAGGCGTTGTTTCATGTTGCTGTGTGAGAGAGAAGGTTTCCCTTCGTGCCAAACAAAGAGATGAGTTGACTCAGAGCCTTTGTACATTCCTGTACTGTACTGTACTGTACTGTACTGTACATTCCTGTACTGTACTGTACTGTACTGTACTGTACATGCCTGTACTGTACTGCACTGTACTGTACTATACATGCCTGTACTGTACTGTACTGTACTATACATGCCTGTACTGTACTGTACTGTACTGTACTATACATGCCTGTACTGTACTGTACTGTACTATACATGCCTGTACTGGACTGTACTGTACTGTACTATACATGCCTGTACTGTACTGTACTGTACTATACATGCCTGTACTGCACTGTACTGTACTGTACTATACATGCCTGTAGTGTACTGTACTGTACATGTCACAGGCACTCAGACAAGGTGCGTGATTGGTTTCCGGCGTGACATCGACCAATGAGAGCACAAGTGAGCTAATTGACTGCGTGCCATCACAGCATCACCTAGCATCTTCCCTTGTTGTGTCTCGCCAGTCTCATCCACGCTGTTGACTGTCTAGCATACTGTATCTTGGTGTTGTGTTCACAATAACTTTTTTTGTTTAAGCGATAACTTTTTTGGATTAGTTAGGCCCTTACAATGCCGCCTAAATGCTGTGCCCCTGCGAAAGCTTCCTCCGGGGAGCCCAAGAGGAAGAAGATGATGACCATCAGGGAAAGAGGAAGCAAACATCCGCAAAACTGCTTCAATAACCTTCAATACGGAAGCGAAACGTGTGGTAACTCCGCCTAATAAGAGAATTGTGAAAATGGAAGCTGCATTGGTATTGTGGATTGCTGATTGCAGGAAAAAGACAGGGAGTTTGGACACTACTATGATCAGGACAAAGGCGAAAGCTCTCTACGACCAAATCCTGCCCAATGACGACAATAAAGAGGCTGACAAACCTGGCGAACCTCAAGCCAGTATTAGCGCTGCCAGGAGTGATTCGCCTCCTCGAGTCTCCGAGCGAACCTAATGCCTCTACGAGTAAGGTGAGAGCTTCTCCTCTGCCACCAACACAAGCCTGTTCACCTCTCTCAGAAGGAAATGTTGATTCATGTTAATTACTGTATAAGGTTTTTAGTTAAATATTTAAGTAAATACGTGTATTGTTGTAATCTTTGTCTCAAATATGTAAAGTATAAATACTGTTTACATATTTGAAACATTCTGGTACCCATATACACATACATGAAAATTCCTGGGGGGGGAATCCTACTTCGCGGTTTTTAATCTTTTGCGGGAGGTTCTGGTCTCCATTAACCGCGAAAAACGAGGCATTACTGTATAGCGAAGGACGACTGTATTGCAGTACTCTGTATTACTCTCCAACTGTCCAAAAAAATGCTGCTTTTCATTTCTATAAAGACAGGCACCTTGCAGGTCACACATGCCCCCACTTCAGGATGACCCAAGTACTGCAAGTGCCTCCCATATTTAGTTGTTTATAGTCCAATTAGAAAGAACAAAGACACCCGCTTACATTAAAGACATTACACAAGCGTCACGTCTCATGACACCCCTACAAACTTACAAACTACTACCATTTTGGGGTTTTCTAGCGTCAACACAACGAGTAGACTGCAGACTGGTTCACCGACATTATAAACCATAAGTAATTGATCCATAGTTACCATGGTAACAACAGGGATGCTATTCTCATAAGGCAGTGTGGCATGCAAATTACTTCTAGTCTAAAATGATTCTATGCTGTCGTTTTCATCATGTCATCTTTATGCAGATGGAAATGAAACAATCTTGAACCAAATCAAACATTTGCTAATCACATAAGATGTTCAGAAATCAAATACATTTCCTCAGCCCTTTACATAAAGTCAGTTTAGCAAAAAAATTCTTCTCATTAAAGCCGTGGGACCGACACACACACACACACGCACACACACACCCCAAAAGTAAAGTTGCATTTTATGGCCTCTTGTTGCCTCTGTTGGTCTGTAGAGTAGCACAGGTCTTTGTGTGCTTGTGTGTGGAGTGGGGTGATGGGGATCTGAATTGAGCTAATGCAACCAGAATGAACTGGTTTTGTAGACAAAAGCAAATGGGGGTGCCTCAGGAGGGGGGGGGGGTTAGTGGCTGATGCTCACAGAGAGAAAGTACGCGGAGAGAAAGTTTACATCCTCGACTACCACTCAAGTCCAAACTGCTCCACAAGTAAGTGCTCTTTTAACTTCTATCAAGTTGTTTATTGCCTTTTAAAAGGGGATGTTGCATGAGTAGAAAATGAAAATTCATTTGCTTTAATGCGCTTGGTTTGCGAGGTTTGAGCAAATATTGCAAATAAGAGCCAATAGAGGTAAAGGGAGCTGAGTTGAGATGGATTGTGATTTCTTTGCTGCCATTCTGTGGTGCTAACATCATCAACACAATGGTGGGTATGTCAGGAATGGAGGGGTGTAAGTTAAAATTCAGCCTGTATAACTAAGATGTTATTGGCCCTTAAATTAGATATCTATGACACCAGCAATGCCAAAAAGAAAAAGCAGCTAATAGGTTTAGTTTTCAATAGATCACTTTGTGTTATTATTTTGAAAATGTCCAAACTTCCAATAGTAGCACAATTTTTTCAAGATCTTTTTCAAGTTGAGGCTAGTGGCCAACACCAAAGCAGACCCTGCTGGTTTTTGTAAGTGTATGACACATTATTGTTGACGTCAAAGGCCATGCCACTGCTATATATTCCGTCATCTTCAGACTGTCAGGGACTACAATGGAACCTCGGTTAGCGGTTATTTTGCAGCTGTGATCAATGAGAACAGCAGAGACTCGTAGTAACAAACATAAACCGTGTTAGTTAGCAAAGAACCACAGTCATCTGCTGATGATGTCATAGATGGGCGACGGGCTGGGACAATGACTTGTGCTTCCGGTTTCCATAGTAACGTGGTGCTAACAGGGTGCGTTTTGTGATTCAAATATGTTTCAAACGACTTTGAAACATATTCTAATGTCTCTTCACCAGCAGGATTTATTCTTCCTCTCAGAAAAATAACAACACTTCAGGTATCACGAAACTATGATACCTTCCTAACTTCAGCAATATCCATCCATTTTCTATGCCGGCGCACTTCAGCAACATGAGTTTAACATTCACCAGTCTTAATATCAGTTCACAACATTCATTTGAACCCTGTATTCATTAAACAGTATTACATATAATATCATTTATGATGTAAAGGCATTTTCTTCACGTCAATCTAGTGACAATTTCCACCAGAAAATGTATAATTTTACAACATATCTTTAACACAACAATATCACTAACACAGTTCATTCACCTATTTCAGTTAGCCTGCTTAGTGCTGTTCACCATACACCAAAGCCCGCTAGCATTTGCCACTTCACATGTGCTCAAATGCTCTACAATACATTTTGCAAGAGACCACTTTACATGCAGCTGTTTACTTTTGACTTTCTCCACTCTTTACAGCTGTTTGTGTAAGCTATTTCTACTTTATACTAACCTGTGGTATAGATTACGGAAGTGTTTGTCGCTTCACCAGCATGATTTATTCTTCCTCTGTCGTTATATCACCTACTCGAAACCACCATCGCTACCAGCACCCCCAGTGGACTTGCGGTATTACACACAAACACCAACAATAGAGAGTTGGATTGTTTTCAACACAAACATATTTTTTAAAAAGTGAGGTGTCTGTTTTTCTTAACTGAATTTTATATATCAAACATCTTTATGAATTATTACCACTTTTAACCACTTTAGGCATATTTATGCCTTTTAAACTGTTTTTAACCAAGCTAACTAATTGTATCCTTTTTTCTGAGCCTTACAGTTTCAGTGAATAAAATGGAGCAGTAAAATGGAGACGGAGTAATGAGGGAAAAGTGACTAAAGTAAAAAATAAATAAACTAGACTAAACTAAACAAAAAAAATTGTGTAAATGTAAGAACAATAATGTGCAGAAATAGATGATGTAGTGTTCGCAATATACACATACAGGGAATAAAAACCTGCATTTGAAAACCTGTAAAACAAAAATGTAAACAACACTATATACGTATATATATATATATATATATATATATATATATATATATATATACTGCTCAAAAAAATTAGAGGAACACGTCAAAAACACATCAGATTTAAACTGGGGGAAAAATGATCTTGAATATCTTTCCTGATAATAAGTGGGTGATGTATTAGTAACAAAATGATGATGTCACATAATTTGATAGAAATGAAAATGATCACCCTATAGAGGGGGGAAATCAAAGACACCCCAAAAATGAAAGTGAAAAAATGATGCAGCAGACTGGTTCATTTTGCCAAAATGTCATTGTAGCAACTCAAAATGATTCTCTCTAGTTTGTGTGGCCCCCACGTGCTTGTACGCATGCCTGACAACGTCGGGGCATGCTCCTGATGAGACTACGGATGGTGTCATGGGGGATCTCCTCCCAGATCTGGACCAGGGCATCCATGAGCTCCTGGACAGTCTGAGGAGCAACCTGGCGGCGCCGGATGGACCTAAACATAATGTCCCAGAGGTGTTCTATTGGGTTTAGGTCAGGTGAACGTGGGGGCCAGTCAATGGTATCAATTCCTTCATCCTCCAGGAACTACCTGCATACATTAGCCACATGAAGTTGGGCATTGTCATGGACCAGGAGGAACCCAGGTCCCACTGCACCAGCGTAGGTTCTGACAATGGGTTCAAGGATTTCATCCCGGTACCTAATAGCAGTCAGGGTGCCGTTATCTAACCTGTAGAGGTCTGTGAGTCCTTCCAGGGATATGCCTCCCCAGACCATCACTGACCCACCACCAAACCGGTCATGCTGAATGATGTTGCAGGCAGCATAACGTTCTCCACGGCATCTCCAGACCCTTTCACGTCTGTCGCATGTGCTCAGGTTGAACTTGCTCTCATCAGGGAAGAGCACAGGGCACCAGTGGTGTAGTTGCCAATTCTGGTGGTCTATGGCAAATGCCAATTGAGCTCTACGGTGCTGGGCAGTGAGCACAGGGCCCACTGCAGGACGTCGGGCCCTCAGGCCACCCTCATGGAGCCTGTTTCTGATTGTTTGGTCAGAAACATTCACACCAGTGGCCTGCTGGAGGTCATTTTGTAGGGCTCTGGCAGTGCTCATCCTGTTCCTCCTTGCACAAAGGAGCAGATATCAATCTTGCTAAGGATTGAAGGACCTTCTACAGCCCTGTCCAGCTCTCCTGGAGTAACTACCTGTCTCCTGGAATCTCCTCCATGCGTCCAGGTACCGCAGTGATGCCCTGGTCCAGATCTGGGAGGAGATCCCCCAGGACACCATCCGTAGTCTCATCAGGAGCATGCCCTGACATTGTCAGGCATGCGTACAAGCACGTGGGGGCCACACAAACTACTGAGAATCATTTTGAGTTGCTACAATGACATTTTGGCAAAATGGACCAGTGTGCTGCATCATTTTTTCACTTTCATTTTTGGGGTGTCTTTGATTTCCCCCCTCTATAGGGTGATCATTTTCATTTCTATCAAATTATGTGGCATCATTTGTTACTAATACATCACCCACTTATTATCAGGAAAGATATTCAAGATCATTTTTCCCCCAGTTTAGATCTGATGTGTTTTCGAAGTGTTCCTCTAATTTTTTTGAGCAGTGTATATATACAGTATGATGTAAACACCACTATATACAGTATATATATATATATGCATGTTTGTCAGACTTAAATGTTTCAGATCATCAAACAAAATTAAATATTAGTCAATGACAACATAAAATGCAGTTTTTAAACTTTTTATTACTAAGGGAGAAAAAAAATCCAAACCTACATGGCCCTGTGTGATAAAGTGATTGCCCCCTAAACCTAATAAGTGGTTGGGCCACCCTTAGCAGCAACAACTGCAATCAAGCGTTTGTGATAACTTGCAATGAGTCTCTTACAGCGCTGTGGAGGAATTTTGATCCACTAATCTTAGCAGAATTGTTGTAATTCAGCCACACTGGAGTGTTTTCGAGCACAAACCACCTTTTCAAGGTCATGCCACAGCATCTCAATAGGATTGGACTTGCTGGTGTGTTTTGGACCAAAGTCCTGCTACAGAACCCATGTTCGTTTCAGCTTGAGGTCACGAACAGATGGCCAGACATTCTCCTTCAGGATTTTTTGATATACAGCAGAATTCATGTTTCCATTTGTCACAGCAAGTCTGTGACAAATGTAATGTTTTTTTTTCTGAAATGCGGTGTGACTTTTTATGCCAAATGTAATGGGACACACACCTTCCAAAAACTTTTGTCTCGTCAAACCACTTTGTATTTTCCCAAAGCTCTTAGGGATTATCCAAATGTTTTCTGGCAAAATTGAGATGAGCCTAAATGTTCTTTTTGTTCAACAGTGGTTTTCATCTTGGAACTCTGCCATGCAAGCCGTTTTTGCCCAGTGTCTTTCTTATGGTGGAGTCATGAACACTGACCTTAACTGAGGCAAGCGAGGCCTGTAGTTCTTTGGAAGGTTCATCACTGTTTTCGCCATTTGTGGATAATGGCTCTCACTGTGATTTGCTGGAGTCCCAAAGCTTTAGAAATGGTTTTATAACCTTTTCCAGACTAATAGATCAGACAAGCCCATGTAGGTTTGGATTTTTTCTCCCTTAATAATAAAAAAGTTTCATTTAAAAACTCCATTTTGTGTTCAGTTGTGTTGTCATTGACTAATATTTACATTTGTGATCTGAAACATGTGTGACAAACATGTAAATAAATAAACTAGGAAGAAACTTTCACACCACTGTATGTATGAATGTGGGGACACATGCAGACGTGCGGTCAGGGGAGCAGGTGACACAGAGCTTTTCATAATGAAAAATTTATAAATATTAATATTTGTTAATTGAACTGTGCTATAACTGTATGAATTAAATAATTTAGCATTTTAAGTAAAAATCACTGAATTTGTACATTTTCACAGAAAATATTGAATTAGGGAAAATGTGAGAATTTTTAGAGAAGTCCTAATGCTTCCACGTCCTGAGAGCTGAACATTTTGATGTTGGAATGATTTGAAGCAGTTGAGAAATGTGGGCGTACTGAGCGGACAAAAAAACCCAGCGGAATTTCAAATTTTGGAATGTAAACATGGAGAATGATTGTTGAAATGTATAAACATATTGTACGATTACACAAGGATCGAATCAGCAATGGTGCAAAAGCATGTTTGGAAAAAAAGATTAAATTAAATTAAATTAAATTAAATTAAATTAAATTAAATTAAATTAAATTAAATTAAATTAAATTAAAAAATACACAATGGTCGACTGCCCAATACCCGGAAGCCTCGCTGACAGACGTCCCCCGCTGGGGTCCCAGGGCGCAGCGGAGTAGGGGACACCGGGGTCCCAGACACACAACCCAGAACCCGAGGCACGGAGAATGTGGACCACCAGGGAGCAGGAAGACCCCAGGCCACCCCACCGCAAAGGCATGACGCTACCAGCAATGCAGACAGAGGAGCTGGCGAGGAGAAAAGCCAGGAAATGAGCAAGCGGGCAGGCAAACAGCCGAGCAGCTGGCGAACCACCACACAACGTCAAACGACACCCGCGGGGCAGCAAATCCAGGAGAGTGTGTGGGAGTGCTGCACCCCCAAGCCCCAGGGCACAGGGCAGGGCGATCCGTAGTACCAGCACCGCCCCCAGACTGCTGAATCTGCCCCAAGAGAGCAGAGGTGCCCACGGCCCAGGTCAGTCCAAGGGAAGCACCGCAAGCTGCCCCCCCGGCGCAAGCCCTGGCATCAACAGGCCCCAACGGGCCACCCCAGGGAAGGGCAGGCGAACCAGACAAAAGCATCCCACAAGCCAGGCGAGCCACCGCGCCGCAACGGCCAGTGGACAGGTCCACGGCCACACCCCTGGCCCTGGCAGACAGGCGCCGCGTGATAGGCAGGAGGTACCCCAATCCAGCCTGCTCCTCCCGTGTATGTGATAATGTCTGATTGTGTCTATTATGCAATTAAAAATAGAAATAAATAATAAAAGAGGACAGCTCTGAAGAGCTGGTCTCTGTGTCCCTGAGGGGTGTATCTGTGTGCATGATAGGGGTGTATGTGGACGATAGCTAACGATGCAATTAAAATTGGGGGACTGCCGCACGGTGAGCCCCTTGCCCAGACCCCCAAAACCCTAAGTGTCTACTATTAAAATTGAGGGGCGCACTGACCTGTCGCCGAGGCATGGCAGGGGCAAAGGAGCCTCCGCAAGGCAACTTCAGTCCCCCACCACACCCGACTGTAGTCCACCCCCCAAAGTCCTGTATGTATGTGAGGTGGTGCAGTGGAACAGGAAGGACGAGGGCACCACAAGCCCACACCCCAACACCGCCCAAACCGAGGGGGGGACCAAGGACACATGACCGACAGACCACCCACCACAGCATAGGCTCGGGCAAGCGCCACCCCCAAACCGCCAAACACCACGGACCAGCCACACACCCCAAGGCAGACCCGACCGCCACCAGAGCAGTAGGAACCGCGCCCACGCAGCACACACACACACACACACACACACACACACACAACCATGGCTAGCAAGGGAGCCACACCACAACGACTACAAGAGAAACGGGCCCCACACAGAGCGGAGCACAGCCACACCCATGAAGTACGCAAACCAGAAGCGCCAAGGAGGGACAGAGAAGCAAGCACTGCACAACAGGACCCACAAGAGGAGCGACCCCCCGCCGGGCGCCGAAACACATCGTTAGTCAAACTTCAGCTACAGGAGGTGGCTTTCATCCTGGTCTCCAAAACCTCAGCTACAGGTGGTGGCTTTCATCCTGGTCTCCAACACCGGATCAGCTGTATACTGATCCATACGTACTGTATGTTCCGGAGGGTACATGGGAGCTTGCCCAGTTGGTCTATGTGCTTTCTTGACTTGGAAAAGGCATTCGACCATGTCCCCCGTGGTCTCCAGCGGATGGTGCTTCAGGAGTACGGGGTTGGTGGCACGGTACTACATGCCATTCAGTCCTTGTACAACCGAAGCAGGAGCCTGGTTCGCATTGCCAGAAGTAAGTCGAGCCTAGCAGGGCTGCCTTTTGCCACCGATATTGTTCATAATTTTTTGGACAGAATTTCTTGGCGCATTAAGGGGGTCCAGTTTGCGGGCTTTAGGATCTTGTCTCTGCTATGCAGATGATGTGGTCCTGATGGCCTCGTCAGGCTGTGACCTTCAGCATTTACTGGGGAGTTTTGCAGCTGAGTGTGAAGCTTCTGGATGAGACTCAGTACCTCCAAATATGAGGCCATGCTCGTCAGTCGAAAAAGGGTGTATTGCACCCTTCGGGTTGGGAGTGAGGTCTTGCACCAGGTGGAGGAGTTCAAGTATCTCCGGGTCTTCTTCACAAGTGAGAGAAAGTTGGAGTGTGAGATCAACAGGCGGCTCAGAGCAGCATCTGCAGTAATGCGGTCATTGCACCAGATTGTCATGTTGAATAGAGAGCTGAGCCAGAAAGCAAAGCACAAACATTTACCAGTTCATCTATGTTCCCACCGTCACCAATGGTCATGATCTTTAGATTGTGACCGAAGGAACGAGATTGCAGATTCAAGCGGCCAAAATGAGTTTCCTCCGTAGCGTGACTGGACTCATTCTAAGAGATATGGTAAGGAGCTTGATCATCCAGGAGGAGCTCGAAGTAGAGCCCCTGTGCCTTCAAATCGAGAGGAGCCAGTTGAGGTGGCTCGGGCATCTAGTCCAGCTGCTTCCTGGACGTCTCCCTGGTGCGGTGTTCCGAGCATGCCCAGCCCCACACAGCTGGCCTGGGAACGCTTTAGTGTCCTCTTGGTGGAACTAAAAGAGGTGGCCGGAGACCGGAAAGTATGCACTTCCCCATTGAGACTCCTACGACCCGGCTCCATATAAGTGGAGGAAAATGCATGGATGGGATGACACAGACCTTGTTGAACCTGGCGATGTTATTTATTGGATTATTCATCTCAGGTATTGGCGTGTTGCTTAAAGGGCATGCCTAAGAGGAGCCACCTGGGTATTACCATTGTATGGTAAAAATCATGTATCATTCAGTCTGCCCTGCATGGGACAATCTGCCCTTATGGATTATTTTGTACTATGTGTGTGCACGTGTGCTGGTGAAAAGCCCTCCGACGATGTAATGTCTTGTACGTATTCCAAGTGAAGGACAGTCTGCCTACAAGCGACGAAATGGCAAGGCATTCGGTGACAGAATATAGGACAGAGTATATATTGGATAACATAGGCGACAATAGCTGCTCGGCTATTGTTGGTAATGCGCTGAGTCCTCGTGGCCCCCGACATTGGGGTATGGTTCCCCTGTTTTTGAACATTTCACCTGTGTAACCAGACAAAGATGAGTACAGAAGATGAAAGTAGCGTGCTGCCAATTTTCAGTATGAGAACGGTGCTGCATGCTGCAACTATTAACAGTGCACTTCAGGTAAGAAACTTTACTAAAAAATAAAATAATCATCACATTGTTCAAACTCTTACTTGCACTTACACCTTCCTAAAAAAACACCAGGGGTGTCCAAAGTGCGGCCCTCAGCTTGTTCTTTGCTCTTTCTAATGAGACATACGTATATCACATATATATTAGATCTATTATTATGTAGATATTACATTAATTTACTTTGTCACCTACTGTATAACACAAAGCTTATATACAGTAGTTCATAGTACTGGCTGTACTGTTTTTTAGCATCTTTAATGTACACATCAAAGTTGAATTTTCCTGTATGATATATTAAAATTTAATATTTTTATTTTCAAATTGTATTAGCTAGAGAATTACCTGACAGTAGATTGCAATTTAATGTTCATGCTTCATTTTAAAAACTATTGAATAATAATAATAATAATAATAATAATAATAATCAAAAACAATAAAGAGCCAATTTGGGGATTTAAAATTTGTTCTCTTTAAGCACAAAAACATACCAAAACCGTCCTGAAATCGTAGCCCAAATACCATGAGTTACCCATACCGTTGCACCCCTGATATATACCATACAGTACCATATTTATACCAAGGTTTGGGCTCTGGCTGAGCCATTGCAAAATGTTACTCTTCTTCTGTTGTTGGTTTGGATGCCTGCTTTAGGTTGTTGGTCATGCTGGTGAAATTTCTTTCCTTTCGGGTAGAAGACTGAAGGTTTTGAGCCAAAATTGTTCATAACTCCCCTCTGACTAAGAGCTGAAGAAAAACACCCCCAAAGCATGAGCCTACCAGCACTATGTTTCACTGTGGTGATGTTTCGCGCAGGGTTGATTTTGTGCCAAACATACTTTGGCCAAATAGTTCAACCTTGGTTTCATCAGACCATAAAACAGATTTTTGGTTGAAATGTTTCCTGCAAAAATAGGTAGTTTTTTCCGCTGAAAACACATCTCATTCACCACACGTCTGTAATAATTTATAAATACGTGATAATAAAGGTAAAATCTACAGAATACATGTACCACTTTTAGAGAGCCCACAGTTTTGGTTATTATGCTTTAATAATGTTTTTTTCATCAAGTACTGAGATGTCGCATTATGTTTGGAGGTCCTTGAATGCATTGAACGGATGGTCAGGCTATGACTCCTCCAGTTCCAAACCTTCAGCTGGCGGTGTAAAAGGGGATCCTCGTGATGTGCAACAGCAAACATCCAATCCAGATGTTCACATGCACCCTGGATGGTCGGGCTATGACTCCAGTTCCAAACCTTCAAATGGTTCAAAAGGGGATCCTTGTGATGTGCAACAGCAAACTTCCATTCCAGATATCCACTTGTGTATAGTATAAATAGTTTTGTGCTGTGAAACTCAAAAGTTTGTTTGGCTATGCACTTGCTTTGACAGTCAATCCAGCCTTAAAAAAACTTACGTAAAGACAGTAAAGTGAACACGAGTAATATATGATGGTTAATTGTTACTGGAATTACAACAGGCAAGCAGTGTGGATTATTTAGACGTGGCTTCTGTTCAAAATAAAACTTTGGAGGTAAAACAATTAGCATCACATACAGTATATACTGTATAGTATATAGTGTATACAGTATACCAAACCAAACCATTATATTCAAGTAAATTATATTATTATATATTAAACTGAGTTCTGGTCTGGTCTTCAGCTTGTGACCATGTGCCCACATTGGCCTTTAACCTTGAAGGATCGCTCCCATTCATTTGTCAGTGCTGACTGAACCCAAAGCAATTGACCTCTGACTTCCACCAGCAACTTAATGAGACTCACATGTTTCTGTCTGTGAGGGAGCGAGAAAATGTTCCGTGTTTAATCACAGTGTTGCACTGCAAGAGCTGCAAATGACCAACCGATTCGTGGCAATTGCAGCAATCCTTAATTTTTTTTTTTTCGTCTGTTTCCTGCTCTTGGAATAGACAGCTCTTTTCCTCATGGGAGGCTCCATAGATGCCTTCACCTCCTTCCCTGGACAGCCTATTAGAGCAGCAGAGTTCTAATTGCTGTCCTCCATTCTCCAACTGCTTTGTTTATACCGGAATGGACACAGCTCAGCAAAATATTCACAAGTAAACGACCATATTTTATTGAGAAGCAAGTGCTGAATTATACAGCTTGCAATCAGTAAACAATATCTGCAGGACAAAATAATGTTTTCTTAATTAAGCATATTAAGTGTCAGGGGTCATTTTCGGCTTGCAGCTTGTTTTTTGATTGGCCCTCTGCATATTCTAAAAATATATATATTGTAAATGTTAGTCCTTATCAGACATTTATCAAACTGAATAATATTATTTTATATATTTTCATATTCTATCAGCTTTAAAATGCCATTAATTTAAAGTTCGACCTCTTCTGATTTTGAATATCATATCCAAATTGCTGGTTACAAAAACTATTTATGAGCATCCGCTGAGCTTCCAAAAGTTTCAGTTTTTTTTGCAAGCGGATCAAATGGAAGATCATAGGTTGATGGAAGGTTGGAAGGATGATTTTTATATTATTTACTATTTATTTATTATATTCAGCCACCTCAGTTGGCCGATTCTGGTGGGTTGCACTGAGTGAGCAGAAAAGATAATGTTCTTGAACACATAACACATGCTAGTGTTTTTGTAATGTGGATTTTCTTTACTCTTGTGCACTTCAACAGGATGAAGGCTACGCTGCTGCTGCTCCTAGTCACTCTCATCACAATAAAAATGGTAGCTGGAGGGAAAAACAACAAAGGTGGGAGATGTCCTTCCCACACTTACTGCTCATATACTGTAAATACTCTCTCTGTATTTGCTTAAGAAATTCTCTACTTATGCACAAATACAAATTTAAGTTACGCTTAGGATATTTTGTTGTGTGTTTTTAATTACCACCACATACTGTAGAAGCATGTCTCTAAACCTTTACTAAATCCACAGAGAAAATCAAACCTTCCCATTCCGGGTCAGACTGCACTGACTGGCGCTATGGAAACTGTGTCCCTAGCAACGGCGACTGCGGCACCGGATTTAGGGAGGGGTCATGTGACCAGCAGACAAAGAGAATGAAATGCAAAGTACCCTGCAACTGGAAAAAAAACTTTGGAGGTAACACCCTTCACTAGGACAAACTAGAGATTTGTTTTCCAATTAAAACAAATCCATGTGTTTTTCATGTCTAGCTGACTGTAAGTATCGGTTCGGAAGTTGGAGCGAGTGTGACCCAAGCGCTGGTATCCAGACCAGAAACGGGACACTGAAGAAGGCGCTGTACAATGCTGAATGCCAACAGACTATTTCTGTCTCCAAACCCTGCCTTGGCAAAACAAAGACAAAAAGCAAAGGTTAGACTGACTGCTGTGTAAAACAGCATACATGTTTATTTTATTGTGTTGCCTGCAATAAACAGGCAAAATGTTTTAAAACACAAGCATACCAATCTCATCACACTACACTACTTTTTCCAAACAATTTGTGTATTTCATGTCCAAGCAGTAATTCTAAAAAATAAAAGTCAAATTTTGCCAATCATATCCCAAAGGATTCACATTAGCAGCTGAATCAGCATCTTTAGAAGGATAGGACTGTATGTACACTGCTCAATATTAATAAATAAAGGGAACACATTGAAGGGTACCTAAAAGCCAGGTATACTAACCAGGATATCAAGCTGTCCAGTGTTGAAAGCAATAAAAATCGGGGTGCATTCAAAACTTTAACAAGTTAACATGGACTAGAGTTTGCTTGCTTTGCTAGTACAGTGTGAACATAGTCCAGGACCAAAAGGACCAGACAAAATGGGGACATGTGTTGGTCCGCCTGCCATGGGATTCTAGGCCGAAGTGGGCAAGTGTGAATGAAGACGACACCATGGTGGCACTGTAAACAGGCGATTACAAAGCAACACTCAACAGAAAGCTGAATGAAAACCATCAAAAAATATGAGTTCAACATACTTGGCTCTTTTTAAGAAAATCTGCCATAGAAATTGTTTCGTGTGCATGATGTCATCGATCAATGTGTATGTCACATACGCTGTCCAATTGACGTGCGACTTTATCGTATGCTTTACTGAGGTTCATTCCAGAAGGTCTGACTCTAACCGAAACGGACAGTATTTTTTCCCATTAGAAATAATGTAAATCCAAGTAATCCATTGCAGAAAGTCAAAAATGTTAACACAAAACACATTTTTATAGTCTTACATGCAGAAAACAATTCGAAATGCATGTAAATGCATACAAATGATGACTGAAAGAGATAAATGAAATGAACCGTTTACTTTTACCTTCATTGAAGATGTGATTCTTGATGACTGTTCCCAAAGACACCATGTGGCAGCGAGATCAACCACCACCATATTTCTGTTTTGTTATTTCTTGAATGCAATAGTGTTTGTCACCTAAATAACCCAAAATAGCACCAAAGAAAGTTGCAAGTGCCTGCAACTACTGAATTTAAAAAATAACTTATGGGAAAACATGAAGGTGGTGGTGGTGCTGATCTCGCTGCCACAATGTGTCTTTGGGAACAGCCACGTCTGAGACCTGGCACTGAACCAAGTATCAGTTTGGGGTGGCTGTCTGCCTCAACTGGTCGGGTTGGAACTGAGACAGAAGTGGGAAACAGCATATAGAAAGAGCTAGGAATCAAATGATGGACTATGACTCACTCACTTTTGGGAAAAAAATATCTGGTTAGAGTGGAAACCTCTGGAACAAATTAATGACGCTAACTAAAATCCCACTGTATAAGATATGATAACAGGACTGCTTCAAATTTGATACTTTTTAGCTTTTGACAGACATTACACACACAATAGGCAGAAATGTCATGCATTTTGAACATCTGACAGACCACCCACTAACATTTTGGTCCAGTCTTGTCTCACATGTCTTGTCACGTTTTAGTCATCGAAGAGCCATGTTTAGCTCATCACCGTCACCGTCACCGTCACAAAAAAGAGGCGTCAACGAAATCAATTTACCATCGTCAATCTATCCCACAATTCCTCACTCTGTTGACTTCGGTTTAGCGAAAAAACTGATCACGAAACTATTTAACAAATTAAAAAAAATAAATTAAACAAAAATATTTTAGTTAAATTATTAATTAAAGTAAGCAATATTAAACATAGTTTCCAGTTTTACAGCAAAAT
Source organism: Dunckerocampus dactyliophorus (assembly GCF_027744805.1). NCBI lineage: Eukaryota > Metazoa > Chordata > Actinopteri > Syngnathiformes > Syngnathidae > Dunckerocampus > Dunckerocampus dactyliophorus. Next base: position 12,232,365 of record NC_072819.1, on the reverse strand, counting down.
TAACCTCAGGCCCTACGCCGGATACCGGAACTACTTAACCAGCCTTCAAAGTAAGAGCCCAGACACGCTTAACTTAAAATTGATGAAATTGTATTCTGCAACAAATGAAGCTAAACGTTTTACAAATTAAAACAAGCGAGCAATTTATGAACAACACAATTAAATCAAAATGTTGGTTAAAAGTATTTTGCTCCGCACAAACTGTTATAGTTTGGAAAAATACTGAAATTCGGCTCACCTTCAAAGTAAGACTCTTCGGGTTCAAAGTTCAAGCGAGCACAAACTGGGGTAATGTTTACTTCAGTAAACACATGGCAATGTGCGTGACGTCATGTTTTGTGCATGCCAGTCGCTTCCTGGACACATTGCGTTCCCATTTACAAGTTTCCTTTTTTTGTGAACGATCACATCAAACAAAAAATCTGAATCGGGCATCGTACCCTGCAGTGTGAACATAGCCAATGTAAAGATAAATGAACTGCATTGAGATGTGTTCCCTTTTGTTTTTGAGCAGTTGCATATTAAATGACACTCGAACATGGGTGTCAGTCAGTCAGTCACCAATCATAATATGTTCTTGAAGCATCATGCTCGCATAAATATTGTAATTTGTATTCTTAACTGTTATTGTGTTGTTGGACACCGTTAACTGTGGTTTTGTTGGTATTCAGCGAAATTACATTCTTCGTATATCATTTTTGGTTTTCAGGAAAGAAGAAAAAAGGCAACAGACAGTAGATACAAGAGAAGACATGGAACAGGGGATCTTTTGAAATGAAATGACCAATTCATCTCTGACATTTGGACAGTAGGGCTGACATTGATAGAATTAAACTAGATGTGATTTCAGAATTCCTCAGACGATGACTTGTAGCAAAATACCCACTGTAAATCTCTCAGAGACAATCTGATGTTGTCAATTTGATGATCTTCAAGAAGTGTTTTGGATCAACCTGCTCTTTACTCATGCATAGAGGTTAGTAATTAGCATTATTATGTCAACTGTCATCAGGTATTATGTGATAACAGCAATTAGCAATAGCCGATGAGAAGTACAAGATGTATAATACTCCTAATAAAATGATGCTGGGGATTTTTAAAACAACTGATACTACTAAAAGACATCTAATAAATAAGATCATGTCCCAACAAACAGGGTTTTATTTTAATCTCATCTACACACAATTATTATTCAGAGTGTCTGCAGGTTTCAACAGATCAAATTTAGCACTTAAAAAAAAAATTTAAAGACCATAATGAATACAATTTAAGACCCATTTCACATCCATACCGGCAAAAAAGGACAAAAGACATGAAGGAAAATTGGAGGCCCATGCACAAACACAGCACACTAGCTGGTTGTGTTGGGTAATTTCTGACTGGACTGCACAGATACTTTCATTCTGTTTTGTAGTTATGTTACAGCATCCTCAAAAATCAAAAGAGTTAAAAGTGTGACTGAAGTTTATGCACTTGTTTAAAATAAAAGCAATGTTAATTCGTTTTTAAGACCTTTCAAAACTGTATTTAGGACATTTTATGAACTTTTAAGACAATTTTAGACATTTTAAGGCCTTAAATTCATTTTATTATTGCATTTTTGGCTTATTAAGACCTTCTAAGACCCCGTGGACACCCTGTTATTATTATCATAACCTGTTTGACTGTGACTGTAAAACAGTATAATCCATTCATCCATTTTCTATGCCGCTTATCCTAATTAGTGTCACGGTGGTATGCTGGAGCCTATCCCAGCTGACTTCGGGCGAGAGGCGGGGTACACCTGGACTGGTCGCCAGCCAATCGCAGGGCATAAAACAATACAATGTACACTTAAACTAATCTTATTCATCATAAGCCAAAACAAGTGTGGGTGGGCTAGTGTTTAGCATTTCGGGCTGAAGGGTTCGAATCTGTGTTGCTGAGAGGAGTTAGCATGTTGTCCTTGTGCTTGTGTGGGTTTTCTCTGGGTAGTACATCTTCCTCTGACATCACTAAAACATGCGGGTTGGGCTAATTGGCAGCTCAAAATTTTCCATAGGTTGTTTGTATAATTGACTGGTGACCTGCCCAGGATGTAACCTGCCTCTCGCCCGAAATCAGCTGGAATTGGTTCTAGGTCACCCATGGCCCTAATGAGCACAAGTGGTATAGACAATGGATGGATGGATAGATGGATGGATGAGGAGTGTGTCACGGAACTCTAACAACGCTGATGAAGTGAAGCATTCACAGTATTTTCCAAAACAGGTAAATAATGTAAAATTTCATAAAGGGATAGTTCGGAATTTTTGACAGAAGTTGTATGACATCCCCATCAGCAGTGTACTACATCAACTGTGACTTACCCCCGCCACACTTCGTCTCGTGAGTCCAGTTCTGGTCGGATTTCCGCGATGAGGAACCTAGTTCCGCTTATTTGCTGGGGTCACTTAAAAAGAGTAAAGAGTGTGGCTTCTCAAAACAATATGCGTTCATAAGAGTAATACATTTGCATCATAAAAATGAAAAACAAAAAACACCGGGCCGAGCCGCGGGAAAATACTGCAAAAACCAAGGGTGCCTCTAGACACGGGAATAGCAGAGAAAAAAATACAACGCACTGCAGCGCTAAGCAGGCGGGGGAGCTAACAAAAAATCACAGCTAACACAGAGCTGGAAAAAGTAGGCAATAGAACAAAAGGAGACACTGCTGAAAACCAAGCAGGTAAGTGAGTAGCTACTGAGTACAAGACCAGAAAATAGGGTAAGGCAACAACACGAGGAAATAATAACAGGAGTCAGGCATGGAGCAGGGGACAATCTGGCAATGAGCTAACACAAAGGCACAGCTAAAGTACTGTAGGCCCCAGTTAATTGGTGTGACCAGGTGCAGAGTCCTCCCAGGGGATGATAGGTGTGATAGGTGTGCTGCAAAACAGAGCAGACAGGTGGCAGCAACACAGAACATGACACTATCAATGATAAGAAAAGCTTTGAGATGATTCACTTGTTAGGATTTTAAGACTTTATCAGGAAATAGGATCATTTTCTCATATTCACACTTGTTAAAAGATTAATATTTCAAATTGTTATAGTACGTTATATAATCGTTATATACTTAAGCTGACAGATAACTGTAACCGCTTTCAAAAGCAGGAAAAAAGTGGCCAAAATTACATACTCACATTTAGTCAAAATTGAAATAAAAATAAAAAAGGTGGATGTGGAAGGAGCTAATGACTAGGTTTTCCTTGGGCCCCCAAATGCTAAATACGCCCATGCTCTTAAATATGCTCGTATGCTTCACTGTTCTCCATTTTGCTGGTTTCAGTTTCAAGTTCAGCTTCTATAGTACAGATAAATAAAAAAATATTATCAGTTTGTCAATAGTATTTTAAATCGGTCGGCGTGAGAAAAATTCTGTTCCCCAGTGGGGGCATGACAGAAAATAATTGAGAACCACTGTTGTAGAGTGAAGTTAGTCATTTTAGTGTTACATAATGATTTTCACAAATCACTACCATTTCATACATGGGCCTTTGCTGGGGATTTAAGTGGTCCAAGACACCTCTTAATAACACCGCTACAGTAGTTCCTCGCATAACGTAAACCTCCTTTTACGTAAATTCCACTGAATGTAAAGAATTTATGTAAATTTTTTGCATCGTATTACAGAAGGAATTCCATATAACGTAAAGTGTCAAGTCCGTGCACGCGACACAGAGACTAACAGAGTACACTTAGTGACGCCTTCTGGCTTCACGCTCTCATCTCATCGCTATCTCAGCACCGATTGGCTGACTTATCCAGCGCGTTCATGTTTGTATGTGTATGTGATGAGGAAGGCCTCATCTTAGTCGCCCTCAAACTAGTTTGCACGCATTGAAATCTCTTTTTAATTTCATTACTTTTCTTTGTTTTAAAATGACCGTAGTCATGGGCCCTAAACCAAGTGTAAGTGGAAAGAAAAAAGGGAAAAGTTGTCGATCGAAACGAAACAGGAAGTTATGCAGAAATTCTGACGCTTCATGCTCTCATTGCCTGATTATCGGAGCACCGCCTACGCTCTCATCTCATTGGCTGACTAATCCAGCACGTCGGTGTGTTTATAAGTGACATGCTGCTCCCTTCCTCATCGTAGTTGCCCTTAAACTAGTTCGCACGCATTGAAATCTCTTTTTAATTTGTTTACTTTTCTTTGTGTTAAAATGACCATAGTCATGGGCCCTAAACCAAGTGTAAGTGAGAAGAAAAAAAGGGAAAAGTTGTCGATCGAAACAAAGCAGGAAATGATCCAGAAGCATTACGGTGGTATGAAATGAAGTGATGTTGCTAGATTATACGGCAGTTCCCCATTGACCATACAAACAATAATCTAACTTATTTATTACCTTATTTTATATTGGAATGTTATATTTTCCCACAATATTTGGTGGACTTTGAATATTTTGAAGGGCCAAAGGTGTGAGTTTGGGAAGATCTTGGAACGGATTAGGCTATTTACATGTATTTTATGCTTCGTATAACATAAAATCCCTATAACATAAAGGTTCTTGGAACGGATTATTTACGTTGTAGGGGCGTCTACTGTATACATCACAATTATACAAACCTGATTAAAAATCATCAAACCAAAACTTTTTTTCTTGCTCATCTTGTTAAAGTTTTTATGATTTAGCACATTTTAATCAGAAAGTTTCTAAAAATCTGTAGACCAGTGTAATACTGTCTGCCATAACACGTCAAAATGTGGTTTCACATAAAATAAAAGAGCATATTGTCTTGAAAGTAATAAAGACTGCTAAGCGTCATTGCTAAGAATATAAACAAGACAGATACCACAAAAATAAACTGGGGAAACTAGATTTTTAAAGCTATAATTTGAGGACAAACTGGGAAGAGCAACAAAGGAACAGGAAATTGAGGCAGGGGAGTAAATCCCACAGATTGCTTGGCACAGTTTACATAACCCACATCACACATTATTTCTCAATGGGACCTTGGCAACAAAGCAAAAAAAATCTGGTTTGGTGGCCTCATTTAACTACAAGAGATGGTCAAAATATGAGAAACAATATTAGAAATAGCTCTCAGTTTTACACCAGAGCAAACTACAGCCATAAACATTGTTAAATTACAGTGATTTCCGGACTATAAGTCACACTTTTTTCATGGTTTGGCTGGTCCCGCAACTTGTACTCGAGCGACTTACATATGTTCTTTCTCACACTGACATGCATCAAGTGGGCGCTCTAGGTTTGGGTTACTCCTGTCACTCCTGTACCAATGAAAATTTACAATGTAAACATGAACTTATAAAGACAAGTGTGAAAGACGGACCATGAATGTCCCCAAAAAGAAAATCATTTTCTACAGATTACAAGCTGCAAGTAGTGAAATATGCAGCCGAAAACGGTAGTGGAGCAGCAGAAAGAAAGTTTGGAGTGAACGAGAAACTGTCAGCCTTTGCCACAGTGTTTTTCGTTAATCCTTAGATCTGCTTCGGCAACCCTGTTGGCTGTCGTCTCCTTTTGTGAACCCTTTTTTCCTCCCTAAGGACTTTTTGTGTCATAAACTCTCACACCTTGTGCCCTGCTCTTCTCTTCATCGTGGGATCCGAAACTTATTTGTTAGCCACGCATGACAAGATGGCCACAGCTAGAGGAAAAAGTTCACACATGGGTGCTTGAACAACGTGCTGCTGGGAGAGGCTTGTCAACAGTGCAGTTACGTCTCCACGCCTAGGTAGTTGCCAAGGCGATGAATATAAATGACTTTGCGGGAGGTGCTACCGCTTCATGCAAAGCAACCGCCTCTCTATCAGAGCACGGACAACGATGTCGCAAAAACTGCCAGCAGACTTCCAAGCCAAAGTGGACAGTTTCCGTGAGCCATGCAGAAGAGAAAGCAACGCCCCCTACTTCTTAAGTTGGCGGAGTTGTTCAGAAGTGACACCGAGGATGAAGAATTAAATGGATTTGGTAGTGATTTGGAGTGAGATCGAGAGTTTGGTAAACGAGTTATGTTGTTTAGGTTAATATGTTACATTCACATACCACCTATCACGCTACGTTTACAGAAGTGTATTCAGCCTGTTGTTCTCCCTTTTATTGTTATTGCTAGAAAGTGCCGTTCAAGATTAAATGTTTGTTCTTGGTCTTTGATTGTATAAAATAAATGTACCCCCCAAAATGCAACTTTATAGTCCAATGTGACTGATCTGATCAAAATCTTAAGACCTGTTAAAAAATTGCTAGAATTTGCATTTTGCACATTTGGATCTTAGTGAGGTTTTAAGTAGAGCTACAATATGCAAAAACAAGAAGGGGGTGTGACACAGAAAGCATTTTGAAAAAGTAATTTATTGAAAACAACAATTAAACTGAAATAGGGGGTTTATCAGCTGATCAAAAGTTTAAGACCATCGCTAAAAAAATAACAAAAAACTCTCCAAACCAGAACAAAAAAATTTAATCCAACTGTGCAAAATGTAAATTCAGGAAATTTTTCAACTGGTCTTAAAATTTTGATTATATGTACAAGGCTCTGGATGTTGCGGGACTGTCTTGGCTGACACGTCTTGGGTGTCCTCCTTGGGAGTTTGCCCAACCGGTCTACATGTGCTTTGTGGACCTGGAAAAGGCATTCGACCGTGTCCCTCGCGGTGTCCTGTGGGGGTGCTCCGGGAGTATGGGATTGGTGGCGTGCTACTACGTGCCATTCAGTCCTTGTACAACCGGAGCAGGAGCCTGGTTCGCATTGCCAGTAGTAAGTCAAGCCTGTTTCCGGTGAACGTTGGCCTCCGCCAAAGCTGCCCTTTGTCACCGATTCTGTTTATAATTTTCATGGACAGAATTTCTAGGCGCAACCAAGGTGTCGAGGGAGTCCAGTTCGGGGGCACTAGGATCTCATCTCTGCTATTTGCAGACGATGTGGTCCTGATGGCCTCAGCGTTTACTGGGACGGTTTGCATCTGAGTGTGAAGCTTCTGGGATGAGACTCAGCACCTCCAAATCCGAGGCCATGGTTCTCAGTCGGAAAAGGGTGGATTGCTCCAGGAGGTCCAGAAGGAGGTCCTGCCCCAGGTGGAGGAGTTCAAGTATCTCGGGGTCTTGTTCACGAGTGAGGGAAGGTTGGAGCGTGAGGTCGATAGGCAGATCGGCGCAGCGTCTGCAGTAATGCGGTCGCTGTACCGGACCGTCGTGGTGAAGAGAGAGCTGAGCCGGAAGGCAAAGTTCTCAATTTACCGTTCAATCTATGTTCCCACCCTCACCTATGGTCATGAGCTTTGGGTCATGACCGAAAGAACGAGATCGCGGATACAAGCGGCTGAAATGAGTTTTCTTCGTAGGGTAGCGGGACTCACCCTAAGAAACAGGGTGAGGAGCTCGGTTATCCGGGAGGAGCTCAGAGTAGAGCCGCTGCTCCTTCACATCGAGAGGAGCCAGCTGAGGTGGCTCGGGCATCTAGTCCGGATGCCGCCCGGACGCCTCCCTGGTGAGGTGTTTCGGGCATGCCCAGCCGGGAGAAGGCCCTGGGGAAGACCTAGGACACGCTGGAGGGATTATGTCTCACAGCTGGCCTGGCCTGGAAAATGGAATGTACATTTTTGGCTGGTGCGATTTATACTCCAGAGCGACTTATCAATCCCACTTTGTAGATCTTGCTTATGCTTATGAAATGCCGCACAGTGGTTAGCATGTTGGCTAGCCAGGACATGTGGAAGATCTGGGTTTGAATCTCTGTTGGATATCTCAGTGTGGAGTTTGCATGTTCACCCCATGCATACGTGGGTTTTCTCCGGGTACTCCAGCTTTTTCCCACACGTCCAAAAACATGCATGTCAGGTTAAATTAAATTATCCATAGGTATGTATGAAAGGTTGTTATCTATATGCGCCCTGCGATTGGCTGGCGATCAGTACTGCCTCTTGCCCAAAGTTAGCCGGGATAGGCTACAGCATACCGTGACCTAGTAGGATTAGCTGGCATAGAAATGAATGAACAAAAAACTGCTGGGAAAAATCAACTATAAATATATACAACTACTGTATATACAATATACAGCTTCACAAACAAGAAGAATGAGGAAAAAAAAACAGGATGGAAAGGAAAACTAAATACAGTCAAACTTGTCTATAGCGGCCACTAGAGGGAGTCTGCAAAAGTGGTCGCTATAGACAGGTGGTCTCTATAGACAGGTTGGCGTCCAGTTTGAATGTTGACCAGTAGAGGAAAAAAAAGGGAAAAAAATAATAATAATAATGTTGACCAGTAGAGGGCACTGCGGACTGCGGATAAAAGTTGTACAGCACTACTAGGCTTGTTATTATCATGGTTCATGGTTTTAATCCTGAACATGCATGAGTCAAACAGTAGCACATCACATAGTACAATTCACAATTTTGCATGTCCAAAAAGGAGTAGGAAGAAGCAAAGCGTATTTAATCCTACCCCTCATCAGTTTCACATCAGTTGCAATACATTTATTCACCTCTTGTTCTTCCAAGTGTACTTTGTCGGTCTACGTGACAATGTAGTGCAATCATAGCCAAGGTTTTTACTTACTAAAAGGAAGCTAGAGGCTTAATAATAACTGATAGAATATATCCACGACCCACAGAACAAAGCTGTGCTAGTAATGTCTTACGCTTGTTTTTAATATTTTACTTTTTATACAGCAGAGTGTCATTACAGCTTTAGTTCATCAGGGGAGTGACGGTGGGCGTCCCGAGCAGAAAAGCTAGGCTCAGTGCTAGCTGTGAGTTTCGAGAGAGTTGGGAAGTGTGTTTATGTTGGCGTGGATGTAAAGTCCTGCAGTGTTTTCCGCTGTTCATAAAGCAATTAAAGTGCATCGGCGACGTGAGTCTCTCCTTCCCCACGACAAGCGGCATTACAGTATTGACACATATTGTGCACATTGTCTCACACCGGGAAATAAACGGTGTCACTTGTTACAGGCATTGGCTGGACAGCTATGTAGTGGGGCTTGTTTAACCTTTGCCTTGTGGGCAAGCAGGAAGGAGAGACGATGCTGAGAGATGTGTGTGTGTTCTGAACTGTCTGGTGGCCGCGTTCAATAAATAAAGTTGGCAGAAGCAACAGGAGAAGTTTCCTTCTTTGCTTCGGAGCTGAATAACACTGACAAGTTAACAGACTAGTAGCGAACGGAAAAGAAGACGGCTTTTTTTGTGTCGAATACAGAAGATGAGGACTTTGATGGATTTGTGGATGAGGATTGATGAAAAATAACGTGAGTACATTCTAAAATACTTCAATTAAGTACAACCAAACTCAGTTTTGCTCCCGCTGCCGCATGCATGCTAGCGTATGTTTCTTTTTTTAATGGAAGCGTCGCTGGGAGCACGTCCTGTTCCCAGCCTACTTTGCGGTAATGTTTTGGTGCAAATGCTCTTAAAGTTACATGTTTGACCAGGAAATAGCAAGCTCAGAAGAAGACGGCTTTTTTATGTGGAACAACTGACAGTTTGTGTGCATCTTGATTGTGACTGAGCTAGGACTCAGTAATTAAAGTCTACACACGATGGCTTCATTGATTGAAAAACGAAACTTTTTCGTGCATGATTACCTGAGTCGGTAATTTGGCCACTATATGTGGTCAGATATTGACCAAGGGAGACAAAATGGGTGGCCGCTGGCCGCGTTGGACAGGTGACTGCTATACAAAGGGTCTATAACATGTAAATTTGCTGCAGGGGGATTTTTCAGTGGCTGCTATAGGCACGTGGCCGTTCTATAAAGGTGGCCGCTAAGACAGGTTTGACTGTACACAAAAGGAAGGATAATTTTTGTTAGTTGAAGTAATAGCTTTACTATTTGCATCACTGCATTGAAAGGTTTTTTTCTAATACAGAAGAGTCATGATTTTTATCATTATTTCAAGACATTTCAAGACTTTTTTTTTTAATGCACCATGGAACATTGTCAGAGATATTATTTTAGGTATAATAAAACATGTTGAGTGCCTTTGGGAAACTGAATTTGGGTCTTGGCCAGTAAAGCAAACCTGTGCATAATCATTGCTGTCTTGTCATCATCTTGATATGCCACACCTGTGAGGTGGATAGATTATCTCGGCAAAGAATAAGTGCTCACGCTATCTCAGATCTCGACATATTTGTGAACAATATTTGAGAGAAATACACCTTTTGTGTAAAAAGTTTTAGCTCTTTGAGTTAAGCTCATGAAAGATGCATTTTTATTTTTGTTGAGTGTGCAAATTCAACTTAACTTGTCTTCACTTGTCTTTCACTCGTATAGCGCTTTTCCACATGCAAGGCACTCAAAGCCCTTGACATTGCTAGCACATTTACCTACTGATGACAGGAGCAACTGGGGGTTCAGTATCTTGCCCAAGGACACAAAGGATCGAACCTGCATCCTTCAGGTCGGGAGATGCCCATTCTGCCACCTGAGCCATGCCGCCGTCTTTGGTTCCGGATAGTATTTTTTTTCTGTCTCTACATAGGAAGCATACTGTACTCAAGTAAATTTACTACTACTACTACTTTAAATATACTCAAGTAAAAGCAAAAAGTAGCTGCGTGGGATTCTCTCCCTCTATGTAAGTCTGTCACTACGCACCTTCATTCAAGGATGGGGCAACCCAAAAATGTAGGCATTTCCTGTCAAATCTGGCCTTACGTGCATTATCCCATGGACGTAAGTACTTTTGCACGAATGCGCTTTTGCAATAAGGCTATGTTGACACCGCAGCCTATGATTTTTTTTTTTTTTTTTTACTTGACTTGTTAATGTGAAAGTCTTTCAATGACGTATAGGTCGGATATATGCAACCTGACTGTTCAGACTGCAGTAGAGCGGATGCATATCGGATTTATTTCTACATACAAATTCTGCTTAAGTCGTATTTGCAAAAATCGGCATTGTAATGTTCACACTGACATGAAAAAAATCAGATGCAGGTCACATACAGTATAGGCAAAAAAATCTGAATTGAACTGCAGTGTGAACATTGCCTATGTCCAGTGCCCCGGGAACGTGAAACATTATATTGCACTTGAAGTTTGGCACATACTAATCTATGTCAATTATATCAAACTGCCACTGTCCCGTTTTGTGTTTGTTTTATTATTTTATGTCTTCCTTATTATAAACCTACAACTAGGCTGTCTTCCACTAAGGATTTTCATAGTCAAATCTGATTCATTACATTTTGTCCACAGTCGACTAATACCTTTTTTTTCAGAGCAATGCTAATGGGGTTCCCTACAAATAAACAGATATCATTTGCGACATTTTCCACCTCAAAGAAAAAGCTAAAACACTCAGATAATCAATTAAAAATGGCTATAAATAGCAAAGTGCTGATAAAGTGCAGATAACTGTAGTTATTTTATTATCATGATGTAGTAAACTAAAGCAGGTACCGATTCCACTCTAGCATGTCTAGTTACCTCTATTTTTGATCATGACAGTTATGAAAGCGTTAGCAATAATTATCAGTAGGTTGCTAGTGCTACTAACATTAGCAGTGCTATCCACTAACTTTTTGGCAAGTTAGTGCAAAGCTTCTTACTATATTAAAACTTTACAGATGAAACCACACAAGTATTATTTAACAAACCACTGCCAGGTTCTCCAGGTTCCATGCTGAGTTTTTATACGCTGCTTTTCGGTCTTTTTGGGCAAACATAAACTTGAAGCAAAACTGGTGTTTCCTTCGAGTTAAGCTTCTGCAGAATTCGATGGAGTTTCATTTTCTGCTGTGTTATCACTGATGACCCATCTGAATTTAGAATAAAATGTCTATTTTAGAATGATCATTTTAAGATGTTTTGTTTTACTTGATATAAATGTAAATGAAAATGTAGCAAAGTACAAAACTTCAAACAGAACATACTTAAGTCAAACTAAAAATACTAATAAAAAAAAATACCAGTGACATGTCTGGTGAGTATGCTGGCCATGCAAGGACTGGGATGTTTCCAGCTTCCAGGAATTGTGTACAGATCCTTTCGGCCGTGCATTATCATGCTGGAATATGGCGTGATGGTCATGGATGAATGGCACAAGGATCTTAGATCTATCTCATTGAAAATGCCATTAATAAAATGCACCCTTGTTCATTGTTCATAACAAACACCTGTACATACCAGACACCACTGCCACCATGGACCATCCCACAACAGTAAACCCCCCACCTACCATACACGTGGTCTGTCATCAGACCTGCACAGGGAAAACCAGGATTTATTTGTGAAAAGAAAACCTCTCCAAAGTGCACCAACAAATTTGAGCATATCTAGCTGGTTGCGACGACAAACTGCTTTCAGCTTGAGACCCCATGAAGATGAGCTTCCCTGAGATGGTTTGTGCAGAAATGCTTTGGTTATGAAAAAGATTGTTGCAGCAGCTGCCAGGGTGGCTGATCTCAGATGATCTTGGAGGTAAAGATGTTGGATGTGGAGGTCCTGGGCCGGAGTGATTACATGTCGTCTGCGGTTGTGGGGTCGGTTGGATGTACTGTCAAATTCCCTGAAACACCTTTGGAGACGATTTATGGTTGAGAAATGAAGATTCAATTGACAGGCAAAAGCTCTAGTGGACATTCCTACAGTCAGCATGGTCCCTCAACACTGCACATTACAGAGTGGCCTTTCATTGTGGCCAGTAAAGCAAACCTGTGCATAATCATTGCTCTCTTGTCATCATCTTGATATGCCACACCTGTGAGGTGGATAGATTATCTCGGCAAAGAATAAGTGCTCACGCTATCTCAGATCTCGACATATTTGTGAACAATATTTGAGAGAAATACACCTTTTGTGTAAAAAGTTTTAGCTCTTTGAGTTAAGCTCATGAAAGATGCGTTTCTACAGGCATTTCTATTTTTGTTGAGTGTGCAAATTCAACTTAACTTGTCTACACAAATTTGAAAGCAGCATCTCTCCTTATGCATACGTTTTCCAACTACCCTATGGGTTGCCCATAGGGTACCCTATCCTATGAAATCTGATTTCAGTTAAAAATGTATTATATTTAATAATTCAATGATTATTAAATAATTTAATTCAATGAATGGGTCATGTAAGAAAATAACGAAACATTTAATAAAATGTGTATACAAGTCGCCCTTTTCGGAATAACTGCAAAACAGAATCTTCAGGGAAAACAAACAGACTTTTACAGGTAATCATCTGCACCGTACTGTGTTCACCTGATTGTGGCTGCATTGAAACAAATAAACTGTAAAGATAGTCTACTGACAATCTTTTATGGAGGAGGGAAGATGGGATTTTTATTTGTTCGAAAATACTGTGTATTTGTATATACTGTATGTATATACGTGTGTGCAAGGTTACACGTGTTGTGTACTTATGTTTGGAAACTTAAGTCTTTGAAAATGTTATTAAAATTACAGTATACAAATTACAGTATACAGTAACTTACAGTATAAATTACAGTATACATGGTACTTCTTAGATGTACCTGTTAACAAATTACTGTTACTGCACATCTACATGTATGCTCTGATTGCACAATATTGACGTATAAATACACAGGTATCAATGATACACATACGTACAGTAATCACTGGTTTATCACGGTTAATTGGTTCCAGACGCGACCGTGATAAGTGAATTGCTGCAAAATGTCCTCATTTATAAAAAATAAATATTATATATATATATATATATATATATATATATATATATATATATATATATTCATAGTTAGAGCATAGAAAACCTGTCTACGGCTTTCTAAATATGGTTTTTAACATTATCAAAGCCCTCTAGACAGGAACTAACACCCATATAGGCACCTTTACACTCGTATTATCCAATATCGTAGACATAACAAGAGTAAATAATTCATTTAAGACATAAATAAGACTCGTGCTTGTGTGTCTTGCGAGAAATGTCTTCCCAAGGGAACCAGAGTGAGTGACAGAAAGTGACGTCGAGGGTTTCAGTTTGCCGGGGGTTATGGCCACAATAGTACCCATGCCCTTATTAGGGATTATATTGCCTGTTGTACATAATTCAAACCTGCAATAAAATCCTGTTGTTTCGGCAATCAGGTCTGGTGCTTGTGTGTCTCCTCAAACATTACAGTAACATCGCTGACACCTCGTGACCAGAGCAGAATACTACGTCAGCATCTTTGAATGTGTCTTTATTTTACTTTATGACTGTATAGGTCTGTAAATGTGGCTGCTGTATTTTCCTGCACAGGAGTATCTATCTATCAAACAGGAGAATCTATTGAACTACTGTATCTATCTAAATTTTAAAAAGCACTATACTTCCAAGAACAAATGAAAAAATCCATCAAAAGAAAGTCGACAGTAATAGCACATTGCCATGTGGCTGCTACCAGTTACTTGCATTGCTTTATAATCTATTCTTATATTTCTATAATAAAGTAATAAATTTAATAAAGTACAATCCTATCCTATCCTTATATTTGTAGTTTACTATGAAGTAAATGTTTCTTCATAGGTACGTACGTATATATATATAGTCCAAAAGTCCAAAAAGCCCATTAGTGCCCAAAAACTGAAATTAGTTTTTGCAAGCCTGCAAGACTTATGTCCATATGGTCATTCTGACTTGCCATCTAGGTCAGCTCTGATCTTCTGATTTCTGTCTGCCTCCTCACTAGAATAAACCCAGTGTAGTGTATCTTATATTAGCCTCACCATGGTTACAGCATGATGATGATAATAAAGCAAAGAAATTCGCCAGATAAAACAGTGTACAGTTGTACAATGAGGGTGTTTATTACCATTGTAAAATGAAGATGTTGTACATACTTATAGCTTGACCACATATTTTGTATTTACAATGTACAGTATGTATTGTGCAAGGTGATGCTTGTTACATAAGTGTTGAAAATACTCTTTACAAAAGAAGTACAAGTACAAGAAGTACAAATGGAACAAAAAACATTACAAACATGTCATCAAAAGTTGTTTTCCCAAAAGCTGCGAAAAAGGGCTTTAAAAAGTAAATCAAGTTCCGTCATAAGACAAATTATTGACCTGCTTAAGGTAACTAAAATAGCTTTGCTAGCTTCTGGCTATGTCTACATTACATAACAAACGTTTCTTTACAGCAAGGGCCTCCAACCTTTTTTGTTGTGAGAGCAACTTTCACTAAATGAAAATGAGAGCTACTCACTTTTGTAACAACTACTTTCTTTGCTTGTTTCAACCCAAACAAACTGAATATGCTTGCCCGTGGGCACCACGTTGACCCCTGCTTTAGAGGGTGCCCTAATGCTCAGACTTGTCTTGTTTAATCAACATATTGGTTGATGATGTTTTGGTTGTACTGTACAACGATGGCAACCTAAGTCGTTTGCATAATGCTAACGACAGTGATTTGACAAAGTTTAGCTACTCACATTAGCTATCATTGAACACAACATCAACATGCCATCATAACGACATGACTGCAAATTGTCGATTGCCACTCTTCGACTCATTTTGTGTATATTGTACACACAAAATGTACGTGAATACCAGCCAGCTGTGAATGACCAATCATCTTATTTCAGCCGAACAACAATTTTTATGCAGTTTAAACTTGTGAACTTGTTCAATCTGTTCTCTTAAACCACTATTTGTAGTAATATATGCTATTCTACCTATATGCTATGCTGCGCTTATATTTTTGCTGAAAACATTTTTGATCTTGATCCGGTTACATACACCGTGTTTAAAAATCTAAAACATCTTATGCCATTTATCGTCAGTTACACTCCATTAATGGTTGATTTACCCTTAAAAGAGTAAGCTTAGCTTTTGGGAACCCAGCTCTGTTCAATTAGGATTTTAAATACAAAGAATTTACATTACATACAGTATGTACATTTCTAAAATAAAACAAACATACATTGTGTTTTTCCACTTCCATTTATCCTAAATACATACACAAATTCAAATACACTTTTAAAATGAAAATCAAAATCACTTGCTCATAACTCTGGATTTTTTTGGTCTTTTTTTGGGTTATTTCTTTCCTTACTGATGTAGTTGGATGTTTATTGTGACAACAATGCCAATTTTCAATGCCAATTTGTGACACATACAAAAAAAGATAAATATTAAGACAATGGATTCACCCTCAGAAAAAAAAACTTTAGTGGCTTGAAAATGATAACCTCTAGCCCTGGAAAAAGTACAAGCGGCTACTATGGAGTCCAACTATTAGCCTTTCGGGGTACAACTACCAAGCTCATGTGAGGATACAACCCATCGAGCAGCAAATTCCTTTATTTAGATTTTAGAGATGGGCTCTAACAAAGTCACCCATAGAGAATATGGACAATAATACACCCTTGGCTGGCATTGCATTTTTTGTTGCAAATCCATATTATCTATCCATATGACTTCCTTCAGGTGGAATGGCCACAAATCCCAATACACTAGGTCCCCAATTTACGAACATCCAACATGCGAACTTTCGGAGATACGAACACAATCCCACTGGTCTAATTTTTCATGTATTTTGCCGATACTGTACTGTAACTCCGTATTTATACTGCTACATGCTTGAACAGTAGAGGGAACTGTGTGCTAATGGGACCAACAGAGAGAGAGAGGAAGGCTAAGTTGAAGTTGGATGATACAACCCGGACAGAGCGTGTGATTAAAGTTTATGAAGAGTTAATAGGCCTGCTTAATTCTACACCACCCACAGAACACTACCTCTTTTAGAAGAGTCTAACGATGACGACCATTTGTCCTTTTTTCAATAACTCCTCCTCCTCCTCCTCTACCACGACTCCTCTTCAAAGGTAAATAACATTTATCATTACGTATTATTATATCATTTTTATTGTTTTTTTTTTCATTAATTATCCTGGTTTAATATTACTACTGCATCCAAACTCATATTTACATACATACACATATACTGTATATGTATACACGTACATGTAGTACCTATATCATTGGTAATATTAAATATTTTTTTTCCACTTAAAACAAATCGACTTGCGAACGGCTGTCTGGAACCAATTGTGTTCGTTGGTTGGGGACTTAGTGTACATGTGTCAGTATGTCCATATGTCAAGTACAGTATGTTTGGTTGAGACATCTGAAAATGACCTAACTTCACTTACAGCCATGGATGGACAGATGCTTAAGGAAAACTACTTTTTAAACATTTTGTAGATCATCCACAGTTCTTATGTAAGACATGAACGCACATAGTTCTCTTTTCTGTGTGCTGTAAATATTGAAAAACTGCTAGTACGAGGCTATGCATCTACTGAGGATTCACCTATTCCGCCTATAAAGCCCTCTATTAAAACCTCCAACAAAATTTTATTGTTTGATATACATGCCACCATGTAATGTCATAATAACATGTTTTAGACTTGAGTGGTATCTTTTAGCTTGATTGACATATTCAGTTCATTTGGAGATGTTAATACAATATATATATATATATATATATATATATATATAATCCTGTCCTATCATTGATCTTTCTCTTCATTAAATACAGTAAAAATTGATATATTTCACACATAGTTGCTATTGGCGATTAATCATGATTAATTAAATTACATTTTGGTTAATCTGATCAATATTTTTAACATTTGACAGCTCTACTTTCAATAGAAGACTTGTGCTCCCAGTTGAGCTGGTAAATTCAGCATGGTCCTGAGGTAAAAAATGCTGAGAGAAAACGAGCATCAAGCTGAGTCTTCCTGTCGTTACATCTTAAGTTGAGAGCCAGTATCCACTGCTTCAGTCTGTCCAGATGTTTAGTTTGTAGCATGTGGAATCTCAAAGTTGAACAACTTTTCAGCTTATTGACACAACCTTCTACTATGCACGTGCGAGGCATGATTTATAACCTAGCATTAACTTTTCCAAACTCGCAGGCGATAGAGCAGCAGCAGCAGCATCTCCAGTAGCTAGCATTGCTACAGTAGTGGCCTGAGATGCTGTGAGTGAGGCACTGTGAGGAAGGTGCTTTGTCACCATGCCAGAAAGGTAGTTCCTCAGTGTTTGCTCCTACAATAACAATGTCGCAGTAGCTTGGTGAATATGTAGGTCATGTTATGTAAATGGAACATTGTTGCCGTTTTTGGAAGGGTTTTTGGGGGGGCTTTATACTGTATACGAAATAGGTGAATAAATAGGTAACACACAGACAAGGGAAAAACGTGTGTATAAGGATTGTGGATGATGGGCAAAATTAAAAAAAAAAAAAAAAAAGTGCAGTTTTCCTGTAAACAATAAGCAAGCGTGTTTGGATCCAGAGTCTTCCAGAGGTTTGCTGTGTTTCACTAAGTACAGTATAAAAGGAGCATGGCACCAAACCTGTATGTTGTAGTAAATAATGTAAAATAATGTCTTCAACGTGCTCTTCATGGATGGTCAAGGGGAATCATGCATCAGCATTCTCTTTGATCTCAAGTAGTCTAAGCAACTTGCAACAATCAAAACCAGTAGAGTTCTTGCATTGACATAGAATAACAATGATGAAAGCCTATTTATTCCCAGTCACTCAGTAACAGACAAAAAAGACAAAAAAAACATCGACAGGATGTGAGGAGAACTCGTCCGTGTTCAGTCAGGTAAAGTTACCACATTTTAAAACTGATTGTTCTACCTTAAAATTTACTGCATTTAAAAATATTTTTTCCTAATAAATTATGGTTTGTGACATAAGTAAATATAAATTTAAAGACTGATGTTATTAATATTAAATATGAATGTTAAAATAGCTTTATTGTACTGTATATACTGTATATATTGCCTTGTTATATAAGACAAACTGTGGAAATGAAAAGCTTATTTCCACCTCTTTTCTTTTTTTCTGTCTCACTCCATGTGAAACAGCAGCTGTAAATGTATATCTATATACTGTATATAGTATATAAGTTATACTTGTATTCTGTTGAGGTGATATCTGTAGACTTGTTTGCATGAATAAAATACAGAGGAATGCTAACCACATGCCATATTAATGTGAATGAATGTGTGATTCTTAATAGAGTGGAGGATGTGCAGTGTTGTGCAGTATACATGTTGCAATAAAAGCTAAGGTTGCAATTTGATATATAACTTGTTACATTACTATATACAGTGGAGGAACTCATTATTTGATCCCCTTTTGATTTTTTAAGTTTACCCTCTTACATGAACAGTTTATATTTTTATGGTTGGGTTATTTTGACAGCGAGAGACAGAATATCAATGAAAAATCCAGAAAAAAAAAATATATTGAAAAAAATGTAAAGTTACTAGTCTCTGACAGTAGATGGAAGTGGGAACCTTCCAAACATCTTTGGTCAGATAGTTTGATTATCTATTTAACATCTTTCCACCCATTCATCCACTATGTCTATCATCTACTCTTTCAATGTTATCATTCATCCATCAACTGTACACAATCTATTCATTCATACACTGACAATTTATCATCCCACTTTCATCCATCCTCACACAAATCATCAATATTCCATCCAGTTTATATAATCCCTATATTAATTCAAGCAATCTGTCCAGAACCAATTTCTCCCTCCGTCACTGGCCATATTTTTTCCTCTCCCCTTATTATTTTACACTGATTCATTAGTATTGTTTTTTTCTATGTATTTATTCATCAGCTAATCAGTATTAATTGTTTCCCTGCATGCGTCCCCCCCACCCCCCACCCCCACAGACACACACACACACACACACACACACACAGCAAATGTGATGAAAGCACTGATTCGCTTTTCATCTATTTGCACCCTGCAAATGTCTTCAGGATCCCTTCTTTGAAATGCCTCCATCCATCATCATCTTCCTACCCTCTCTCCTCCCTTCTTTTCCAGTCTCCATTCTCCCCTCAGCACCCTCTTCCCCTTTTCATCTTGTGCCGATGTTCTTGTATTGGCACAGCAACAAGTTCTTGAAAGTCTTTTTGAATGTGGCGTTGCACAGGGCGTAACAAGCCGGATTGATGGTGGAGTTAACATAGCACAGCCAGTAGCCAATGGCCCACACAGTGTCAGGAACACACGACTGGCAGAAGGTGGAGATCAGCACCATGACGTTATAGGGAGTCCAAGTAATGATGAAAGCCAGTAAGATGGCAAAGATCGTCTTGGTCACCTTTGTGGACAGCAAAGATGAGAAATACAAGAAAATGAAAAGCGTGACAAGAGCAAAGAGGCCTTTTGATCATTTCTACTTGGCTGTTTTTTTTAATTTGATATGCTGGAGGAAAGTATACACGATGCATGTATGTTGATGTAAGTGTACAACAATGATTCTCAACTGGTGGGTCGTGACCACCAGTTTTTTTGCCCAAAAAAATATACAAAAATAACTTTGCACTTCGGCCGCACGGTGGTCTAGTGGTTAGCATGTTGGCCAACACAGTAGCAGTCTGGAGATCGGGAAGACCTGGGTTCGATTCTTCCTCGGGCATTTCTGTGTGGAGTTTGCATGTTCTCCCCGTGCGTGTGTGGGCTTTCTCCGGGTACTCCGGTTTCCTCCCGCATTCCAAAAACATGCATGTTACGTTAATTGGCGACTCTAAATTGTCCATAGGTGTGAATGGTTGTTTGTCTATATGTGCGACCAGTCCAGGGTGTCGCCCAAAGTCAGACCCTAAAGAGGAGAAGCGGTATAGAAAATGGATGGATGGATAACTTTGCACTTCTATTAGGGGTGTCATCGTTTGAATTTTAACGATTCCGGTTCCGATTCTGGTTCCTAGCGACTGGATGAAATGTCTGAACTTCTCGATGAATTGATGTGAACTTTTTATCAACTTACAGGGCTATTTTCAACTAGTATATCAAAGCATTCAACTTGAATATAAATGTTATGAAATTTCTCTTTACAGGAGTGCACTTAAATGTACACAAAATATGTTTACTTTGCTGCCTTTTTATGAAACCCTTATTTTGTGAACACAGGTACACAGGATATAGCTGAAACCGCCCTTATTTTGAAGGCTGGAAGTTTGTTGTGTGAG
Source organism: Dunckerocampus dactyliophorus (assembly GCF_027744805.1). NCBI lineage: Eukaryota > Metazoa > Chordata > Actinopteri > Syngnathiformes > Syngnathidae > Dunckerocampus > Dunckerocampus dactyliophorus. The sequence continues at coordinate 12,211,397 of NC_072819.1, read as the reverse complement.
TTGAGAGACTTACTGTGCAAATGGATTTACTTGCCTAACCGTAGCCGTAGCCCCTGTCCTTTGTTTACACCGAACGTCCACATAACGGCTCCAAAAAATAAAGGGAACATTTAATTAATCATTGTCAATCTGCAAAATCAAACTATCTCAACAATCAAAACACTTAGGAAGCAACACAGATTGACAATCAATTTCACATGCTGTTGTGCAAATGGAATAGAAAACAGGTGGACAGCAAGACACCCCAATAAATAATACTACTACTAATAATAATAATACGGTGTGCCTTATGTATGTGTTAAATACAGAAATAGCATCTAACTGAAACTGCGCCTTTTAATACAGTGCGCCTTATGGTCGTGAAAATACAGTAGTTGTAGGGAAAAGCGTGAATTTTGGGAAAAATTTTGAATTTTGGATCACCCCCAACATTTAATCAGTTCTTCCATATCCCATTTCCAACAATTCCTGAAAATCCTCCAATTCCATCCAAATCCATTCAGAACTTTTCAAGTTTTTTTTTTTAACACAAACAGACAAAAAAAAACATAACCTGCTGAAGTTTGTTACCTTCGCCAAGCACAAGCTTGGCGAAGGTAACAAACTTCAGCAATTAAAGCAATTAAAGAGACTCAACTCAACTTGCTATTGTTGAATGAATGAAAGCCTCGCCACCCTCCCATTCTCTTTCGTTTATACGGCAGCAAACTAGTTTCATTGTACACCTATAGTCATGTCAGAAGTAGCATTTACTGTGCAACTGTGTTCTGGTTGTCAGAAAACAATGGTGATCAGATGGATCATCATCCTTCCCTTGCGACAAGCTCCCCACAAACCCGAAGCCTGCAACGTGTAATCTTTGTTAAAATTTTGATTTTTACATTTTTTCACATTTATACAGGTATTTATATTTTTACCTGCAAATTATTTGCAGTGTCAACGACTATAGTGAATTGTGTGTTTTGATTAAAAAATGGTCAACACTTTCCTGATCGAAGTGAATGACGTAATGACACAGCTCCCCAACAATGGAAAATGAAACTGGTGTCGGAATCAGTTCGCAGGCAACACGGTTCCACCCCAGCCGCAAAATAAATCCAGCCCCACCACCAAAGTTTGCTACAGTGGAAAAGGGGTATTTTGTGCTTGTTTTCAGCCCCTGAACCCTCTTGTTATACAGTCTCTTTCAGGGGAGGCAGGGCCGCTAACCTAGCAGAGAAGAGTGTCTCCTTATAGTCCGGTCAAAAGTTTTAGAACACTCCAATTTCTCTGGAGGAAAAACCTACATTTTTAAGTGTTAAGACGGTCTGTCTCTCTTCCACTGTTAATTCCTTTTTCTTGCCATTTTTGTAACAATAACTTACTTGCAGTGCAGTGCTGTTCAACTGATGTTCATGAGGGTATAGTACCACAGTGTGTTCATGCAGACAGAGGAGGTATTAAGTACATAGATACTCCAGAACACCTGTAAGAATTAGTTGCACCAACTGCCAGGACTTGATCAACCTCCATTTCTGCAGAACAGCTTTAAATTGTTGACCCATTTTGTGTTACCTGAAACAGGCCTTTTTGTATAATTCTGAAATTCACATTATTTTTCAGTTTTGGATTACCGGTACCTTACCTTTTTTTTAAACCTTTGGCACTTCACCTTTGTACCATTTCAAGCTATTCACTGGACTTCGACGACTTGAATTTCAATAAATAACTGAAAAAATTGGGGTGTTTTAAAACTTTTGACCGATGCATATTAGGACCATCAAAATTAATTACAAGTTAATTAATTAACAAGTTAACGGAAAGTCCCTTATTGAAACTTTGCCCATCATCTACAATCCTTATGTGAGACATGAACACACATGTATTTCTCTTTTCTGTGCATTCTAACGATATAAAAGCAGCTAAAATAAGACAGCTCATTACAGCACGTATGGGACTAACTTATTCCGCCTATAAAGTCGTCTGAAAAAGTCTCCAAAAAGTGCCAACAATGCTCCATTTACAGATCGAGCTGTCTCTTTGTTTCTCTGTTTTTATATTGTTAGAGCACACAGAAAAGAGAAAAACATATGTGTCCATATGGATTGTGGCAAAATTCCAAAAAAAGTTTAGTTTTCCTTTAACGCCACTATTTTTTTGGACATGCAATTAACGTGCGCACGTTCTGTTTGACCCTTGGGACCCTAAGGAAGCGCAGCGGTGTGGCAGTTGATGTGGAGCCACAAACGGGAACAAATATTGAGAAGAAAACAAAAGGGTATTTTGAATGGTAAGTTTAGCTTCAAAGCCCTGGCAGATCGCTCTCTTGACACGACCAAAGTAATTTGTATCTACTGTCGCTGTGAGTTGAGTTGTCATGGAATACATCCAGTCTCGAATGCCAGGGAAAAGAGAGAAGGTACTGGAGCACTGCAGGTATTTTTTATTGTCATTTATACAGTGCTACCTTGGCATGCCAGTGTTCCAAATAATGAGTGTTTTTTAGATACGAGCCGTGTCTTGGCTGATTTTTGCTTTGAACTGCAAGCTAAAATTTGGGTTACGAGTTGCTAGTGACTGGAAGGCATAACCGAGGGCAGCTATTTGGGTGCTTGTATCAATGTGACGGAAGGCGGAAGTGAGCGAGCACACACACAGTGCTCAACGAGACGACAGTAAAGGCTGGCAAGGAAGCTTTATTATTTATTATTTACTTACTTATTACTTGTTACTTTATTACCAATTTATTATTAGCAATTTATTAGCATTTGTGCTTTAACTTTTGTCAAAGATCCATCCATCCATCCATATTCTATGCCGCTTATCCTCACTAGGTTCGCGGGTATGCTGGAGCTTACTTCGGCCGGGAATCGGGGTACACCCTGGACTGGTCGCCAGGGCACACAACCGGGGCAGACAACCATTCACACTCACATTCATACCCATGGACAATTTTAGAGTCGCCAATTAATCTAACATGCATGATTTGGAATGTGGGAGGAAACCGGAGTGCCCGGAGAAAACCCACACACGCATGGGGAGAACATGCAAACTCCACACAGAAATGCCCAACGGAGATTCGAACGTTTGTCAAAGATGACAGAATAAAAGTTGCATATGTCATTGAAGTTGCCAAAAAAAAATTGTATATAAAATAGTGTTTGTGTGTGTGTATGTCTCTGTAAAAGAGTGTTTGGAAGTGAAGTGATATGCTATAGCCTGACTGCACGAGCGTATATGGGCGCAGTTCCAGTTCTGTAAACTACTGACTGTTCTTAAGCATCTCTATCTTTTGTAAATGATCAATATTGATTCTGATAACACTCTGTGTTTTTACAAACCTGGAATGTGTGATTATTTGCTTGAAGAGAATGATATTTGAGTGATAGATAGTTTACCTTACCAAAGTCTACTTGTTGTACATTGCGTATGTTTTTTACACATTTGAGGTCCATTTAGTGAGCTGTTTAAAAAAAAAAAACAGAATGTTTATAAAAAGAAATGTGCATAAAGTAAAAACATTATCCAGTCTCATGTTGATAGGTATATTAAAAACTTTAAAATTATTTTTAAAATGTACACTTATTATAGATAAACACATTTTCCTATCTGCGATTAATTGCAAATAATTCTGACTTAACTATGGACAGAATGTGATTAATACCGATTACATATTTTAATCGACTGACAGCCCTATAGTGTAAAATAGTGCATATATATATATTCTACCATTAGTGGTTAATTTGGTCTCAAAATAATGTTGACAATAATATTGTTAATATACTGTAATAACTTGGGGGACAATAAACATTTCAAAATGCATTGTTTTGTGACTCAGTTAAGTTAAAAAATCTGTTTGTCAAGTCATATATTTTTTCACTGTACTTTTCTTAAAAATAATGTTAAAATCTTGTCTCATCCCTTGGGCCCAATCTCGTGTATCGTCTCGTGAGTTGGGTGTCTCGTGACACCCCTAGGACATTTTTCTTCTTATTATTATTGCTTGTACGCATATTTGGGCCTTTGGCGTGCCTTAAGTGTGAAATCACACAACATTTTTTGTGAGCTGCGTATTTCAGAAATTGCTTCTCCAAGCAAGCTGTTCAGATTTTGGTGTTATTGTGGAAGGGGATAGTTTGTGTTTTAGGATACACTGCTGGTCATCATCACCTCTCAACCAGGACATCTGGGCAAAATGGATTTATTTTATTTGATTCTTAGGTTTGGTGTTGGGGCACCAGACCTTGATCGGAAGTGCTGAGAAACCTGAAAGAAATCTGCTACTCCAAGGCTAAGATTTGTAATGTCTTCACTTCAGGGCTAATCCACTTATATTTCCCTCATGTGTAAAAATAAGAGTCGTTTTTTAGAAAATAAGTTTTTTATGTGAAACTTTTAATGCAACTTGCTGTCACACTTCTACACTCGGTCTGTCCTTAAATGGCCCGCACATACAGTATGCTTTAACAACGTGGGCCAATACAGCGTTGGACTGGCAATGACACTGTTTGTAAAAGACAGATCAGTCATGTCATCAGTCACAGTCCATGGCAGTCTGACAGTCTCTGACATGAGTGGTTCCATAAAGTAAAATCTTGCAGGGAACTACAGAAAGAGCGCAATTGAATGTTATGTTGTATTTTTTCCATTATTACACCAACTCTTTCTTACCAAGTTTCTTGCTGATACTGTCACCCTTTCCTGTTGTGTTCAGGTCTACAAACTTGTCTATGAGGTACTTTGCCAAACACTGTGGTCTTGCTCAGGGCTGTTTCTTGCTATAGGCAAAGCTGGCAAATGCCTAGAGCCCCCAATCCAACAGGGAGCCCACCGCTGCATTTTCAGCCTCTTCTGAGGAGAATGAAAATGTCCTGTCTTTATCTGTAGCTATCTCCTGTGTTTACTATGTCCCTTATATGCTTTGTCTTAAGGTGATATAGTTGTCCTGATTTGTGTCCACACACTTATTGTGTGGTGGAGCCACATGCGCACTGCAGCGCATAGCTCACCACTGTCTTGAGTGGTGTGTTCAATTGCACTACAAAGACAGGGGGGCTTAGGGTATCAGACAAGCACTTGAGTGATCTTAATTTTCCCTTTTAATACAAATGAAAAGCCCGTTTGGTGGGTTAGTTTTAATTGTGTGTGTCTGTGTAGGCTCTCAGTCGTACAGGAGTTGTCCATCGAGGAAAAGGCTTCTTGAGACGTCATCTGTACTTCTGTGAAGAAGGTGTCGGACGTTTCGCTCCTCATCCGAAGAGCTTCGTCAGCGAACTAATAAGTGCTGGTAGCTTAGGCCTTAAATACAGTAAGAGTGGGCGGAATTGGTGTGCCAACACCCTCCTCCTATTGGTTCGTTACACTAAGCCCGGGCGGAGTAGTGGTATAATCCTATCCTGTTATTAACACCTCCGATAAAAGGGAAGTGTCGCTCCCTGAATTGGGTATGAACGACTCTGATACTGGCTTGTTAGCATCTATTGTTCTGGCTCGGCCCTGGCTTCACCTCATTTGCAAGACTAAGAGCTGTGGGTTTTGGTCTCAGTCTAATTGTGTGTGTTTATCTGTTAGCTATGTCCTGCTTTGCATTAAATGTTTTTGTACACTCCCCTGCAGGTGTTCCCAAACTTTTGGAGGGGAGTGTATGTTAATTTGTTTACTTCTTTTGCTTTGTTTTGCTTGCTGTGTTCATTTCCCTTTTGTGTGTTTTTATTAATTACTTTATCAACCGCTGTTAGAAAGCCCATCATTTTGCAAATGTCCTTTCTGCATAGGTCCCCCTTTGTTTGGCAGTCAGTGAAACTGAGAAAAACACAGAAGTGAAACTTATGTGACTTACTCTGATGTCACACATGCTTTCCCATTTTTCCTTTCATCTCTTCCTTGTTCCGAAATATTAATGTTGCGCTTGAATGCACAAAGGTGAAGTTTAATAATGTTAAATTCTGTGCTGAGTGAATCTCAACTCAATTAATGTTAGTATTAGGGATGCTCTGATCGATAGGCTCCTGATCAGTATTGGCAGATTTACGTGAAAAAGCACGTGATCGGCATATGCTGATAATTGCCCTTCAACACACCAATTACCTTTCACCTGTGGCTGCACGTAAGGATCGCTATAGGCTGCAATAGTGTCTTGCCCTAGCGTCTTGGGCAGTGTCCTCCTCCCACTTTCCTTCACACTGTGCAGGTGTGCCAAAACAAAACAAACATGTCTGTTGTGTGGAACTTACCTGCCGACACATGCCGTGCATGTTAAAAAGCTTTAATTTAATACTGCATTTGAAGAACCTACACTTGACGATGTATGGAGAGTTTTCGAGGCTCATGGTGTAATCATCAATCTGGTGTGATCAAATGCTGGACAATATTCGCCTGTATGTGCGTGAGTCAAAAGGCTAAGCAAATAACCCCAAAAAATAACTGAATTCATTGGACGAGATGACCAGCCTTTGTCAGTGGTGAAAGACACCCAACTGCTCTCTCACTTGGGGCCTGCCTACAGCAGAAGTCCTGCTAGAGCTCCACCAACGTACTCTCACAGCCAAAGTCTTCTTAAAGAAGGCATCTCATCCTCTAAGTTTCACGAGTGATATATGTTCTCTTGAAAAAGTTTTGCCCAAATTAGGTGATTTTATGGTTCCTTTTATAGCCTATAGCAGGGCTGCAGCCAGGAATTCTGGGCCCCATGAAAAAAGTCACATTGCTAAGGGAGAACCCGCGCATTGTGTTCTGCATCCTGATTGGCTAAGGGACTGTAGACCATTGTCAATCAAACTCCTCCGTGCCGCGTCTCCCACTGTGTTCGCTCGCTAGCAGTGTGACTCTGAACTGCTGTATGTTTGCAAGTTTTCTCCCCGACAAAACCCACAATGTTGACTAAAGGCAGAGGACAAAAGGCAGAGTTAAATGCTAACCATCGCACAAAAAGTTGGACTTCTGGACATGTCGCAGAAGGTAGAAGTTATGCGGCCCATTAGGGCCCCATTACGGAATACAGTAAATGAATCTTTGGTCATTGCATAAAGAAGGAGGAAAATAGCATAAGGACGACAGCAGCAATAAGTTCTACCAAGGATGCAGAAACGCTATAGTGGAGCGGCGCCAGAACAAAGACACACGGTCAGGGGAACTGTGAAATAAGCGTGAGTCACTATTAATAATTTCTTATTCTTATTCTTATTAATAATTTCTTACTAGGATAAGGGATTATCTTGGTCATCCTGGCAAAATTTATCCAGTTGCACAAAAGTGGGATAGTGGAAAGTGAAATATGTTCTGACATAAGTTACCATGGAGATTTATTATGTGGAGGTCCAGGATCTATTTCATCTAATCTTTCAACAGATTCATATTCACAGTGGGACTACGTTTTTGGAGATGTTAATTGTGTTGGTTGCGGATGTGATGTGTACTACATTACCCAGAGGCCGTAGCACTCGAGGGTAAACCACAGTTTACACGCTGTTGAAGCTATGAGTAATGGTGATATGCTAATAAAGCAAAGAGTTCATAGATATCAGTGTACCCCGCTGTTCATGATTTGTTAAACAAGCATTAATTAACTATTTGGGTTTTAATTATGATGGTTTCAGCGGAGCATTAAGTGTGTATTTGTGTAGTACTTATGCACAAAGTATTGTAGATCATCTCTGCAATACTTTGCCAAGTTTTGTCTCTTTGTTTTATGACTGCGGTGGTGTTGAGGATTTCCGCTTACATCGGGGAAAAGTATGCCGCTCTCGTTGCCATGGTGAATCGATGACTCTGTGATTTTTTTTAGACGGCGTCTATTTAAGGAAGCTGCGTATGCGCACTGACCCGGGATTGGTTTCACCTGGCTTGATTAATCAGTGTCTACTCATCCTGGCTTGGGCTTTGTGCAACCCAAGCACAAAGCTTGGGTTGGTTGAGCTCAGCTTCGTCATTTATCCTGGATTTCTGAATCTTAGTTTTGTGCAATAGGCCCCATGTCCATCTACCAACAGCATGTGCCTACCTAAAATAACGGGGCTTATGCCAGGTGTGCTCATTTAGTCTTACCTTCATCTGAGATGAACTAAGACACGTTTATTTATGTGTTACAAGTCTGAATTAAGGCCTGTTCTGTAATTAAAACCCTGTTTGTGAGACCACCCAATAATGAATTAATATCCTCTGTCAGGTTCGTAGTTTTTAACTACTGTTTTTTTGGAATTTTAGAATCTAAACAGTTATGGAAAGCAACATTATTAACAAGTACATTGGTGGCTTGGTATTTAAATGTTGTCACCCACGAGTGAAAATAGTGCATTTCTTATTTGTCTAATCAACATGAATACAATTTTTAACATACAATATTGCTGACCATGTATAAAAGGCCTCCACAGATCAATTACTGGTAATTTAATTGTGGGAGCTGAGGTGCTCTTTGTCGGAGATTGCTTCTCATAGGCTCCCTCATAATTCAAACCCTGCTTGGAAATGACTTACTGCTTGGAAATAACATACTTTCTTTTCTCTGGCGGCCATCTGTCTTTTACGCTTCACTTGGCTCCGAGCGATGCTTGCAAATTTTCTTGCAACTGTCCTGGGACGGCTGATCGGTATGGAATGCCTCTCAGCTCCCTCCACAGGCGGGACGATCTCGATAGCTGTTATGCATTCATCTCCAGCCTGCTTGGTCACAATCTTTATCTTGGACCACCTCGAGGTTGAGTTGATCTTGGACACAGAAGGATTTGAGACACTTGTGCTAACCCGGGTAGAATCGATTGGATTCTGGAATAAAATAGAGAAAGGTTTGTTTTTACTGCTATTGCTGATCGTAGACATTTTAATCTGGCATCAGAATGTGGACGGTGAGGAATTGATTTTGTACCATGGTTACAGGTGTGTTGTATGACATATAAGCCACTGTGGTAAATACAAATGCATCAATGTATATGTGCAACCCCATTATTGAAGCCAATATGTACAGTATGTAGATACATAGCCAACAAGACAATACATTCAACATGTATTTTGCCACATGATTCCAGCAAACCTTGACTAAAAAATTGTTGAAGAGAGTGCTGAAAGGATGACGACCCGAGAGCCTCTAGGACCTGCATCATGGACCTTGACCTTAAGTTCAGAGATGTTACTCAGGTTCAATCAAAGTAACTAGCTTGAAGTTGTCCTCATACATGGGCCTTATGGATCTCAGACAGCAGGTACCAAATGCCACAAACTACAAAAAATTAATAGAAACAGCATAGGCAGTAAAGTTTTGTCACTTTTTATAATGCACATACTCAGTTGTGTTGCTCATCCCACAAATGCATGTTCCATACATATGGGGCTTAATTTAAAAAGATAATAAGCAGGCTTTTGTGTTTTTTTGGGGCTTTTCAATTCTAGCCATCACACAATTAGAACAATACATTGTTACATATTGGTTATTTTCTCCATCCCCCATAGACCACTCAAAAAAGTGAGAGTCATGGCAACAGCAAATAAACTATTTCCTTATCGCAAAATGTTTGACAGTAATTTATGATAGTTAAATCCGCATTAAAAACAACAGCAACACAAATGGCAAAATGCAAAATGTAAACACCAACCTGGGGTATTACTTCATTGCTGGCTTTTGGTTCTGTTGGTTGGATAAATGCTGTAGATGAATCATTAGAGCTCTCCTTTTCCTCCTAGATGAGATAGAAACATTCAACAAAAATATAGATGCAACACTTTAGTTTTTGCTCCCATCTTCATTCAAAGATCTAAAACTTTTTTCATGTACACAAAAGCCATATTTCTCTTGTTCACGAAAGTGTCTAAATCTGTGAGTGAGCACTTCCCTTTTGTCGAGATAAGTTCCAGCAACTTTGCACACCTCGCAGGTGTGGCATAGCAAGATGCTGATAGACAGCATGATTATTGCACAGGTGTAATTTAGACTGGCCACAATAAAAGGCCACTCCAAAATGTGCAGTTTTATCATTCAGCACAATGCCACAGATGTTGCAAGTGTTGAGGGAGCATGCAATAGGCGTGCTGACTGCAGTAATGTCCACCTGAGGTTTTGCTTGTGAAGTGAATGTTCATTTCTCTACCATAAGCCATTTCCATAGGCGTTTCAGATAATTTGGCAGGAAACCACACCAACCCAGGCCCTCCACATCCAGTATGTTCACCTCCAAGATCGTCTGAGAGCAGCCACCCTGTGGCTCGTTTTGCACAAAGAATTTCTGCACAAACCTCCAGAAACCATCTCAGGGAAGCTCATCTGCATGCTCTTCAGACAACCGACGTGAGTGTTCAAATGCTCACATTTGGTGGCGTCTGGCAGTTTGGAGAGGTGTTCTCTTCACGGATGAGTCCTGGTTTTCACTCTACAGAGCAGATGGCAGACAGAATTTATGGCTTTGTGTGGGGGAGTGGTTTGCTGATGTTGTGGATTGAGTGGCCCATGTTGGCGCTGAGATCACGGTATGTGCTGTGTAAACACAGGTGCATTTTAGTGATGGCATTTCAAATGCACAGAGATACCGTGAGGTCCTCAGATCCTTAGGCCCATTCTTGTGCCATTCAACCATGACCATCACCTCAAGCTCTGCTTCTACCTACTTCTTTGTGGATGTGGAACTGTGACTTGTAACATGAAGCATTCGATGTACACTGTATGCATGTTTGAAATAAATTAAACCATAATCATGTTGCAGCATGAGAATGCATGGCCCCAGTTGCAAGGATGAGTACACAATTTCTGGAAGCTGAAAATATCCTCGTTCTTGCATGGCCAGCATACTCACTGGACATGTCACTCATTGAGCATATTTGGGCTGCTGTTCCAGTTCCAGCAACTGTGGAAAGGGAGTGGACCAACATTCCACATGGCACAGTAAATAACCTGATCATCTCTATGCGAAGATGTTGTGTACTGTGTGAGGCAAATTATGGTCACAGTAGCTACTGACGGTTTTCTAGATTTGAGAGAAGAATGTCTTTGTGTACATAGAAAAAGTATTACGTCTTTGAGATCATGAAAGATGGGAGCAAAAACAAAAGTGTTATATTTTTGAGTTGAGTGTTGAAGATAAGACAGACAGACTGAATGATAGTACCTGTGTTGGGAGGCCAGGACTGGGCTGAGCCGAACCCTGTGGTCTATCTGGTTTAGATGCATCCACCCTACCATTCTTCACGGCCTCGTCCGCAATGGTTGTCGAGTCCAAGCTGTGCTTGGGAGTCAGGTGGGGACTGGTCTGAGGACTGGTTTCATTGTTGTTTTGCTTTAGCATGTGGCTCTTAATTATGCTTGTAGTTCTAGGAAAATGATTACAAGTGTGATGAATAAATTCAGACAATTCAGAGAATATTCATATCTTCCGGTCAAATATGAGATAACTTTTACTTTGGGCCCTTTTTCTCCTTGTCCAGTTTATGTTTGGAGACCCTGCTCCTGGATGCCAGGGAGATGTGGATGTACAGCACTGTCATAATAATGACTGGGAGATAGAATGCAGCAATAGCTGTGCCAAACGTCACTGCAGGATTCGACAGGAACTAAATCAAGACAAAGAGACAGATGACAAAAGACATATTTTCACCCAATAAGCTGTGACACTACTTTAAAATGGTATTATCAAGATATTATCAAAGAGCCATGTTTGCACCATCAGTCCATGTTGCAGAAAGAAAGACATAACTGAAAAATACTACAAAGGAGATGCTGAAGCAGATCCTCTTATTAGTTTGTGAACTGTATACTTAAATGGAACAAGACCCTCAACATTAATTTGTATTTGAGAAAAACTTAGAAGTTGGTGGAGAAACCCTTGTTGAGGCACCAAGGTCAGACATTTCCTTTAATTGTTCACCAGGGTTGCACATCTCACGAGGCATTTTGCGCCACTACTCTTTACATATACAATGAAACCTCGGTTCCACAAATTTTGAGGATTAGGTACGGAGACGTTTATCAGCCCGTTGTGTGGTGAAGTCTTCTTGTACCAGCAAAGAACCAGCCCCAATGCAGAATTTTTCCACCTCCTGTGTCTTGAGCATTGGCCCTCGTGGGCACTGCAGGATATCAATCCATTACAACAAAGTGTGTTACTTTTAAGTGTGTTATTTTTTTGGTGATTGTTCTCCCAGTTCCCTTGAGTTCATTAACAACTTCCTCCCATGTAATCCTGAGCTGGTCCTTCACCCTTCTCAGATTGATCCTTACCTCACAAGAAATCTTGCATGGGTCTTCAGAGCAAGAACAATTCACTGTTCTTGCATTTCTTCCAGATGTGAATTATTCCACCAACAGTGGTCTCTTTCTCACCAAGCGTCTTGCTGATGGTCCTGTAGCCCATTCTAGTCTTGTGCAGGTCTACAATCTTGACCCTTTGTCAGCACTTTGGTCTTGCCCATGGTGGTGGACACATTGGAGACTGATTCTTTGACAGGTGCTTTCGACACAAATTGAGATTAGGAGTACTTTCCATAGGAACAGGATTAATTCATGTGCTTCAAGGTCACATAACCTCCGTCCATCCATTTTCTATAGTCCTCATTAGGGTCATGAGTAAACGGGGAGCCTATCCCAGCTGACTTTGGGCGAGAGGTAGGGTGCACCATGCCCTGATCACAGGCCAATTGCAGGGCACATAGACAAACAACCATTCACACTAGGGTTGGGCAATTTGAACCTTAGCATGTATCACGATATTTTGGCCAGCAATTCAGAAATGGATGTAGCCTGGCTAACTTTTCTAATGGGATGTCAGCCTCTGAATACATTGCTACAAAATCTTCAACAAACTGTAATGACTGTGCTTGTGATTAAGGAAGATGTAATCACCGATGCAATTCCAACTGCATATGGAAGACATTTTTTATGACACTCTTATTTTGATTACAAAGTTAGACGGCATGGGGCAAACGGCATCTTATTTTGAAGTGCGGAAGTATGTCCTGTGTGTGTTGAGAATATCTGTAAGACGAGGCGGGTTCAAGAATAAACATGCTTCTCGTCTTTTTTCACCCAGAACTTGCACGTTGTCATCGGGCATTGTAAAACGCTCCTTACATTAAAGCGGTAACACACAACGCGGTGAAAATATACTCATCCAGCCCGAGTCGCACACACACTAGTATGTTAAACTGAGCTAACCCTGCTAGCTTCCATTCACGCTCTGTAAGAGGAAGTTCCACCAACTTTCGTATTTATCGCCAGTTCAATCTGTTCAGTTTCGGGAGGAGGAAGTTTTATGTTTGTAATGATTTTGCCACAATTGAGCGGTCTGCCGAGTAAACGAATGTTCCTTCTCCTCACAATGACAGCATTTAATTCACATTATGTCAATTTCCGCAAGATTCCACGGTAAATTCCATTGTTATTGGCCAATTCCGCGATTCCGTTGAAGCGGAAATCATAGGGCCCTCCATGCTGTGGTAAATTTGAGGCGCCAATACGTCAATACAGTGCGCTGCGGCACACAGTTATCAACTCGACTTGTTTCCATTTATCATTTATACCAGTATGTCATTTTCTTATCATTGGAGGAATTTATACCGATATATGAAAAATTATCACCCAACCCAAATTCACACTCACATTCACACCTATGACAATCTACAGTAGAGCAGTGTTTCTCAACTCGTGGGTCATGGGTCTTTACCAAAGAAAAAAGTAATGACTTGAAGGACATTGAGTGGGGACTTGACATCCCGTCCATCCGACAGCTACAGATATCTGCTGGAGAAGAGCGCTCCATAAAAACAGAGACAGCGTGTGAGAATTCTGCCCAAATGAATACTACCAGGCACAGTATGAGAGGCGTTTCATGCCCAATTTGATCTATTGATCCAGGCAGAGGGGTGGTCTACAGAAGAAATGGTCCTTATATTAGTATCAAACTTACCTGCTGAGTTAATTTCTAAAAAACTGTTCATTTGGTATATTTCAATCTTTTTGAATTGCATACTTTGTTCATCTGAGCAGCTGAATCAGAGAAACTGGACTCCCTTGATTTTCTTAACGATGTTTCACCTCTCATACAGGTCCAAGTTCAGTTGCTCTGATTCAACTCCTCAGATATTCCACGTAGTGAAAACCTTCACCCCATGTTATTTTGTTTGCAACTGGTTTGCAACTGGCTCAAAATAAAAAAAAATAAACCAACAAATATAACACCACCACCACCATCGGCTAGAATGTTATTATTAGTGGTTTAAAAGAACAGATTGAAAAAAAATATATATATTTTTGTTTTTTACACATTTACACAATTGATCAACAGCTGATCAACAAGCCGATTTCACTTGAATGGTTGTTTGCAAAAAATTGCTTACTCAAATTTTTTTTGTCTCACTCCCATTTCTTCTTTTTGCATTTTGAACCTCTACTTTTGAACCTCCTTAAGATCCAACAGTGCAAAATGTAAATTCTTGCCATTTTTCAACTGGTCTTAAAATTTTGATCAGGAATCAAAACAGCAAAGCTGATTTCTGTTCTTGGATTTTGCAAAATATTGTATGAGAGAAGTCAGCTGTTGGGCCTGAGGTCATATGTCAATCCATGGTGAGTATGGGTGAGTATGGGTGAGAGACGGGGTACCAAGTGTGCACAATACATTTGACAAAAATGTACAGGTTTAAATATGAAGATGACATGTCCATATAAAAGACAAACTTTTCTATATAGTACCTGAATGTAACACTCTCCAGGTGGCACTGTTCGCTGCCCAACTATGAACTGCCAAAACAAGATGGCAGGTGCCCAAAGGATGAAGGATAAGATCCATGCTGCTGCAATCATCAACCCCGCCAACTTCGTTGTCCTTCTTGTGGGGTATGTGAGGGGCTTGGTCACACAGAAGTAGCGATCAAAACTAATGATCAACAGGTTCATCACTGAGGCGTTGGAGACCACATAATCTAAAGCGAGCCACAGGTCACAGATCACAGGCCCAAGGGGCCAGTATCCAACAATGATATAGACAGTGTACAAATTCATGCTGAACACGCCAATGATCAGGTCAGCACAGGCCAATGAGAACAAGAAATAGTTATTGACAGTTTGTAAGTGGCGATTGACTTTGATGGACAGCATGACCAAAATGTTCCCTGTTACAGTCACAAGGCTCAGCGATCCAGTGACCAGGGCTATAAAAAACATCTCAACTGCCTTGTATGGACTTGTGGCTCCCACGCTGTCCTCCACTTCCGAGCAGGACGTTGAATCATTTGTGGACACATTGCATGAGGCATTGACAAACAGGTCACTGGACTGGTTGAGTGAGGATCCTGAAGAATTGGACCAAAAGAGAAACAGTATCATTAGTTGAACAGAAGAACCGAAGAACCATAACATAAGGTTTGCAGAAATAGTAAAACAGATGAAACTGGAATGCGCTGAGGACAGTGGAGACCTCAGAAAAGGCACAACAATCCCAATTTCATTCATCACCATGTTGGTAGAGTTTGTTTAATTTTGGTAACTAACAAATAGTGACAATATAAAATATTTGTATTTGATTATTGTTGTTTTATGTACAAGTGATCCTTGAGTTACAACTTTCCCCGGGGGGTTAAGAGTAACAATAACTGTTCCTAATGTTATTGCCAACATTACCATTGTTAGAATAAAAATAACAACATGACAATACCATAGATAAAACACTGAGTTACATGGGGATGTACATATGTACTGTAAGTGTGTATGTATGCACGTCTGCATGTATAAATGGTTGATTCTCCTGAAAGGGGTGCCAGAGAGGGTGCTGTCACTTCAAGGGGCATGACACACAGACTACATTGATTTGAAGCTATAACCATATAAAAATATACTTCAAACACACTGAATAAACAGGGGAAACAGTGTTGAATACATATGATTGGTTTGTTTTAGTTTATTTGAACATGAAGGTTACAATGGAATACATCTCATGAATCATTATCATTATTTTACAGTTCCACATGTCCAAAAGGAGTAGGAAGAAGCAAAGCTTATTTAATCCTACCCCCCATCCATTCTATATCTAGTACAGTACATGATGTTCACTTCCTGCATTCCATGTCATGTTTCTGTGATAGTCAGGATAATACATAATAGATAACGGTAAGACATGCCCTCCCCACCCCACCCCCAAAAAATCTCTATATATACATATACATTAATAATAATAATAATAATAATAATAATAATAAATAAATGTTTAAAATAAATATGAATAAAGAACAGAACTTTTTTTATAAACAACAACAACAAAAATAACAAACCTGACAGAACATCATTGTGATGATCAAGACTCTTCTGCCTTGTATTTAGCAAACATCAACTGCTTGTATTGGTTTTTGAATGAGCTCATCTCTGTACATTGTTTGAGTTCCTTACTCAATCCGTTTCATAATTTAATTCCACACACTGCAATGCTGTGGGTTTTCAGCGTAGTTCTCGCGTATAAATGTTTTAAGTTTAATTTTCCTCTAAGATCGTGTTTCTCCTATCTGATAGAGAAATACTGTTTGAGGTTTTTGGGTAACGAGTTGTTATTAACTTTATACATTATTCTAGCGGTTTGTAAGTTTACTAAATCTGCGAATTTTAATATGTGCGATTTTAAAAATAGAGGGTTTGTATGTTCTCTATACTTGGCATTATGAATTATCCTCACAGATCTTTTTTGCAGTACAGTGAGTGAGAGAAGATTGCTTTTGTAATTATTACCCCATATCGCCACACAATACATTAAATATGGTAATACTAAGGAACAGTACAGAGTGTGGAGTGATTTTTGGTCAAGAACATATTTTGCTTTATTCAATATAGAGATATTTCTCGCCACCTTTTGCTGTATATATTTAATATGAGATTTCCAACTCATTTTTTCATCTATTACAAATCCAAGGAATTTATATTCTTCCACTTTTTCAATATTCACTCCGTTAATTTGTATTTGGTCGTACGTGTCCTTTCTGCTATTTCCAAATAGCATTATTTTAGTTTTACTTAAATTCAGGGATAATCTGTTCCTGTCAAACCAAGATTTTAATATGACCATTTCACCCTTGACCTTTTTAATGAGTTCTTGTGTGCTTTCACCAGAACAGAAAGCGGTGGTATCATCCGTGAATAAGACCCATTTTAAGTCCTTTGTTACTTTACAAAGGTCGTTGATGTACAAATTAAACAGTTTTGGTACCAGTATGGACCCCTGGGGTACTCCACACGTGGTGTATAAGCTCCCAGATTTATATTCTCCTAGCTTTACAAATTGTTTCCTCTTTGCTAGGTAGCTTTTAACCCAATTCAAAACTAATCCTCTAATTCCGTACATTTCTAATTTTGAAATTAAGATATTGTGATTAATTGTATCGAAGGCTTTTGTCAGATCCATGAAAACAGCTGCTGCGCATCTTCTATTGTCTATAGCAGTAGTGATTTCCTCCGTGATTTCGATCAGTGCCATAGAAGTTGAAATGTTGGCTCTGTAACCATATTGACTGCTAGCAAATAATTCATTCTTATTAATAAATTTGTCTAACCTATTATTAAATAGCTTCTCCACAATTTTAGAGATTTGTGGTAACAAGGAAACTGGCCGGTAATTTGTAAATTGGTGTTTGTCTCCTTTTTTGAAAATTGGAACCACCTTGGCTGTTTTCATTTTGCTTGGAAATATTCCTGTCTGAAATGATAATTTACTAATATATGTTAACGGGTCTGCGATCTCATTGATGACCCTTTTAATTGTTTCCATTTCGATTCCATGACAATCAGTTGATGTTTTTGTCTTAAAATGCTTAACAATATCAGTGATCTCCTTTTTGGTTACAACAGTGAGAAACATAGACTTCAGATTCCTATCAATGATATAACTCCCTTCATCAACTGTGTCTTGTTTTGGAATTTCTTCTTCCAGTTTTGGTCCAATATTTACAAAATAATCATTAAACATTTCAACTACTTCATTCATGTCATTCCTGTAAGTGTTTCCAACCATGAAATAGTGAGGGTAGTCTGCTTTCCTAATGTTGTTATTTATAATACTATTTAAGATGCCCCAAGTTGCTCTAATGTTATTTTTGTTCTTATCTAGTAAATGACTATAATATTCCCTCTTACACACTCTCAAGATAGTTATCATCTTATTTTTGTAAGTCTTATACTTTTGTTCTGCTTCTTTGGTCTGTTGAATAATGAATGTCCTGTATAATGTGTTCTTCTTCTTACAGGCGTTTTTTAGTCCTTTTGTCATCCATGGCTGGTTGTTTTTCTTTTGCTTCTTGGACTTTTCTTGCCAGGGACAGTTCTTATCGTAGAGCTCCATATAAGTACCAAGGAAGCTGTCATATGCTTCATCCACATCTGTTGCACTGTAGACACTCTCCCAACTTTTTTCTTCTAGATCTTTCCTGAAGGCACGGATTCTGTCCTCTGTACGGAGTCTTTGAAAAGTCTTTTTTGCCTCCACCTGTCTTTTATTATAATGTACATTGTAAATTGTGAACACTGGAAGATGATCACTGTTGTCACTATTTAGCAGGCCACTGATGGTGTTGTTATCAAAGTCATTGGTGAATATATTATCGATGAGGGTGGCACAGTGGTCTGTTATTCTGCTTGGTCTCATGATTTTAGGATATAAACTCAAACTATACATTGTATCTGTGAAGTCGTCTATTTCCTTGCACTTGTGTGAGTTCAAAAGCTCAATATTGAAGTCTCCACATATAAAAATAGTTTTTTGACCTATGTCTGTAAACGTTGTCTTAATCCAATCCTCAAACATTCCACTCTTTGACTTTGGAGTTCTATACACACAACTTATTAACACAGTTTTGCTTTTTTCTTTACAGATTTCAATTGTTATTCATTCTAAAATGTTATCGATGACAAATGACATATTCTTTACCATTTTGTGGTTCAGATGTTTGTCCACGTATACAGTCACACCTCCTCCATTTGCATTGTTCCTGTTTGCACACGTCATTTCATATCCTTCCAGCTCGAAGTCGATTCCTTTTTTAGCATTGATCCAAGTTTCTGAGATTGCTATTACTTTGAAAGGTTCCTTGAATTGATTCAGATATTGTTTGATATTAGTAAAGTTTGCGTTCAAGCTTGTGCCGTTTATGTGGATGATGGATAACTTGTCGTCGTTGATGAAGCTGTTGTTGTATTGCTCCTCCGTATAATAACGGCAGTCGTTTGTAATGTGAGAAAAAACATTCCGGAGAGAAAAAAAAGTCTGGATCAATATCTTTTTCCATATCCAATTGTTTGTGATCTGTAAAGTGAAAAGTGTCCAGTTGTAGATCTTCTTGTAGCGTATTGAAGCTGTTTTCTTCCATGTTGGGAGACCTCAATATCTCTCTAGGTCCTTGATGTCTTTGACAACAAGAACTCTGGCCTCTGGTCCTCCATTTACTTTGATGAAGATTTTGCAGTTTGCACTCCATGTTCCTTGGATCTTTCCTTGCTTCCTCAGATCACGTGCTTTCTTCGCAATCTCAGCGTTGCGCTTGGTCAGGTGGTCATTCATGTAGACGTTTGTCCTTTTCAGCTTCTTTCCCTGTTTCAGCAGAGCAACCTTGTATTTCCTATTAGTGAATTTGATGATGATGACGGGTGTAGTACAGTTCCTCCCATACAGTGGGATACAAGTATCAATAGATTGGATGTCAACATCCACCTCCTTCGATTGCAAAAAATCAACAACTTGTTGCTCTGTTGAGGCGACATCCATTTCATCTGGGAAAAGGCTTCTTGAGACGTCATCTGTACTTCTGTGAAGAAGGTGTCGGACGTTTCGCTCCTCATCCGAAGAGCTTCGTCAGCGAACTAATAAGTGCTGGTAGCCTAGGCCTTAAATACAGTAAGAGTGGGCGGAATTGGTGTGCCAACACCCTCCTTCTATTGGTTCCTTACACTAAGCCTGGGCGGAGTAGTGGTATAATCCTTTCCTACCTTAACACCTCCGATAAAAGGGAAGTGTCGCTCCCTGAGTTGGGTATGAACGACTCTGATACTGGCTCGTTAGCATCTATTGTTCTGGCTCGGCCCTGGCTTCACCTCATTTGCAAGACTAAGAGCTGTGGGTTTTGGTCTCAGTAACCTGCTGAACACAGGGTCCAAATTAAACCTCAAACCACCATTCCGATTCAATGATGGGTTCTGTTGTTTGACTGTATTTAAGGCCTAGGCTACCAGCACTTATTAGTTCGCTGACGAAGCTCTTCGGATGAGGAGCGAAACGTCCGACACCTTCTTCACAGAAGTACAGATGACGTCTCAAGAAGCCTTTTCCTTGATGGACAACTCCTGTACGACTGAGAGCCTACACAGATCCATTTCATCTGGTTCTTCAGTATTCGCCACTGCTCTGGCATAGAACCTTCGAAGTCCCGTCACGACCACGTCATTCATTCATGTGTTCTGATCCATGTCATCTATGGTGATTTTCAGCTGCTCAATGATTTTATCTTTTTCTTTACCTTCCTTTTTGAGAGTGGCTCCCAGTGCAGCATAACTTTCCTGTAATTCTTTATTCTCCACTCTCAGACCTTGCATTTCCTTCCTTAATATCCCCATATCCTTTTGCAATGCTTCTCTCTGACCTTGAGCTTCCTCTCTCATACCTGGCATTTCTCTTTGCATGACGTTGGAAGACTCTAGCAGACCTTGAATTACACTGTGCATGGAGTTGGAATTCTCCACAAGTTGCTGCAGCTGTTTTCCAAAATCCCCCATGGTTTTCACCATGGTATCCTCACTCTTTTCCATTAAGCTTCTTTCTTGCTTTTTTGCGTGGTGTTTAACCTTCTGTAAGGCTCTCGCTGTTGCTTTATCTATATTTCCACTCAAGTGTGTCATCTGATTAACTGTGTCATCCTTGTCGGGTCTCGGCGGCGGTTGTGGTACTAGGTGAGCACCTCCGGTTGTCTCAGGAATCTGTTCTAGATCGACATCTTCCATATATATGACTGAATCTGGAGTACTTCGACCAGAACTGCTAGAGCCACCGCTTGTTTCGCTTCCTCTCCCTCGAGCCTTTGACATTGTTACGATGATTAAGTTGCTACATTGTGATTACAGGCTGGTGGTTTCTGGTCTACAGTAAATATTTAACGGATAATTAATAATTGTGCACAACATCAATCACATGATGTGATTTCATTTTAAGGTGTATATGATACCACAAAAGAGGCCTTCCTGAAGGTATGGACAGGTGGTTAGAGAAGACAGTTGCCATTTATTATTCAAGTATTATCAACAATACAGTGAAAATGTGAGGAAATTTGAATATTTACGTACTTTGCAAGTATATTTCAGAATGTGCCCCTAAATTTTGGGCTTGCGCTCCTAAAATTATAAGTTAGGGTCCACTGTGCTCCAATAGTTGAAAAAGTTAGTCTGGAGCCCTGAACTTGTATGTAAATGTTGCAATTGAGATTTCAGTAAACAGTGCCCTGCTACCATAAATTATACCAAAATGTGATACTGCCCCTCTCCCGGGCAGATCAGAAAGGACAACCAGCCCCCAAGACCTGCGAGAGAGAACACTCCGCAGAAGGGCAGATGGGCACCGGGGGGTAAACACCAGCGGACCCAGAGTAGCCTCCACCAACCAGAAGAAAACCTGCCCACAATCGGGAGCACAAGACCTCCACACCCCTCCACCTCCAGGGAGCAGGGCCCCCCGCATCCGGCCCTGATACAGGACCACCTGCCCAGCCCAAGGCCAGGAAAGAGAAGATATCACCCCTCGCCCCAAAGAGGCCCGGGCGGCAGAGATGGAACACCAAAAAAAGAGTAAAAAAAATAAATAAATAAAAACACACACGCACACACACCAACACCGCAGCCGATCTCCCCACACCTGGAAGCTGCATTGTAGCACCCAGGGCATGTCCCACCAGGGCATTACGCCAGACCGCCAAAAGGGTATGAAGCCAGACCAGTGAGGCAGCGCATGAGCAAGGCGCCCAAAGGGGGCCGAGCAGGAGACCCTAGGGTTCCAAACCTACAATCCAAATCCCCAGCTGCAGAAAATGCGGACAACTAGAGAGCATGCCGACATCAGGCCAGCACTCTCCCTCCATCACAAAGACAAGATGACCCCATCAAAGCAGACAAAGGAGCAGGTAAGGGGGAAAGCCAGCAAACAAATAAAGAGAGCAGAGGAGCGGACGAGCAAAAAGGCAACCCACCACTAGGTCCGTCACTGCTGGACGATAATCGTCCAACAAATTATTGTTGATCATCTATATTATTGACAATGTTTTTTGAGACCATTTTTTCATTAATTATACTGTATGGCATAACAATGCAAGTATATCATATCAAAATTAATAAACTTTAATTTCCCCACAGTATTTAACATTGTAACTGGATTGTCAAGAGCTTTTAAATAAAATAAATTAAACAAACAACATAATAAATCCAACAAACAAAAAAAAAACAATGAAAATAAAATTGACTCTCAGTCTGAAAAAGCACTAAAATTGCACAAAAAAATCCGCAAAACAGCGAGGGCTCGAAAGGTGAACCGCGATGGAGTGAGGGAACACTGTATCTAGTCTCTGTAACGGAATTTGCACTTGAATAAAAACATCGGGTATTAGTCCTTCACAGGAATGCTTCACATATAGCGAATGACACTGTCTGTGAGCGTGTACCATTTTTTGCTGTTTTGTTTATGTTTACTTTGCCCAACAAATGCCTCAGTAAACGCTGACTGTTTTTTCCCAGTTGTGAAAACTGGACAGGATGGTTGTGTTTTAGGTGGTCATGAAAGTTTGTTGTATAGCTCTTCTTCGTCTACTTTCCAGCAAATGGCATATACCAGGTGGTCGGTGTTCATGTGCTCACCTTGTTAATTCTGTTTAAAACCAAAATATTCCCACACCGGGCTGGTTTAGAAACCAGCGCTTTTGTGCCATTCATATTTGCGTTTGCTTTTTCACACTAACACTAACTTGTGCTAACTCTAACCTGGTGTACTTGAACTGTATTAACCTGCCCTGCCTCCACTTACTGGTACAAAGAGGCTGATTATTACACTTACAGGTTCCACTCGACCATCTCGTGGACTTGAGCTTTGTAGGCCGCCTTCCATCTTGGCTCCTTTGTCAACTGCTTTTCTCAGGAATGTTGCTTCAACTGCTCTCCTGTTGTTTAGCAATGTTGCTGGATCCTCCACCCAAGGGTACTTTGCATGCCAGTGTGGTTTGTCGCTGTGGCGATCTCCACTGATGTAGGTCAGTCCACTCTTTATTTGCTCCAGCTCTCTCTCCTCAGAGATTGTCATCTCCTTCCCTCCAGGTTGGCAATTTCCACATCTGCAGCCGCCACACCTGGGCTCACACGCAGCCCCGATGCTGTCCCACCTCCACCAGTCTATAAAGTCTCGGTTGGCAGCAGACGTGACTGCTTGGGTGAGTTGAAGTGGATGAATTGGGCTCCTGCTAGTGACCTCCTGGTACGCAACAGCTGCTGTGCGCATGGAGCGGGCAAAGTGGGTTCTGGATCCATGGGCTGTGACTTTAACATCTTCCATGAGATCTGGATGAGAGCCACCCACTGCTTTCCCAAGGAGACCATCCCACAGGACAAGGTCACCAACAGAGCACACTTTTTGAGGGATGAGTCGGCCTTCCTTGTGGCTGATGAGGAGGTTGATTTTAGTGGGACGGACCAGTTCATGAAAAGGGACATCCGGGAATATTTTTTGCAGTGTCTTGGGTGGTATGTGGCGATTGACCTCTGCAATGCTGTCCAGTCCGTAACACACAAGCTGGTGAGACCTCCGGGTTCCCTTTGCAGTGATGAGCTGGATTTCAGGAGGTAACGCTTGGTCTCCACTGTCACTTGCATCCCACCGACTCCATGGACTATGAGCGTCACATCCTCACTCCTCAGGCTCAGCTCACCTGCAGCCTCATGAGTGATGTAGTTTGTGTCGGACGCCAAGTCTATCAGGGTCCCAATCCTCTGTCCAGCATTTGCAGTAACTTCCAAGATCATCAATATGACAGGGAACTCTTCAAGTCCACTCTCTGCCAACAAACTCCTCTCAGATACGGCTGAACTGAATGTCTTTTAGACCGAGTTGCAGAATGCATCACGGCACCGCTGGGCCGAGTCAGGGGGCAGGGTTGTCAGGAACTCTTCCTGGGTCTCTGTGTACTTTTTCCATCCCCCTTTTGCTGGGCTTTGGAACTTTGGCTTCCTTGTCCCATCTCCCTTACTTGCAACCTTGGGACAGAGGTAGTAGTGATGACCCGGGCCTTGAGCATAATTACACCCCTCGCTTTTGCACAGAAAGGTGGTCTTGCACTCTGCGTCATCGTCGTGGACCTCCAGGCACCTCCCACAAGCACCAATTTTTTTAACTGCTTCCTTCTCTGCTATTTTGAGAGCTTTGAACTTCTTGCAGTCTCTTTCTATGGCCCCTCTCTCCACAGACAACACATGGTGCTTGGGAGCTTGAGGAGTTGGTGGTTTTTGTTCGGGCATGTTTTTGTGGGACTCTTGACTCCCTCCTGCTGGGGTCATCATCCCTGAGCTCATAAATCTTTTCCTGACTTCTCAGAAACTTAAGGAGCATGTCAAACCCCTCCTCAAGTGATGAGGCTTCCTCTCCTTCTGACACATGGACCAGCCACTCCTTCTTTAAGCCCTCTGGCAGCTTACTCTCCAGGGACTTGGTAACGAGTGGATTTTTCAGGGCCCCAGTGTTTCCCAGTTCACTGAGGTCATACAGGGCCTTTTCCACGACATATTAAATCGACAATCTTCCTGGGTTGATAACTTTTTACTGGTGACAGCGCCTGCAGCTCCTCAATGATTTGCAGGGCAATTGCTGTTTTATTTCCAAACCGATTTCCCAGCACACAAAATATTTCATCCACCGTCCCATATGTTGACAGGCGAAGGTCCCTCACTACTTTGTCCTCCAGGCTGCCTAACAGGTGGATTTTCCTGACCTCCTTGGAACCAGTCGGTTCACCTTGCCTTTGTAGTGCCTCCCACTCTTTCCTCCAGAGGTAGAAGTTCCGCTTGTTGCCGTCGAACTGTGGGAGTGCCATTGGTTTCAGCTTGATGGTAGGTGACTGTTGTGCTGTCTCCTCAGAGGGCCCCTTGCTTTCCAGCTTCACCTGCAGCAGGGTAGTCTTGTCAGAAATTAACTCTTGCAGCGAAGTCTCCACATTCCTGACATGCTGCCGGAAGTCAGGCTGCTCTACTTCTGGGACCCTCCGAGTCCATTGGCGCATGGTCTGTTTTGCCATCTTCACCAGCCCCTCAATGTTGCTGAGCATGACTTCATATACCTCCAGCTTCAGGCTAGGTTTGTTGGCTACCACCCGCTTGCACTCTTTTTCAGCTGCTTCCACTGCAAGGGAGAGTTTGGAGCAGCCAAAGTTTTGCCATAGGACCTTCTGGACAGTGCCCTCCACTTCTTCAGGCCTCTGTTCGCAGTCCTCTGCTGTTTTTCTCACATCTGCATTGATGTCCTCTTTAGCAGCAGGTTCGAGCGCCGCCTCCTCAGTCAAGGTGTCCACCTCTTCATTTGCCTCCAGTACCTTCTCGACCTCAAGTGTGACCTTGCCGAAGGCTTCCACCAGTTCTTCTGTCGACATTTTCTTGCAAGACTTCAACAGTACATTTGCTTGTCGGGTAAACCGCTGTTTGGCAGTCGTTCTCTACCTCTTCAGCTGCTGCAGGGATTTCGACTCGGCCATTTTGGGCTTTGCTGAGAACTTTGGGGCACTGGGCTTGAACGCAACAGTGGGCGGGGCTTGGACTTAGCAGGGGTTGTGAGCTGGCTTGGCAGAGGCGTCGGGTGAACTTTGATGCAGGAGTTTCAGTCTGGTTTGATAGGGGCTTTCCCAACCAGCTGGACCGTTTTTTCACTGTCAAGTATTATAGTTTTTTGCTGTGTTCCCCACACTTGAAGGGGTGTACCAACGCTGAACAATTAAGCAGGACTTCACTCAACAAGACCAGACTGTTTTTCCTTTTTTATTTTTCAGCAGGTGAAAAACCTTAAATGACAAACAGCACATGATTAACATTTTTTAAACCCAAGTACTCACAAATCAAATAATTACCAAAACCCATAATAATTAACAATGAATACAACACAATTAATTATTATCAAACCCTTAAATATTAACCTTGAACCATTACACAAGTAAATAAAAATAGATTAATTCTAAAAACAGATTAAAAAAATAAAACTGATTTTAACTGAATTATTTCAGTGTGAGTGCGTAAAAATACATTTTTAACCACGGGAAACAATGAATTAATGGAACTGGTTAAATCCAACACACAAATTAATAAATACCTAATGAATTAACCACAAATTTTACCCCAGTTTTAGAGGCACATATGTACATATCCAATGTAAAATTATTATCTAGCAGTGAACCAAGTGACCCGTTTCCCCCATAAGCAACCATTTACCCAGCCAACATTACACAAAGCACCTTGCCCCACATTCCAATGCCACAGCAGCGCAACAAGTGCCGCACATCCACAAAGAAAATAAAAAGTGATCTTACCGGCTGTCCGTTCAGCTCTATGTTGATAGTATTCTCACAGCTGTGTGGAGGAACTAAAACCTTTGCTCTGCTCTGCAGTGGCGTCTCTTTAATCGGACTGATTTGACACAGCTGCGTAATTAGCGCGCTCGCGCACCAGCCGATGAGACAGGAGCACTCACTGCTGTAACTTTTCATGAAAGTAAATTGGCTTTGATCATGTGAATTGACTGGCCGAACTAATGCCGAATTATATAAAAACCATCTCTAGTAACCTGGTTGAATACGGGAGTAGATGTGCTCTACCACGTTCTCTCTTAAAGAAAACTGCAATAATCTAAACAGGGTTCTGCCTGTTGCCGAGCGCATCACAGGGCCGCCGTAGTCACGGGCTCGCGCATCAGCTGGCAAAACAGCTGTTCGCCGTAACAGTCATTGTAGCAACTCAAAATGATTCTCAGTAGTTTGTGTGGCCCCCACGTGCTTGTACACATGCCTGACAACGTCGGGGCATGCTCCTAATGAGACTACGGATGGTGTCCTGGAGGATCTCCTCCCAGTTCTGGACCAGGGCATCACTGCGGTACCTGGACGCATGGAGGAGATTCCAGGAGACAGGTAGTTACTCCAGGAGAGCTGGACAGGGCCATAGAAGGTCCTTCAACCCTCAGCTGGATCGGTATCTGCTCCTTTGTGCAAGGAGGAACAGGATGAGCACTGCCAGAGCCCTACAAAATGACCGCCAGCAGGCCACTGGTATGAATGTTTCTGACCAAACAATCAGAAACAGGCTCCATGAGGTTGACCTGAGGGCCCGACGTCCTGTAGTGGGCCCTGTGCTCACTGCCCAGCACCGTAGAGCTCAATTGGCATTTGCCGTAGACCACCAGAATTGGCAACTACACCACTGGTGCCCTGTGCTCTTCCCTGATGAGAGCAAGTTCAACCTGAGCACAGGCGACAGACGTGAAAGGGTCTGGAGATGCCGTGAACGTTATGCTGCCTGCAACATCATTCAGCATGACCGGTTTGGTGGTGGGTCAGTGATGGTCTGGGGAGGCATAACCCTGGAAGGACGCACAGATCTCTACAGGTTAGATAACGGCACCCTGACTGCTATTAGGTATCGGAATAAAATCCTTGGACCCATTGTCAGAACCTACGCTGGTGCAGTGGGACCACCTGGTCCACGACAATGCCCGACCTCATGTGGATAGTGTATGCAGGTAGTTCCTGGAGGATGAAGGAATTGATACCACTGACTGGCCCCCACGTTCACCTGACCTAAACCCAATAGAACACCTCTGGGACATTATGTTTAGGTCCATCCGGCGCCGCCAGGTTGCTCCTCAGACTGTCCAGGAGCTCATTGATGGTCCAGATCTGGGAGGAGATCCCCCAGGACACCATCCGTAGTCTCATTAGGAGCATGCCCCGTACAAGCACGTGGGGGCCACACAAACTACTGAGAATCATTTTGAGTTGCTACAATGACATTTTGGCAAAATGGACCAGTCTGCTGTATCATTTTTTCACTTTCATTTTTGGGGTGTCTTTGATTTTCCCCCTCTATAGGGTGATTATTTTCATTTCTATTAAATTATGTGGCATCATTTTGTTACTAATACATCACCCACTTATTATCAGGAAAGATATTCAAGATCGTTTTTCCCCCAGTTTAGATCTGATGTGTTTTCGAAGTGTTCCTCTAATTTTTTTGAACAGTATATATATTTATATACAGTATATTAACAATACAGATGGTGTCACGCAATGTATTAATAACACAACAAAATGCATGTCATATTGTACACTAACCGGAGAATGCACGCAAACCTGTGCCATAAATTTTTCCCAATAACCAAAAAAAACACTAACTAGGGTCGGACGCTAACCGAGGTTCCAATGTACACAATGTACTTGTATTCTCTTGCCAAGCTGCTGTGTTGCAGGCATTAAACCACAAAGAATCAATTAAAGACATTTTACAAGGGTACCTATTATGGCTGGACATTTCTAACAAACTATTGTTGTCTATGTGGAGAGTGGCTCTTTGTGATAGTATGACACTTTGGCTTTTTATGCTAATCTGTCCACCGCTGCTTTAAGTTATATGTTTTTCAGTTATTGTCTTCTTAATAACATTTTTCTCCTGCACATCTCTTCAACTGTACGGTGTACAGTACTGCTTGAATGACTATCGCCCTATAGCACTCACTCCTATTGTAATGAAGTGCTTTGAAAGGATAGTCATGACCCACATCAAAAAGAACATCCCGGCCACTGTGGACCCTCTACAGTTTGCATATCGCCAGAACCGGTCCACGGATGATGCAGTCAACACTGCCATCCACATAGCCCTTCTCACCTACAAGGCCAGGGCACATATGTCAGAATGCTATTTATAGACTATAGCTCTGCTTTTAATACAGAAACTCACAAACTCACAAATAAGCTCCTCACACTTGGCCTGTCACCCACACTCTGTAACTGGGTGTTTAACTTTCTAACAGGCAGGCCCCAGTCAGTCAGAGTCCACAATCGCACATCCAGCTCAAGAATTGTGAGCACTGGGACCCCACAGGGGTGTGTGCTGAGTCCACTCCTCTACACGCTCTTCACCTATGATTGCGTGGCCTCCCAGAACAACACCAGCATCATTAAATTTGCAGATGACACGACAGTCATCGGCCTGATCACTGGAGGTGTTGAAACATCATACAGAAGAGAGGTGGCAGACCTCATAAGTTGGTGTCATGATAACAATCTCCTTCTCAAAACAGATAAGACTAAAGAGATGATCATCGACCCAAGAACA
The DNA here is from genome assembly GCF_027744805.1 of Dunckerocampus dactyliophorus. NCBI lineage: Eukaryota > Metazoa > Chordata > Actinopteri > Syngnathiformes > Syngnathidae > Dunckerocampus > Dunckerocampus dactyliophorus. Next base: position 12,182,089 of record NC_072819.1, on the reverse strand, counting down.
ATGGAAAAGGAGCCGCATAGAGCCCTGTTTATTGATGAGACTGAGGTGGAGAGGGTGAAAACCTTCAAGTTCCTTGGCACACACATCAGCGAGGACCTCATCTGGTCTCACAACACCCAACAAATTATGAAGAAGTCCCAAAGGAGACTGTACTTCCTGAGAAGACTGAGGAACTTTGGCATGTCCACCACAATCCTTAGTTGCTTCTACAGTTGCACTATCGAAAGTGTCCTTACAGCCGCCATCACTGTTTGGCACGGTAACTGTACAACACGTGATAGGAAGGCACTCCAGCGGGTGATCAAGACCTCACAGAACATTGTTGGGGCAGCCCTCACCTCACTGCAAGACATTTATAAATCTAGAGTCCTATGAAGAACACACAACCTCATCAAGGACAGCACACATCCACAACACTCATTATTCACAATCTGACCGTCAGGCAGACGCAACAGGACTTTGAAGTCCAGGACCATAAGGCTGGCAAACAGCTTTTACCCACAGGCCATCAGGCTTCTCAACGAAGCACTCACACACGCCGCACGCAACACACGCACACACTCATAGCACTTTATTTATTTATATTATTTATCTGTATTAATGTCTCTTCTGTTGTTGTTGCTTAATTTATTGGTACATAGGTTTCTTATGTTCTTATTCTTTTTCTTGTGTTTGTCTTTCTTTCTTGGGAGAATGAACAGAATAAAAATTTCATTGCTTTGTATAATCCGTATAAATGTCCGTTTTAAAATGCATATGACAATAAAACTCTTGAATCTTGAATCGTGTACATACGAATATCCCTTATAGTGATGTGTCGGTGAATTAAATGATTAATGTTTTCCTTGTCTTTTTTTTCCTGTGAAAGGTGAATGTCATTGGTCAAGATGTGTGGCGGCGTTTGTGTCCACACTGAGCAGCGGAGGGGCGGGGTTAAACACACACACCACGAGTGTTGCCAACATGGTGACTTTGTCGCTTAAATCTGTCGACATTCCAAACCCTGTTGTCGACATATTTTCTCCAAAGCGACTAGCAACAAATCTAGCAACTCTTTCTGGTGTCGTTGGAAGGTTTTCTGGTATTTGGGGACTTAAAAGTGAAAGCATGTATTTTTCTGAGCTTCTGTTCTTACAGCGGGTGCTGCTCCACTGGTCCACCCCGCTACAAAGAAGTCACAGGGAGTCATTGTACAGTCGGCTCCCGCGGCACACAGAGGATAGTGGAGCTCTATGCATCCATGAATCACGCAACCGGGAGGCGCGATGCCGCCAGGGTGGATTACGGGGCGGAAGACCCTACAGACCTAAAAAATGAATATTTCTTATCTTCATTAAATTACTACACCATTGCACTCAAGCCTCATTCGAACTTGGTCACTTACCTGTTGGTGTGTCAGAACGTTGCACTCCTAACTGCAAAATAAAAGGTGGAGGCTCGAGGCGAGTGTTGTGTTCAAGATAGCACAAGCTGCAACTGTCTGCTCACATGATTTATTTTCATTGTTGATCTCGCAAAAACGAAAGCAACCCTTCATGACCCCACACGTCACATTCCCGCGACTCCACACCAACATAGCATATGGCCATATGCTACAGCGAGTCGGGATGTAATTACAGTGGTGTTTGGCCCCTTTTGCATATTTGCCACACTTAAGTGTTTCAGATCATCAAACAAATTTAGATATTAGTCAACGACAACACAACTGAACACAAAATGCAGTTTTAAAATGACATTTTTTATTATTAAGGGAGAAAAAAAAATCCAAACCTACATGGTCCAGTGTGAAAACGTGATTGTCGCCTAAACTTAATAACTGGTTGGGCCACCTTTGCAGCAGTAACTGCAATCAAGCATTTGTGATAACTTGCAATGAGTCTCTTACAGTGCTATAGAGGAATTTTGGCCCACTCAGACACATTGGAGGGTTTTTGGAGGCATGAACTGCCTTTTTAAGGTCATGCCACAGCATCTCAATAGGATTCAGGTCAGGACTTTGACTAGGCCACCCCAAAGTCTTCATTTTGTTTTTATTCAGCCATTCAGCGGTGGACTTGTGTTTTGAATCATTGTCCTGCTGCAGAATCCAGGTTTGTTTCAGCTTGAGGTCACGAACATATGGCCGGATATTCTCCTTAGGATTTTTTGGTAGACAGCAGGATTCATGGTTCCATTTATCACAGCAAATCTTCCAGGTCCTGAACCAGCAAAACAGCCCCAGACCATCACGCTACCACCACCATGTTTTACTGTTGGTATGCTGTTATTTTTCCAAAATGCAGAGTTACGTTTACGACAGATGTAATGGGACACACACCTTCCAAAAAGTTAAACTTTTGTCTCATTAGACCAGAGAGTATTTTCCCAAAGGTCTTGGGAATAATCATGATCTTTTCCGGCAAAATTGAGACAAGCCTTAATGTTCTTTTTGTTCAGCAGCGGTTTTCATCTTGGAACTCTGCCTTGCAGGTCGTTTTTGCCCAGTGTCTTTCTTATGGTGGAGTCATACTGTTCATAAATACACAGGACTTTATGGAAACTGTCCTTTGTGCCTATAGATAGTAATCACATGAGGCGTGGATGTTGAGTGTGCCGTGGGAACTTTATGTCAGCCATGGGAAAGATGTAAATTTTGGGACACATCATCAGTGGTGTACCTTTGAATCAGTGGGTGTTTCGGCCTTTCAACACTAAACACTCTCATCAAAGGGGCCAACTACAGGGTGATCAAGCCTGAGCCTGTGTCCCATGAACAATCATGAGTACAGGAGTGTCTGGATTGTGGCGGGAGAGGTGGGAGGGAAGGCAGTGAGCTAGGCAGCGAGATACCGACCTGGGACCAAAAAACTGCCCCGCCTCAACGTGTCATCGCTCAGACTACCCGCTTCCCCCACCGTATCCTTGGGTAAGGGCAGGAAGTGGGTGGGGGGTTCTAATCGGGATGAGCGGGTACACCATTATCTGTATCTGTTCACCCATCTAAATTATCTGTATCCGTATCTGTACTCAGAGTGGGCGGGCATAAACTGGAAGTGAGCGTGGTTTAACCACAAATGGGTAGGTCTTAAATCGGTGAATTATTTTAAGTCTGAAATTTACATTTATTATTGTTTATTATTCAGCTATATGTGTACCTTGTATATGTGTAAGTGATCTGTAAGATTTTATTATTCAATTATTTTTAATGATCTGTGTGAATTTGGTGATTCATGCAAACATACACTGATGGCAAACAGGGAAATAATCTGTCAGCCTTGTTCACTGTAGTAAAAAAACACGTTGAATACACAAAACATGTTCAATACCACGAGTACAGTTTTCCAACTGGCTCATATAACCAGCCAAATTAGAAGCAGGCAGACAAAAAAAAAAAAAAAGCCGGCAGTGACCGACGCAACACAAGCTGTTTACAACTCCGTCTCGTCAAATGTACCGTGTACTCCTCTCTCTGGCTGTAGGGAGTCTGTCTAGGGAGGGCCGGTCACTGTGTGTGACCGGCCAATCACAGAGCGTGAAGAATGAATACATAGGTAGTTACCCAATGAGGATTTTCCTTCAACACGATTCCGAGTAATGACGAGCTGTACTCGTTTCATGCTCGTACAGTATATGGCAAAAATGCATTATCTGTAGCCGATACTCATCTAAAATGAGGATTCGGCTCATCCCTAGTTTAAACTTAATTAGGGTCGTCGTTTGGGCACCCTCCTTCATTGGTGTTTCGATGATAGTCCAACTGATAGGCCCATGACTCCTCCAGAGAGCTCATCGGCAAACACCTGGCATCCCAGGTGTGCCTCCTCCTGCTTTGAGCCCAGCAAGGGTCCTTGTGCTTGATCCATAGCCACTGGCCGCTTCTTTCGGCCGCTTCAGAGACTGATCTTATTGTCTGTCTCAGAGTCTGTCCATGTTTCATGAGTCTGATGGCAGAGGAAGGCACAAAATCTCTGCATCCTACTTCAGCTGGATAGACCTTGGCCTTCCATCCTCATTGTTCTGCATCTGTTGCCAGGTCTGTGAAGCGCAGCTTCTTTTGTTCGTAGGCCTCTTCGGTGGAATCCTCCCATGGGACCGTGAGCTCTATGATGTTGACCACCTTTAGTGAAGGGGACCATAGCACCAAGTCTGGCCTGAGGGTGGTTTCAATCCCTGGAGGAAACATTAGTTGCTTGCCAATATCAACTAGCATGTTCCAATCCCGAGCCATGGCTGGCTTTCCAGCTTCTGGTTTGGTAGGAGGGTGTCCCTCTCAAATGAGTGTTGGCACGGAGACAGAATTGGTAGCTCTCAGGGGCAAGGGCTGCTGCCAGACTCTTGAGGACCTGATTGTGCCTCCAGGTGTAGCAGCCTTACAACCGGTCAAGATGTGCTTGAGAGCCGCTGGATTTGGCCAGAGGGCGCAGGTTGGGTCCTCGCCATACCATTGATGAAGGTTTTTGGGGGATGGGAGCACATCATATGTAGCTCTTATGACAAAACTGATGTTGGTTTCTTCCATTTCCTAGAGCTGCCTCCAGGTGAGTTTTCTTTTCTCCATGCCTTCCCACCTCATCTGTAGTCTCACTTTAGAGCACGTGTATTCTTCGGTGAGGCTTGTGATAGGTAATTCAAAGGCTCCTTTACCATAGATGCTGATGTTGGTCAGACAGCGTGGGACCCCAAGCCACTTCTTTACATACGAGGGTTATGGTTTACTCCATCTTCTCCACAGTTGTTATTGGGACCTCGCAGATCATGAGTGGCCACACTACCCTAGGGAGAAGTCCAAATTGTAGGCATCAGAGTTTGAGCTTCCCTGGCAGCAGTGTCTTGTTTATGGCGTCCAGACTGTTGGTGATGTCCTGCCTTAGTACCTGCACCTGGTCTTTGTCCCTGAGGTTTGAATTGTACCATCTGCCCGGGCTTTTGACGGTTTTAACACAATCGATATTGGGTCGTCACCAGTACAGAGCCTCACATTCTTAAGCTCTTGACCCTTGAGATGCTTCGTGACTTATTCAGCTTGATTTTCATCCAGGCCCACCTGATGTTTTCCTGCAGCTTTCCAAGTAGCTGCCTGGTGCATGCTGCAGTAGTGGTCAGCGTGGTCATGTCATCCATGAATGCTCGGATAGGTGGAAGGCAGGTTCCGTTCTTAGTTTGCTTAGTTTTTTCCCAACCACCCATCTAAAGGCCCTGATGATGACTTCCATGGCCATTGTGAATGGCAGGGGTGAGACTGTGCAGCCTGCCATGATGTTCTGTAGTCGGCTGTTGTGAAGCACAGTTGCAGGTCTTCAAAGTAGGTTTTCACTAGAGCAGTGATGGATAATGGAATGTGGAAGAAGTTAAAGTATTCCCAGAGAGAGTGGACTATGTTTTTAGACTTTAATGACCAACCCGGAATGTCGGCTAGTATTCTCTGGGAGACAGCTAAAGTAGTAATGCACGGGAAAACTATTTCTTATTGACCATATAAGAAAGTGAAAGAAAGATTACTAGAATTAGAGTTGGAGAAAAAAATACAACTCCTAGGAACCGCTCATCGTGACTCACAAGATGAGCACACCCTGAGTAACCTAAGAAAACTGAAATTAGACTTAAAAGAAATGACCGATAAGAAAATTCAGTTCAAACTGCAGAGACTGCGTTTGGAGAAGCTTGAGCATGGCAGTAAACCCGGAAAATACTTAGCTAACCAACTAAAACTCCATTACAAACTCAGTAGGTCATATCACTTACCTCCCGGAGGAAATAAATTCTGCCTTTAGGGACTTTTATAAAAATGTATACACACCTCAGATTAAACCATCTCTCCTAGATATTGAAACATTTGTCAGCACCATAGAATTACCCAAAATTAAATGAAAACAGGTGAAAAACTTAGATTTACCCATTTCATTAATAGATCTTTATGATGCTCTACAGCGGATGCCGAATAAGAAAGCACCAGGACCCGACGGGTTCCCTGCTGAATTTGATAAAGCATTCTGGTCATTACTAGCCCCAATATTTCTTAAAAAGGTTTTGGAAATTAAAGACAGTGCATGCCTGCCTCCAAACATTAACTCAGCTACAATCAGTCTCCTGCTGAAACCGGATAAGGACCCAACACTACCTTTCAGTTATCGTCCAATTTCAGTGATTAATGCAGATCTTAAAATAATATGCAAAGTGTTAGCTATAAGACTGGAAAAAGTTACCCCTCATATAATACATCCTGATCAATCAGGAATTATCAATGGGAGACACTCAACTAGCAATGTACGCCGTCCAGTCAATCTGATTGATTACTCATCCGTTATTTGGAAACCACAGTTGTTTCCTTAAATGCCGATAAAGTAAATTGGAAATTTCTCCTTGCAACGCTCAAAAAATTTGGCTTTGGAGATTCATTTAGAACATGGATCAAAATACTATGTAGCACCCTGAAGGCCTCTGTTCGGACAAACAATCAGATCTCTCCAGAATTTACTTTACAAAGAAGTATTAGGCAAGGTTGTCCACTATTTGCTATCTTTATTGAACCTCTTGCAGCCGCAATTCGACAACATATAAATTTTAAAGGGATCAACACAACAAATGTCCATCATAAAATAAGTCTTTATGCTGATGATGTATTACTCTTCCTAGATAATTCACATTCCTCAATTCATGAATCTATCTCACTCATTAACAATTTTAGCACCTTCTCAGATTACTCCATTAACTGGTCTAAATCCACAGTATTGCCCATTAATTTTGGTTTCCAGAGCACCCCCTCTATACCACTGCGTTCAGGGAACATTAAGTATTTGGGTATTAACATTTCCTCCAACCTGTCAGGTGGTGGGCGGTCCCTGCTACTTGCTGGTGTCTGGCTAGTGTCAGTTTCCTGGCAGGCGGCTGTCTGCCTGCCTCCGGGGTGTCCTCCCTTGGCGTGTTGGTGGATGTGCGGGGCGTGGGGTGATGGCTGGTCTGCGGTGCGGTGGGTGGCAAGGCTGGCGGGGGCGTGTGCTTCGGTGTCCGGCGGGGGGTCGCTCCTCTCATGGGCCTGTCATGTGGTGCTTGCTTTTCTGTCCCTCCTTGGCGCTTCTGGCCAGCGTGTGCTTTTCTGGTGCTCGCTATGGTGCGGCTCCCTTGCCAGCCATGATTGTGTGTGTGTGCCGCCTGGGTGCGGTTCCTGCTGCTCTGGTGGCGGTTGGGTCTGCCTTGGGGCGTGTGGCTGGTCCGTGGTGTTTGGCGGTTTGGGGTGGCGCTGTGGACGCTGCCTCCGGTGGGGCTCTGGTGTTGGGGGTGCTGGGGGTACCGTCTCTGGGGGGTTGGGTGGACCGGACTGGGCGTCCTGGCGGGCCGGGTAGGGCCTGTGGTGTGTCCTGCGGCCCATAGCTTGCCCGAGCCTGTGCTGTGGTGAGTGGTCTGTCCGTCATGTGTCCTTGGTCCCCCCCGCTCGGTTTGGGCGGTATTGGGGTGTGAGCATGTGGGGCCCTCGTCCTTCCTGTTCCGCTGCACCAGTTTACATACATATCGGACTTTCGGGGGGTGGTCTACAGTCGGGCGTGGCGGGGGAGTGGAGTTGCCTTGCGGAGGCACCTTTGCCCCTGGCATGCCTCTGACTCTGTCGCCCCTCAATTTTAATCGCACAATAGACACTTAGGGTTTGGGGGGGCTGGGCAGGTGAGGGGCCCACCGTACTTCAGCTGTCCCCCAATTTTAATTACATCGCTAGCGGTCATCCACATACATCCCTATCATATACATGCACACACATACACCCCTCAGGGACACAGAGACCAGCCCTTCAGAGCTGTCCTCTTTTATAAATTTGTATTTTTAATTGCATAATAGACACAATCCCATTTTATCACATACACAGGTGGAGTGGGCTGGATTTAGGGTGCTCGTGCCTATTCCGCGGCGCCTGTCCGCCGGGGTTGACGATGTGGCTATGGACTTGGCCATCGCGGCGCGGTGGCTCGCCTGGGGTGGCCTGGCCTGTGGGGTGTTTTTGTCTGGTTCGCCTGCCCTTTCCTGGGGTGGACTGTTGGGGCCGGTTGATGCCGGGGCGTGCGCCGGGGGGGCGGCTTGCGGTCCCTCCCTTGGACTGACCTGGCCCGTGGGCACCTCTGCGCGCTTGGGGAGGATTCGGCAGTCTCCAGGGGGCAGTGCCGTGCTACCGGTGGCCTGCATACCGCTGTGGCGGCTTGGGGTTGCTGCACCGTGGTGGCTGCTGGGGGGCCGGGCTGTCTGTTTGGGTGGGGCTTGGTCCTACTCATGGGGACCGTGGGCCTGGGTGACGGGCGGGGGGTGGGGAGCGTGCACCCCGTGTGCTCTGCCGGGCAATTGGGCGTTTGTCATTGCTGGTCTTTGTACTCTGCTGGGCCGCTGTCTGCGTCTTTGTCTACCCCAGTCTGTCTGAGGGCTTGTCGGGGGTGGTGCTCCGGTGCGCGCGTGGTGGGCCGTCGGTTGTGGGGGGCGGGTGGGTGGTCTGGGTTCCGGTGGCTGGTGGGGTCTGGCGGCTGGTCTGCTGCTGGTCTCGCCTTCTTGGCTCTGGTGCTCAGCCTCCCTGCGGCTTGGGCGTGCAGCACTCCATCTCCGGGGATTTGCTGCCCCACGGGTGTCGGCTGGCGCTGTGTGGTGGTTTGCCTGCTGCTCGCCCGTTTGCTCATTTGCTGGCTTTTCTCCTTGCCTGCTCCTCTGTCTGCCTTGCTGGTAGCGTCCTGCCGTTGGGATGGGGGGGCCTGGGTTTCCCTTGCTACTACATGGTCCACGTTCTCCACGGCTCGGGATCTGGGTTGTGGGTCGAGGACCCCAGGGTCCCCTACTCCGCTGCATGCTGAGGAGTACGAGGCTTCCGAGTACTGGGCAGTCGACCACAGTGTGTGTGTGTGTGTGTGTGCATGAGTGCGTGAATGTGTGTGTGTGTGCGCGTGCATTTATTTATTTTATTTTTTTGGGGGGGATACACAGGGGTTTGGTCCGTGGGGTCTGGTGCTGGGTGCTACATCTCTGCCGTCCAGGCCTCCGTCAGGTGGGTGCGGGACGATGCCTCCCTTGTCGCTGGGCGGGGTGGTCCTGTATCCGGGGTCGGGCATGGGGTGGCCCGGGCTCCATTCCCTGGGGGTGGGGGATGGCAGAGGGGACTGGCGCTTACGCCGTGGGCGTGCTCCTTTCCGGTTGTGGAGACATGTTTGGGCCAGCTGGTGTGGAGCCCCTGGTGCCCGTCTGCCCTTGTGGAGTGTGTTCTCTTGCCGGTCTCGGGGGTTGGCTGTCCTCCGGCCTGCCGGCGCCCTGTTTCTGGTTGGGATTGCCTCTCTGCGGCCCCTTGCTGGTCTTCCCGGGGGGGAGGGCATTGTGGGCTGGCTGTTGGAGGACTGGTCTTTGTGCTGCCTGCCCCTGTGGACCCGGTGGCTTTCTGGCGGTAGGGACTCGGCCTGGCTATGTGGGTGGAGGGAGGCAGCCCCTCTCCTTTCATGCATTCTCAGTGACAATTACACGCTCACACACTCGCGCACACTTATATACATGAAGACTTGCACACATACAGAGATACCTGTACACACGTACATATGCACACTCACAGTATATACGTACTTCCCCACATTACTCACTGAGTTAACCAGGGTGTTATTATGTTGTTGGTTTTATTACAGTGACGGTGATGTCGGCAATGTGATTATAGTTTTTACAATTGTGTGCATTACAGTTTTTGTCATTCTGATCACTATCATAGCTAATAATTTCATTACTACTATTACTCCTATTATGTGCGACTGTTTCAATGCAGTATTATTATTGTGGTTGTTGATATTATTTTGCCCTTTCCGTTATAGTCTTTATAGCCACCAAGGAGTCCTGTTTGTTTCTGTTGTCTTGTATTTGTTGTCACAATTGTTGTTGCTGTTGTTGTCCGTATCGCTCTCTTTTTTGCCCCCCCCCCCGCACCCTGTCTCTGTTTTCTTTTCTCTTCTTCTCTATCCCCTCCTGCTCCGATCTGGCCGCTCCAAATTTGCATAACAACCATACATCAAAGTCAAATAAATTCTGTATAACAGGGGAAGTGTATCTCACTCTTTCCCCTGGCAGAGCAAATCTGTTGAGGCCGAGAGGGCATTTAGATCAACAATACTATCTGCCCTCATGGGTGGACAGGACAAGAGAAAAAAATAAAATTAAATTAAAAAATAATGTATTCCTAGAGGAAGTTGTGGGGAACTGATCCAAAGGCATTAGTCAAGTCGAGGAAGGTTACATGGAGGTCTCGTTGTCCTTTTTAGCCATTTGGATTTGGTGCCCGATCACACTGGTATGCTCCAAGCAACCAGAGAGCCCTCGAATGCCAGCCTCTCTGTACAGATGTATCAATGTACTTGTTCTTCTGCAGGTAGGTGGACAGTCTCTCTGTTATCACACTGAAAAAGATTTTCCCTTCAATGTTGAGAAGGCAGATTGGCCGGAATTGACTGATGTCTGCTGCATCTTTCTCCTTGGGAATTAGCACGCCTCCACCCCTTTGCCATACTATCCTCATGAGCCTCCAGAGGTAGCGTACAACATCTGGTGCATTCTTATACAGCTTATATAGCACTCCATTTGGCCTGGGGGATGATGCAGATCTTCAGCAACGTACTGTGTTCTCTACTTCCTTCCATTTTGGAGGGTCAGTCTCCAGATGGAATTCAGGAGGTTGAATAGGTGGGTTATCATGTCGGAGGACTAGTGGTCCGTGCCTTTTCGTGTCATGGTGGGCCTTTTCCAGATGTTCTTCCAGCTCTTGCTTTGGAGTTTTCATGATTCCGCTTTTTTCCTTCACAAAGACATCCTTGACAAACAAAGTGTTTTTTTTATAGAACTGTGCTCTTGTGTGTTCCTTTGTCTTTCGCAGTTTCCTCAAGTTCTCTGCTCTTAGTAAGGTCGCCAACCAAGATTTGATGTCTCTCTGGAGTAGTGTGAGACCATCTTTGGCTGCACCAGACGCCTTCTTCCACTGCTTTCTCAGCTGCCTTCTCTCTCTGATCAGGCTTTTGATGTCTTGCTATCTCCTGAGTTTGGCTGGTGTTGGTGTTGCTTTATTACTTTTCCCTATGTTTACTCCAAAGTGTTCTTCTCCATGCTTATAGAGTATGCCTCCCATCTTGTCCAGTTTTTCCTCTGCTGTGCCCCCTTGTTGTTCCAGGATTTTTGTCAGATCATTGTTGACTGTTTCCCACGTGCTCTTTTCAACAGCTTTGGGCCACTTCACACTTGGTCTGCACCCTTTTTAGGTTTCTGTAGCTGGGTGGGTTCCTCCACAGGCATTCTTGTGTTTGTGTTATCCTCCTCAGTGACAGGGGTGCTTTTTTTTTCCCCGTCGCTGTGCTTCAATTGACTAATTTGGTCAGGTCAGGAAGTCCTGGTCAATGCGAGGCCCTTGTCTCTGCCCTCTCAAGCACCCTCTCTTTCCTTGGTGGGTCCTCAACCCCCGAATGATGTCATCTTTGCCTAGCCACAATTGCACACCTGAAGTGAGTGTCCTGCTGGGTCTGTAGCTGTGTTGTCAATTGTCGAGCACCCCCCGTCTTGCAGGCTCTAGGGGTATGTCCCTTTGTTGACTATTCGGAGCAACTGGTGGGTATCTCCAATAAACTGAGAGTGTTGGAGATTGCCATCATGGGTATATTCCCTCCTGTCAGCTGACTCTCCAAGCCGTCACATAGTCTTTCCTATGTTGTCAGCTGTCCTTTCACAGCGGTCACTGGACTAGTCCAGATACTCGAGTTCGTAAATACAGTCAAACCTGTCTATAGCGGCCACTAAAGGGAAACGGCAAAAGTGGCCACTATAGACAGGCGGCCATTTTGAATTTGTTCGTGCACATATTAACATGTCTGTGATTAGAAGCTGTGCTAGTATTGTCCTTTGTTATGTTTTTTTTTTATATTTTGTTTTTGAATTTTTATTTGGTTGGCTGATCTTAAACCTTTTTGAAGAATTTTTTTTTTTTTTTTAAGTTTTAATATAATCTTTACGTTTAAAACATTATTACATGTTTCTTGTTTCAAATGTGAGTTTATTATTTTTTGTGCATGAAGTGTGGATGCGTGTGTGGAGGACCACAGAATGCGGAAGCAAGGTAAGTGAATGGCAGCTCTTTAATTGCTTTTTAGCGTGGAGGTAATCACAGGAGTGAACTGAAGGCGCTGGGGTCCGCAGCTTGTGGAGCTCCAGGGAAAAAGGTTCAAAAACACAAGAGAATTTGCAAAAGGCTAGGTCAAAGGACAACTGGAACACGCAGCTGTGGAGACGCTGAATCTGGAAGTACTTAATTGAAGTATTTTAGAATGTACTCACGTTATTTTGGATCAATCCTGATCCACAAATCCATCAAAGTCCTCATCTTCTGTATTCGACACAAAAAAAAGGCGTCTTCTTTTCCGTTCGCTACTAGTCTGTTAACTTGTCAGTGTTATTCAGCTCCAAACCGTAGTAAAGGCGACCTGACTGAAGCAAAGAAGGAAACTTCTCCTGTTGCTTCTGCCAACTTTATTTATTGAACACAGCCACCACACAGCAGCTCAGAACACACACACACACACACACACACACGTCTCGTCTCTCCTTCCTGCTTGCCCACAAGGCAAAGGTTAAACAAGCCCCACTACATAGCTGTCCAGGAAATGCCTGTAACAAGTGACACCGTTTATTTCCTGGTGTGAGACAATGTGCACTGGTAAACACTGTAATGCCGCTTGCTGTGGGGAAGGAGAGACTCACGTCGCCGATGCACTTTAATCGCTTTATTAACAGCGGAGAACACTGCAGGACTTTACATCCACGCCAACATCACACACATTTCCCAACTCTCTCTACACTGACAGCTAGCACTGAGCCGAGCTCTCCTGCTCAGGACGCCCACCGTCACTTCCCGTCACTTCCTGATGAACTAAAGCTGTAATGACACTCTGCCGTATAAAAAGTAAAATATTAAAAACAAGCGTAAGACATTACTAACACAGCTTTGTTCTGTAGGTGGTGGAGAATAACAAGCCTAGTAGTGCTGTACAACTTTTATCCACAGTCTCACAGTGCCATCTACTGGTCAACATTAATTTCCCCCCCCCCCTTTTTTTTCTTTTTTTTTCCTCTACTGGTCAACATTCAAACTGGACGCCAGCCTGTCTATAGAAGGCACCTGTCTAAAGCGGCCACTTTTGCAGTCTCCCTCTAGTGGCCGCTATAGACAAGTTTGACTGTATATTCTATTTTTTATAGCTGTTCATTGAGGATTTAAATAAAGCCATTTTAACAAAAGATATCATGTATCTTTTACATTAGTCATTCATTATACACAATACACAGCTCTCTAGAGAGAGCTGTAATTTCCATCACTAATTCCTTAGTCTGACACCCCTGGTAGCCTGGCTACAGTGTTTCCACATGAGAAATCACAAATTATCATCCCAGAAGCTGATACTTATTGTATTTTGAGGAAAATTATCATACATACTCATTTTGATGTTGATCAGGACAATGTGGTACATTGTGTGTTATAGCTTACAACGTAGTTTTACCTTTAAACAGAACTGTTGGAAAAAAGATGCCACTGGCAGAACTGCCCCTGAATTGGGTGCAGAATGAGTGGCTGCACTGAAACATTGTCACTTGTGGTACGCTGTGCATTGATTGGCTTGAAAGAGGCACATACTGTATGAAAATGCACAAAATCAAGCGCAATGCGGGATGTATTCTGTTTGCGTATGATAATAGCCGAAAATTGAAGGTTGATAATATTGTTTAGCATCAATTTGTGGGACAAAAAAAATGTCAAAACTCACCTGCATTGTTTTGTGACTCAGTTAAATCAAAAAGTTTAGAGGTCTAATGATATTTTTCATTATACGTCTGGCAATGCTGCCTGGCTACATTCCTAGTAGCTTGGCTAATCTCCGCTTTGAACTTGCATCATGTCTGTCATGCATGTGTTGTGAGGGTGAGTATGTGTTTTTGATTCTGCAGTATTTCTCTGACTGCAGCATTTTTAATTTGCAACATTTTCCTATGTGTGTGTTTTATGCCGCTTGTGAGTTTTTGGTTTTGGATCATTTCTGTGTTCTGTGTGTATTTGGATGTCAAAGGAACTGTGTGTAAATGGGTGAATGAGTGAATCTACATAAATGAAAAGGCTGAGGAATCAGACTAATGAGTATTTAAAGACTGAGAAAATCATACTTCACACATCTGTTGAGTCGGGAGGCGTACTTAACTCGGTATTGTCATAGCAACAGTCCCAATGTAAACGGTAGTACAAAAAGTAGCTTTTGTTGCTGAATTAATAGAGACTCGGCCACCTGCAACAAGCGCTTGAAGGTAATATTGTGCAAGTATAATGTCTTGTAAGTCTCGACAGAGGCAAATAGTCTGACACTCTTTTCTAAACTTTATTACCAACCTGAATATGGCAACAGCTATGCTCAGTTCCAACACTGGACACACATTTTGCCGTAGCACTGTTCACAAGAGCTACAAAACACTTCCTCATTATCCACATACCCGCAGCGACAACTCATCCAAGAGGTCACAAAAGACCTCACAACAACATCCAAAGAACTGCAGGCCTCAATTGCCTCAGTTAACGTCAGTGTTCATGACTCCGCCCTAAGAAAGACACTGGGCAAAAACAGCCTGCAGGTTCCAACACCAAAACAACTGCTGAACAAAACTAACATTAAGGCTCATCTTAATTTTGTCAGAAAACATCTTGATGATCACCAAGACCTTTGGGAAAATACTCTGTGGTCTGATGAGACAAAAGTTTAACTTTTTTGAAAGTGTGTGTCCCATTACATCTGGCATAAAAGTAACGCCGCATTTCAGAAAAAGAACATCATACCAATAGTAAAATATCGTGGTGGTGGCAGTGTGATGGTCTGGGACTGTTTTGCCTGGAAGAGACCTAGATGACTTGCTGTGATAAATAGAACCATGAATTCTGCTGTCAACCAAAAAATCCTGAAGGAGATGGTGACCTCAAGCTGAAACAAACTTGGGTTCTGCAGCAGGACAATAATACAAAACACACCAGCAAGTTCACGTCTGAATGTCTGCAGAAAAACAAAATAAAGACTTTGGAGTGACCAAATCAAAGTCCTGACCTGAATCCTATTGAGATGCTGTGGCATGACCTTAAAAAGGCGGTTCATGCTGGAAAACCCTCCAATGTGGCTGAATTACAACAATTCTGCAAATATGAGTGGGCCAAAATTCCTCCACAGCGCGTTAAGAAACTCAATGCAAGTTATCGCAAACGCGTTATTGTAGCTATTGCTGCAAAGGGGGGCCCAACCACTTATTCGGTTTAGGGGAAAATCACTTTTTCACACAAGGCCTATATTTTTGGATTGTTTTTGTCCCTTAATAAAGAAGTTTCATTTAAAAACTGCATTTTGTGTTAAATTGTGATCACTGAGTAATATTTGTATTTGTTTGATGATCTGAAACATTAAAGTGTGACAAACGTGCAAAAAACAAAAAAAGTAATCACAAAGGGGGCACACACTTTTTCACACCACTGGATATTATTTACTGTATTTATTTAAATTACTATTTTGTTTAACTTGCATGTCACATTGCATTGTTTTTGTCCAAAATCTATATGTTATTCTTTTTAAAAAACTACTGGTTTGGCCAACGTTTAAGCACTGGAACCATTTCAAAAGTACCAATTTGGCACCGGTATTGGATCAAATGGAACCCATCCCTACTGTTGAGGTTGAATCATTTGAGCAATGGCGCTGGTACAATGCAACTACAGTTAAAATAAGATGTATGCAAATAATAAGTAGAAAACAAAACAATGAAGTGCAATAGCATTAGTGCGAATAACTTTTCTCAGCATTTCACATACACGCACAAAAAAATAATTCATTATCATTTTTGTGCACAGCTGCTGGGAAAAACACCAAAGTTCAGCACTGAAATGAAGTACTCATCAATTTGGTCAATGCTACATCAGGCCTCAAACAAAGTGTGAAGCTGTGTTGCAGCAAAAGTGTCTCTGAAGACAATATTTATTTAATAATTAAGAAAAATTATTGTGTTATTTTTCTAAATAAAGAAAACAAAGAACACAATGTGTAAAACAGGTGAAGGTTTTTTTCATCTTATTTGACGTTTAGACATTATTTGCAAGAAGATCAAAGGTGAGATCAAAGAAAAAGTAGGTCATACCATTTGCTAAGCATAAATCTGATGTCATCACTGGGGATTGATTTGCTATTCTGTCATGTACTGTATTACCTCATCCACTGTATTACCCTGCACTACGGTCTGCATTTATTTAATCTGTATTTATTTTGGAATTTCGATAACATGTGAACTCATGGAACATGGAAGTCAAACACAATCCAGCCATAAATGGTCACTCAAAGAATAAAATACCTATCAATGTTGACTAATGGCACTTTACCTTGAAACTTTTTATCAAGTGAAAAGAAGGTCAAGAAATGAAACTGCAAATGAGGTGCTTGTGACTGAGCTGGGGGTGACAAAGGAGATAATGTTTGGTGGGCACAGCAGTGGCTTTTGCTTATATAACATAATTCTTCTTTCAGTGTTCTCAAGGCCCTTTAACAATGTCACCCATTCAGAGAGTGATAATGATTGAAATGTTGCCATAGAAGAGTGCAGTCCCACACTAACACTTTACCAAAATTCCAAATATTGTTGTTGCATTGAATATAAGCACAATGCAAGAAATAAAAGTAAGTAAAAGAAAACAACAACAAAAAAAAAGAGAAATGTATGTCCGTATTGCAGTGGCAGGCACCTTTAGTACCTGGGCCTTCAGTCGGCCAAGAATTGCTTTCGTCAGACACCGTGAAAGCCGTATCAAAAAAAAAAAAAAAAGTAGAAAAGCACTCAGAGAGCGCAGACCTCCGCCAAGCATCATAGTTCCCCCCATATTATGATTTACACCATAAATGTTAGTCCTACATTTATTTTGTCTACATATTTAGATTCCTTGACCATGAGAACATATCATTAGCAACTGGATTCATAATGACATCAATATTAGTTCAGTAGTTATTCACAATAATCGCATTTTCCGTAATGGAGGTTTTCTTCTGGAGTTAGTTCCATAACTTTTGAAGATACAACAAATCCGTTGGAGCACTCCACATTCCACTGTGTCTTGGCTATGTATAATGGTGTGTGTTGCCTGTTTATAGCTTCATTTGTTGTCTTCCTATGATGAAAATTCCAAATGTTCCCTATTTTTTCATATTCTACATCATAGTATCATAGTAATTATTCCTTATCTGGATCAGTATTTTAAATTTTGTAGAACCAGTTGGAAACCTGTTCTGTATTTTTTTTCCAAGTGCTCTGACCATTTTTGGTGGAGTTATATGCACAAAAATGCTCCTATCTCGCAATGTTAAAGAATCCTTTAAAAAAATTCCTAGATCCAGACAGTGATCCGGATCACCCAAAAAATTGTATCAGTTCTTCCATTTCCGGCGATTCCTGAAAATTTCATCCAAATCCATTAAGAACTTTTCAAGTTATTTTGAACACAAACAAACAGATAAACATGGGCAAAACCAAGCTTGCGCTTGGCGGAGGTAATAATGATAGTAATTATTGGCCATGGCTGGGTGTCAAACCATGGTCACCCGTGTAGAGTGATAAACATGTTAGCCCTGCTCCATACAGGCATTTATAGAGAGGATAGAACTTCTCCAACTCATCACACACAGCGCAAAAAACAAGAGAACAGCACAAATCCAGTCTATATCAATATGAATGATATGTTTGTTTTTGATTGCGTGCATAAAAGAAATATTGATATTTTAATAATATCGATATGTAACCCAGCCCTATTGGATATTAACACATATTAAAAAATCCACACGTCACTCGCTGATGCTGATGCTGGTAACACTGAGGTAGGTTGGATGGCAGGGTTTGATGTGTGTGATTGAGTCAATGAGTAAGAATATTCACACATATTTCTGAACATTTTGGGTTTGACACCTTCAAATTGATGCAGGAAATGCAGATTGCCAAAACCATCTCAGGTTTAACGTGAGATCAGAAGCCAAGAAGTGCTAGCCTTCACCGAGCACATTAACTCAGTGAACAAAAACATCAAGTTCTGACATGTGAACTTCATTTTCAAAGACTATTAACTTAGCTTTTTTGGACTGTGGACTGTGATGTCCACATCGGAGACGACAGGGGCCTCCAGGTTGGTGTTTGCAGAAAACCCACACACACTGACCAATATGTGCTTTTTCACTCACCAATGATAATGTTCCCACCAGCCCACAGGCCAAAGAGAAAGCGCTTAAGCACTTGAGAGATGCTCTCAAAACCTGTGGGTACCCCAGCTGGCCATTTGTAAAAAGTGCATCTTGTTCCAGAAAGAACAAAAGCAAGGTGGGGAAGAAAAGAGCAATAGCATTCCTGACTAGACATGTCTTCCTTCAGCAGCAGACTGTTACACCCACGTTGTAAGAAGGAGAGGTTCCGCAGGTCCTTCATACCGACCGCTGTCAGGCTCTACAACACCTGCACCACCTGAACCATGTCGTAGTCACTATGTCACTATGCATTCTTTACTTGCGTATCTTGCTTGCTGCTGTAACAAGTGAATTTCCCTGCTGTGGGATAAATAAAGTACAGTACAATACAATACAAAACATGGCTCCTCCTTTAGAGGAAAAATACATTGGATCTTCTACCAATTTCTCAGACTAGTGCTGTCCCATCTAGTCTGACTAGTGTATGTCCTACGTAGTAATTTAGCACTTACTGATAAAGCCTGCTCAGATGAGACGTGAAACATCTTCTAAGACAACCTAAACAGTCCAGTTGCGATCGATTCAATGCCCTGAGAATACAATGACCTGGATGAATGAGAATATTGACAGGCTGATAACACACAGAAAAGACTGAAGGCCTGGAAACAAAAATTACAAATCAACATTTCAGAGGAGCAGTAGGGTGTATATGTTTAAATATATATTATTTTTTATAATTTCCATCACTTCTTCCGTGTCTGGAGGACAACACAATATTAGTGAATATTATTATTGTTGTGAATACTGTCACTTTCTTTGCGTGCATTCATGGCTGTGTTTGAATGGCTGTGATTTATTAGCAAAACATCACTCGTCTAGCTAGCTCATCTTGCAGTTGATCTGTCAGTTTCAGGAATCCATCCATCCATTTTCTATGCCCCCCATCCTAACCAGGGTCGCAGGGGCATCCCGCCGACTTCGGGCGAGAGGTGGGGTTCATACCTATGGATTATTTAGAGTCGCCAATTAACCTAACATGCAGGGTTTGGAGCACCCAGAGAAAACCCACACACGCACTGGGAGAACATGCAAACTCCACACAGAGATGCCCAGTGGAGATTCGAACCCAGGTCTTTCCGATCTCCTGACTGTGTGGCCAACATGCTAACCACTCAGTTGTTTATTTATCTATGACAGCAGTATGACAAAAATGAGTACTTTTTTTTAATTGTTTTTTCAAACTTTTTTTGGTATCATGAGCACTTTCAATCAATACTTCAAATCTTCCAGCAGTATGGCGCTCCACGCCATACATCGGTCTCTACCAAGAAATTTCTGCAGCAGAAGATCAAAGTTCTCGAAAAGTGGCCCGCACAGTCCCCAGACATGAACATTATTGAGCACGTTTGGGCAAAAATGAAGGAAGACCCCTGGAAGACAAAGCCAAAGAATCTACATGACATGTGGAAGGCATGTGAGGTCTCGTTTATGTCATCCCAGATGCCTTCATCAACCAGTTGAACGAGTCCTTGCCTAGCCGAATGTCAACCGTCATCCAAGCAAAGGGAAGCCACAGCCGATACTGAAATGATAAAATCTCTCATGGTAAAAATGTTGAACGTGCTTGTTGCTATGATGCTTTGATGTTGTTCTGAAACAAAGAAATGTTTGTTGAATAAATTTCAACAAAGTGTAAAACGTGACAACACTTTTGTCCAGCTAATAACCTGTCTATTTGTGACTACTACGTAACTGATTCAAGACGGTTCGAAGACACGTCGTTTCATTTTTACCAGAGAATGCCAAGACTAAAATGATTCATATGAACCATAGTTCTCAACAATAGGAGGATTAGTTAGGGAGTTATGAGGTTTTTACCTCATACTGTCTACCTATGACAAGACTTTTGTCCATGACTGTATGTAACGCTGGGTGAACTTAACAGATATTATATAAACATACCAGACACGTAGAAAATGTATGGAAAATAAAGGTACCCAGTTCCATTGCTGGCAATGTGAGAAAATAAAAATATTTAGGGTCACTGTTGAGATAATTATTTTGAAACTCTTTACAATGAACCATGTGCTGTTCCTGTTGGGTATGTGGGGCCCAGAAAAACATAACACCTCTAAGGGGGAAAGCACATTTATAGTCGTCACAAATCTGTTTAATCTGTGATAGTGAGCACTTCTCCTTTGCTGAGATAATCCATCCCACCTCACAGGTGTGCCATACCAAGATGCTGATTAGACACCATGATTAGTGCACAGGTGTGCCTTAGACTGCCCACAATAAAAAGCTACTCTGAAAAGTGCAGTTTTATTTTATGGGGGGGGTGTGTTGTGATCTGGTGTGACCACCATTTGCCTCATGAGGTGCAACACATCTCCTTCACATAGAGTTGATCAGGTTGTTGATTGTGGCCTGTGGAATGTTGGTCCACTCCTCTTCAATGGCTGTTCGAAGTTGCTGGATATTGGCTGAACTGGTACGCTGTCGTATACGCTGATCCAGAGCATCCCAAACATGCTCAATGGGTGACATGTCCGGCGAGTATGCTGGCCATGCAAGAACTGGGATGTTTTCAGCTTCCAAGAATTGTGTACAGATCCATGCAACATGGCGCCGTGCATTATCCTGCTGCAACATGAGGTGATGTTCTTGGATGTATGGCACAACAATGGGCCTCAGGATCTTGTCACGGTATCTGTGTGCATTTAAAATGCCATCAATAAAATGCACCTGTGTTCTTCATCCATAACAGACACCTGCCCATACCATAACCACACTGCCACCATGGGCCACTTGATCCACAACATTGACATCAGAAAACCGCTCACCCACACGACACCACACACACTGTCTGCCATCTGCCCTAAACAGTGTTTTCATCTGTGAAGAAACACCTCTCCAACGTGCCAGACGTCATTGAATGTGAGCATTTGCCCACTCAAGTCGGTTACGACTACGAACTGGAGTCAGGTCGAGGCCCCGATGAAGACGACAAGCATGCAGATGAGCTTCCCTGAGACGGTTTCTGACAGTTTGTGCAGAAATTGTTTGGTTATGCAGACTGATTGTTTGAGCAGCTGTCCGAGTGGCTGGTCTCAGACAATCTTGGAGGTGAGCATGCTGGATGTGGAGGTCTTGGGCTGGTGTGGTTACACGTGGTCTGCGGTTGTGAGGCTGGCTGGATGTACTGCCAAATTCTCTGAAACGTCTTTGGAGACGGCTTATGGTAGAGAAATGAACATTCAATACACGAGCAACAACTCTGGTTGACATTCCTGCTGTCAGCATGCCAATTGCACGCTCCCTCAAATCTTGCAACATCTGTGGCATTGTGCTGTGTGATAAAACTGCACATTTCAGAGTGGCCTTTTATGGTGGGCAGTCTAAGGCACACCTGTGTACTACTCATGGTGTCTAATCAGCATCTTTATATGGCATACATGTGAGGTGGGATGGATTATCTCAGCAAAGGAGAAGTGTTCACTATAACAGATTTAGAGAGATTTGTGAACAATATTTGAGAGAAATGGTGATATTGTCTATGTGGAAAAAGTTTTAGATCTTTGAGTTCATCTCATAAAAAATGGGTGCAAAAACAAAAGTGTTGCATTTATATTTTTGTTGAGTGTATATCCCGATATTTTTTAAGCAAAGTGAGCTTTGATAACATCAAAGCCAAATATCCGTGTAAAGTTGTTTTATTCAAGTAAATACTTAAGAATACATGAGGATGCTTTTTGAAATTTTAAAGCTTCATGCAAGATGCACCTGAAAACAATCTTATCTAAAAACATCCTCTAAAATAAAGTTAGAACAGAGTTTTAGCTATGCTCAAATTCTCAGCTAATACCAAAAGAACAAAATAAGAAGGACTGCCCGGTTTAAGGGGACATTTTAAAATGTCAGGAACTCAAAAAAAACTTTAAATTAAACAGGAGTATTTTTAGGTCAACATTTTTAGAAGACACATGCATGTCCTTATTTTGTGCCAGGAACACCAACCTGTCAACTGTATCAGGCTTAGCAACTGTCTGTCTGACTTCCTTGTACATTTGTGGTAGAAGCTGTCATGCTAAACAATTATGACTGCAAAGCTCGCTGGACATCGCGAGTCTGTCGTTTTCAGCATGTTTTTAAAGACGTTTTTTCCACTGTTGCAACGAGGACCATAGCTTAGCAATGTGATAGGACACCTCTTTATGATAGCACACCACTTTGCTTTTCCTTTAATGAGGAACGCAGCAGGAGTGCAGCAGACAGCACGCAGCTTCAAACATTCCTCATACTGGAGTTTGTGCTTTTGAGGTAGTGAAAAGGATTTTTTTTATGCTCTGAATTCAAAGTACCTCCACATTACTGACTTACCGCTTATTCCTTGCTGACTAATTATTCGACGGCAGACGCTGTCGCTTCAACTGGAGCCGCCGAGCTTCTGCTCCGCCCCTCCCCCTTCCTCCTGCATGCAGGGATGAGGAAGATACAGCCCAAATCCAGTCTATATCGATATTCAACGATATGGTTGGTTTTGATATCGTGCTTAAAGTAAATACCGATATTTTAAAAATATCAATATATCGTCAGCCCTATCTCAGGGCATTGAATCGATCGCAACTGGACTGTTCAGGTTGTCTTAGAAGACGTTTCACCTCTAATTCAAGCATGTTTCATCATTTCATGCTCAAAGACTAGGTGGGACAAACACTAATCAGACTAGGTAGGACAGCTCTTGTCTGAATAGACTACAAAACAATGACCTGGATGAATGAGAATATTCAAGGACACCATTTATTGTATATGCCAAGACTGTGAATGTAAATCCTGAAGATGAAGATAATTAACAATCGTGTAGCTCCATGTAAAAGAACTGATTATTTTTGCTCTGATCTGCCAAGATTTTGTGAGGTTAATTTTTTTTATATACTGTACTTTTAAAAATGTCACAACCTAAGTTATTATATACTGCTCAAAAAAATTAGAGGAACGCTTGAAAAACACATCAGATTTAAACTGGGGGAAAAATTATCTTGAATATCTTTCCTGATAATAAGTGGATGATGTATTAGTAACAAAATGATGCCACATAATTTGATAGAAATGAAAATGATCACCCTATAGAGGGGGGGAAATCAAAGACACTCCAAAAATGAAAGTGAAAAAATGATGCAGCAGACTGGTCCATTTTGCCAAAATGTCATTGTAGCAACTCAAAATGATTCTCAGTAGTTTGTGTGGCCCCCACGTGCTTGTACGCATGCCTGACAACGTCGGGGCATGCTCCTAATGAGACTACGGATGGTGTCCGGGGGGATCTCCTCCCAGATCTGGACCAGGGCATCAATGAGCTCCTGGACAGTCTGAGGAGCAACCTGGCGGCGCCGGATGGACCTAAACATAATGTCCCAGAGGTGTTCTACTGGTTTAGGTCAAGTGAACATGGGGGCCAGTCAATGGTATCAATTCCTTCATCCTCCAGGAACTACCTGCATACACTAGCCACATGAGGTTGGGCATTGACGTGGACCAGGAGGAAACCAGGTCCCACTGCACCAGGGTAGGTTCTGACAATGGGTCCAAGGATTTCATCCCGATACCTAATAGCAGTCAGGGTGCCGTTATCTAACCTGTAGAGGTCTGTGCGTCCTTCCAGGGATATGCCTCCCCAGACCATCACTGACCCACCACCAAACCGGTCATGCTGAATGATGTTGCAGGCAGCATAACGTTCTCCACGGCATCTCCAGACCCTTTCACGTCTGTCGCATGTGCACAGGTTGAACTTGCTCTCATCAGTGAAGAGCACAGGGCACCAGTGGTGTAGTTGCCAATTCTGGTAGTCTATGGCAAATGCCAATCGAGCTCTACGGTGCTGGGCAGTGAGCACAGGGCCCACTACAGGACGTCGGGCCCTCAGGCCACCCTCATGGAGCCTGTTTCTGATTTTTTGGTCAGAAACATTCACACCAGTGGCCTGCTGGAGATCATTTTGTAGGGCTCTGGCAGTGCTCATCCTGTTCCTCCTTGCACAAAGGAGCAGATACCAATCCTGCTGAGGGTTGAAGGGCCTTCTATGGCCCTGTCCAGCTCTCCTGTCTCCTGGAATCTCCTCCATGCGTCCAGGTACCGCAGTGATGCCCTGGTCCAGATGTGGGAGGAGATCCCCCAGGACACCATCCATAGTCTCATTAGGAGCATGCCCCGACGTTGTCAGGCATGCGTACAAGCACGTGGGGGCCACACAAACTACTGAGAATCATTTTGAGATGCTACAATGACATTTTAGCAAAATGGACCAGTCTGCTGCATCATTTTTTCACTTTCATTTTTGGGGTGTCTTTGATTTCCCCCCTCTATAGGGTGATCATTTTCATTTCTATCAAATTATGTGGCATCATTTTGTTACTAATACATCACCCACTTATTATCAGGAAAGATATTCAAGATCATTTTTCCCCCAGTTTAGATCTGATGTGTTTTCAAAGTGTCCCTCTAATTTTTTCGAGCAGTGTATGTCTGTAGTACGGTTGTACTTGGGCTGTGGGTCGATCAAAGCTTTTGTCTTGACTCAGTGTTACAGCAATGAGAACCAAAAGCACTATTCCCCAGTATGAAATTTGGTCTAACTTCTTTAACACTTGGGGTAGAGAAGTGAATCAGGTATCAAATTAAAGTTCAGGTCATGGAGATCAGATAAAATTAATCACAGATTTGATTTAATTCATCCTGTTAATTCATTCATTGTTAATTCAGCATGAAGTGCACTTGATTCAAATAAAATATGAATGCACTTGCCATTAATTTTTGTTTACTTGTTTGTTTTATATTCATCATTAATTTATATCTGATTCCCTTACGAAAAACAATGGGAAGCTATGAAACCTCATCAGCGACCAGTATTCAGTCAGACTGGTTGAATTTTTGACTAAAAAGTTACTGAATCAATTTAAAGTTACTGAATCGTTTCAGATTGCATCGTTCTAAATAAACCAATATCGTGCTTGAATCCTATCGGCAGCCATGATTGTGATACAAATCGAATCGTTATTAAAACAAATCGTTACAAGTTAGTGGATCGTTAGTGAATACATATGTGCCCAACATATACGCATGCACACATACCATGCAGAAGGATGGGTCTGTGATGAAATATACACTACCGGTCAAAAACTTTATAACACCCCAATTTTTCCAGTTATTTATTGAAATTCAAATCGTTCAAGTCCAATGAATTGCTTTAAATGGTACAAAGATAAGTGGTGAAGTGCCAGAGGCAAAAAAAAAAAAACGGTAAGGTTACCCAAAACTGAAAAATAATGTGTACAGTGTTCCCTCACTACATCGCGGTTCATCTTTCGTGGATTCACTGTTTCTTAGATTTTTTTAAGTGCAATTTTGCTTTTTTTTTGGTTTGGTTTGGTATTTGTTTATTTGAACATGAAGGTTACAATGTAATACATCTCATGAATCATTCTTTGACAGTTTCACATGTCCAAAAGGAGTAGGAAGAAGCAAAGCTTTTAACAGCATATGAACGCGCATTGTGTTTTGCGTTCTTGTGGTGTATAAGAGTGATCTATTGGTGCTCTGTTCTGTGTCTGTTATTGTATTTAGTACTGCTACCAGTAGAGGGTGTTGTATACTCAAGTGAGTGTTCGATGTCTCCCTCCACCTCTTCAGCCGGCTAAATATAGAGCCACAACAGTCCTGATTGTGTTCTGCATTCTGATTGGCTGTAGGCCATTGTCAATCAATCTCCTTCGTGCAGCACTGCCGTGTTTCCTGTTTACTAGCGATCATTGCTATGGCGGCATTATGGAATACTGTAATTGAATCTTCGGTTCATGGAGGGCTACGAGGAGGACTAAAATACTACAACAGGAGCAATATGTTTTAACAAGAATACAAAATACACGTCAGCTGAGTGAATACAGTGAGTCACTTAATTTCTTGTGTCCATGAGATTGATCATTAAAATTCAAACAAAATTTTAACTTTGAGAGTGTTTAACAATAAATAAATGTTAGAAAATGTTAATGCCTGTCTGAGAAAAGTGTATAAAGTGAATTGTGAGGGGTTTTATAGCCTTAAAACATATATAACAATTGCAAACAAGTAAAGTTGTCAACCGTATTTTCATAATAAGGCGCACTTAAAAGTCTTAAATTTTGTCCAAAATGGACGGTGCGCGCGCCGCATTATAAGGCCTGCCTTATGTGTGTACCGAGTTCCAAAATCTGTAAGTGTTGCTGTGTGACTTTGATGAGCGCTCCGCTCGACTGACTGGGAGTGTCTCCTGCTGACACGCTGCTTATATAGAGGAAAGGTGGACGTGACTGAGAACGCGAAAGGCACGCCCCCAGTAGTTATATAGGTATATTTTATGAAACAGCGCCATCTATCCATCCGGGCATGGACTACCATGGCGCAGCAACATCCAGCGGATTACAAGGAAAGCTGGCCATCTTCCGCTCCTACTGCAGTAAAAACATTGCAGACAAACACATCCAGCCCAACTACATCACCAACATGGACGACGTGACTTTCGACATCCTGGTGAACCACACTGTAGAGAAGAAGGGGACCAGCACGGTAGCGATACACACAACGGGGCACGAGAAAATGGCTGAGTGGCTGAGTGACATGTACGGAAAGAGACCGGATGTTTTTTTCCCCACGCGTCACCGTCCCTGTGTATCTGACTATATGCGCGCCGATCTGAACGCTGCAGTGAAAAACCAAGTGCAGCAAATGAACTCGGAGCTTGCAATCATTCCGGGAGTCTCGACGAAGGAACTCCAACCGCTGGACATCGGTGTAAACACGGCGTTTAAAGTGAAGTTGCGAGTGGCGTGGGAGCGATGGATGACAGATGGCAAACACAGCTTCACTAAGACTGGGAGGCAGCGCCGTGCGAGTTACGCCACAATTTGTGAATGGATTGTGGATGCTTGGGCTAACGTGTCGGATGCACAGTTGTTCGAGACTTCGCAAAAGCCAGCATCATTTCTGAGGAGCTGCACGGCAACGAGACTGACACTGACAATGACGACCGGGAACCTGGCGTTTTTGATGTAGAACTTGACCTACTGTACATTTGGGATACAGAAAAGGAATTTGATGAATTCATGAATGAGGATTGATAAATAATAACGTGAGAACATTGTTAAATACTTCCATAAAGTACAACCCAACTCAGTTTTGCTCCCGCTGCCTTTTTAGCAACATACAATAGCATGCATGCTAGCGTATTGTAGCGTCGCTGGGAGCACTTCCTGATCCCCAGCGTGCTTTGCGGTACTGTTTTGGTGCAAATGCTCTTAAAGTTACATGTTTGAGCTACATAGTTGTTAGTCATTGTTTGGCAAAAATAGCCTGTAGTGTCTTGTCTGTTTTTGAATTGCTGTGTGATGTTTTTAGTTGTGCACCATGACTGAGACTGTTGTCTTGAGTGATGACCGTCCTGATTTCAAGTGGGTTTGATAAACTGAATGAGAGTTATGCTCTTAATCTGTCCAAAGAAATAATGCACTGTCGCTTCCTCACTGACTTCTGAGCGACACAAAAACATGCTACGTATGTTTGACCGCGCCCAATAATAAATACAAAAATAGCACCTGCAACTGAGACTTCACCTTTTAATACGGTGCACCTTATGGTTGTGAAAATGCGGTACTTTGCGGATTTCACTTATTGCGGGCTATTTTGGGAACCTATCCCCCGCGATAAATGAGGGAACATTGTATTTCACAGTTATACAAAAAAGTGTATTTCAGGGACTACAAAATGGGTCAACAATTTAAAGCTGTTCTGTAGAAATGGAGGTTAATCAAGCCTTGGCAGTTGGTGCAACAAATTCCTACAGGTGTTCCAAGTTCTGGAGTACTGGACCACCTATGTCTGCATAAAAACAGTGTTCGGAACACACTGTGGTACTATAGCCCCGTGAGCATCAGTTGAACAGCATTGTACTGAAGAAAGCAATTAGTTTCTACAAAAATGGTGAGAAAATTTGTGAATTAACAATGGAAGAAAGACCATAAAAATGTAAGTTTTTCCTCCAGAGAAATTGTAGTGTTCTAAAACTTTTGACCGGTAGTGTATATAACATGTACCGTATGTGCAGTGCTTGAATCATGTAGGTTCACTGTTTTTCGTAAGTGTCTCCAGAGAGTTTCCTTTGGGTGTTATTTCAGTGCACAGCACTGCTGATACATTTTCAGAACGTGATACCTTATAGTGTCACTCTATTGATAGGTTTTATAGTATACTACAGTATAGATAACAATGGATTTCTTCCCAATAAATGGAATATCAGTAAAAAGAGATTTCATTATTTGATTGTGTTGTAATCCATTGACAAATTGCATTTCTGTGAGTCAGAATGATGTTTGAGTCTGAGCAGACGAACTCATACATTAAAAAGAAACCTATCTGTCCAATTATCTATACTGTGCAAAATCAGTAAACTGCATTTCAGCCAGCATCAAAGGATTAATGCTGAATATTATTCTTTTCCTTTGGCCTTCTGTGGCTTTCTGCATCATTTTTCAAATGAATGAAGAGTAGTAAAACACATTTTTGACTCACAGGCTGCATTGGTTTACAAAAATGTCAGGGGAGCCGGGCTGTATATGACAAGTTCTCCGAAACTGTTGACCAAAAACGAGACGGAGTAAAAATTTTAAGTTGACCTGTACTCAAAACTTGCTTATATTTTTGCAATGTTCAATCAAAGATAACGGTGCAATGTTAAGTTCATGAAAAATAGTGGCAAATAAAACTTGTGTACGTGTGCTGTTGTGTGTGTGTCACACAAAAAAACACACTTAGGGCATAATGGTACAGTAACCCACGATACGGTCCATACCTCGGTATTTAAATAAAGGCATGAAAATAAAATTGCAATCTACTGGCAGGTAATAAAATTTTTGAATAAAAAGATAAAAACAACATATTGATATAACATAGCAGCTACAACAGACTTTCTATAGCCTGTGTAATGTCTTCGATGTAAGTGTGATATAATTATTCTTGCTAATCAGACAATAAAATAGATAGAAATGTCATATGTTAGGCACATCCTGAAGGGGTGGCGGCGTGCGTGAGCTAGAAGGTGCTCGTCACTGACATCCTTCCACAGAGGAAAAGCCAGCGTTTTTGTTTTTCTTCTTGCAAGAAAATCTAATTTTAAAAAAAACTATATATTTTTATACCTTGCTGAATTAATGAATTTGACTGCCAAGATGGAGCATTATATACCCACACTCACCAGGAGGTGATCAGACTTTTACCACCAAGTATCAGAACTTTTCCTAGCATTTTCCGGCACTTCCCAAGATACGGGAAAAGCTGTTTTTGTCACCAGACGACCTGCCATTGTCAATGGTGGAAGAAATGGCCTTTCAGCTGGAGTCCGCAGCTCAGTTAGCATTGCGGCTAACCAACTTGACCCCGCGCCCCCACACTTTAACTTGCTGACACAGACGGTGCCCCCAGCTGCTCAGCCATCTGACCCTACGTCTCCTCATGCGGACCTTGAAGTGAACGTCCCAGGACGACAGGGCGCCACAGCACGCCGGCCATGTGAGAATTGTGGCTCTTGCTCCCACCTAACACATGCACCAACCTGCCCAGCCACAGGAAAAAGATGTCAGCACTGTGGCAATTTCAATCACTTTTCTAAGGTGTCGCTCCATTCTCGCCTCCACTGATTCTTGTCCCCGCTCGTCTCACGTGTTGGGACCAGCCACCATCCACTCAGTGGGCTCCTGCACCAAGCCGTTCAAGTTGTGTACTGTGGAGCTGGACAGTGTGTGCTTACCGCTGCTGTTGGACACCGCTGCCTCCAGGTCGCTGCTAAATGAATCCACGGTCAGGCAGCTCTTTCCTCGACACTCCATCAAAGCAGGCGCTGAGGAGCTGTACAGCACCGCTACCTTCTCCGTTCGCTATGGCTCCAGGGCCCTCCCAGCGTTCACCTTTGTTTCTCGCCACGGTGCTAATCTGCTGGGTTTTGACCTGTTCTGCGCCCTGGGTATTATGGACAATACAAGCTCCACCATACTGACTGTGTCCACGCCCTGGCCACATCACTGGCCGTCGCTCTTCACCGGACTGGGCCACATCACTGCCTTCAACCACCAGCCGCTCATCGACCACTGTGTCCCCTGTTATTCAACCTCTGCGCCAGCTTTCCCTCGCTTTGAGTGATGACATCACAGCTGAGCTGCAGAAGCTGCTGGACGCTGGCGTAATCAAGCGTGGCGATGCCTCACCCCGGATTTCCAACCTTGTGGTGGCCTGCATCCCTGTATCGACCTACGGCATGTAAACAGAGCAGTAATCCCGGACAAGTACCCGCTGCCCACCACAGAGGAGATGTCTTCTAAGTTTCACAGCTCTACTGTCTTCACCAAGTTGGACCTCTGCCAAGGCAATCTGCAGGTTCCCCTGCACCCGGACAGCTGTAACCTCACTGCCTTTGTGACCCACACGGGGATCTTTCGCTATACCTGCATGCCCTTTGGCCTCAGCTCCACCCCCAGCTCCAGCACACCCATTCCAGGTGTGGTAATGTACCTAGACCACCTGCCCTACACGATGACAGTCACTCCAGGGTGCTTGAAGCGCTCGCCCACCACAACCTTACTTTAATTGGTGACGAGTGTGTCTTTGCTGCGCCTGTCATAGAGTTTTTGGGGTTCCGTTTGACCGAAGCCGGTCTGAGTCCGCTCCACTCAAATGTCGATGCTGTCCTGCGCCTGCCTGAGCTCAGCACAGCTTTCCTCATTCTTGGGGATGACCGCCTTCTACCTGCAATTACTTCCCTGCTACTCCGAAACCACCACAACGCTGCATGCTCTTCACGCATGATACACCCTGGACCTGGGCACCGGAGTGCTGTGCTGCTGTTCGACCGCTGAAAGGACAACTCACCTCGTCCCCAGTGCTCGCCCACTTTGATCCGCCCCACGTTCGTTACCTGTGATGCCTCCAACTCCGCAGTGGGAGCTGTCCTGTCCCAAATTCAGCAAAAGGCTGAACGTCCAGTAGCGTTTGCATCAAGGGCACTGACAACAACAAAGCAAAAGTACTCTGAGCATCTGAGCCTGTGAGCGGTGGCATAAATACCTCTACGGCCGGCACTTCACTCTGTGAACGGACCACCAGGCCCTCACACATGACCGGCTTGGTCCTGAGCTGGTTCTCATGCTACATGTACCTCTCCAAGCAGCTGTTTCCCTAGAGGAGCTCCAAGCTGCATCAGCTCAGGACCCCGTATTCACTCAGCTACGTGCATTCATCCGGGGGGGCTGGCCCAGAACACATAGCGCCCTTTCATTGCGTCAAGAGTGACCTCTCATGCTGGAATGATGTCTGTGTAGCACGAGGGCTCTGCACTGAAATTCCCAGCGCTTTGAGGGCAATGCCTCCCCGATCTGAACCGGTGTAATGTTATTGGACTCCCGTGCAAACCGCAAACACCATGTTCGAACATAAGGCTGTCCACAAGTGCATATGGCACCAGGACACCCTAGGCCGCAGGTCTATGATCGACTTTGTAGTCATATCATCAGACCTGTATCCGCATGTTCTGGACACACAAGAGAGGGGCTGAGTTGTCAACTGATCACCACCTGGTGATCAGTTGGATTAGATGGCAGGGGAGGATGTTGGACAGAGCTGGGAGACCCAAACATGTAGTGATGGTGTGCTGGGAATGTACGCTCCCCATGCTTCCTCTTTTTTATTTGGGTCTTCCCTATCTACATGGTTGTGCAACTCTAAGGGGGGGAAGCAAGCAGCTGCACACTGTCTTTGTTTTGTCTATGTGTGTGCATCTCTGTGGTGATTATCTTTAATACAGGTGTGGTATAAAGCACATTTCAGCATAGCCTTGAAGGACATAGGTTGGTCTGCGACTGCAGCCTCAGCGTCAAGAGACACAGGGGCGTCATGAGTCGCCACCTTCTCTGTTGCGAGGTCACAGCAGCATTCCTAAAACAAACATTTCTAAAGAGCAAAACACTTTAATACTACTGAGATATATAAGTTATAATTATATTGCTTGCGTCAGTTCGCTGACGAAGCTCTTCGGATGAGGAGCGAAACGTCCGACACCTTCTTCACAGAAGTACAGATGACGTCTCAAGAAGCCTTTTCCTCGATGGACAACTCCTGTACGACTGAGAGCCTACACAGACGCATTGCTACCAACTTTGTGAGAGACATCCTTCTGCTGGTACGTAGCTTAGAAAAGGCCACTCTTAAATTAGCAGATTTAAGGAACCACCTCAGATTCAATCTTAGATGCAGGCAGAGTAGGTTAATCCCCAAATACATGAGGCAAGCGTCCCTTGAGCAAGGACACTTGGCAAGGAAAATGCAACTAAACTACATCAGAAAAATACAGAATTTGAGAATTAGGAGACTTAACATAGAGATAAAAAATAAACAGTCTGAAGTAGAAACCTTCTATCAGAGATTGCAAACTAAGCTTACGCACGAAACCTATCAGGAGGTTTGTGAATTTACTAAATCAGGTTATATGAAGCACCATAGCAAAACCAAAGAAAGGCATAAGGGAAAATTCCAGAAACTTCTATTGGAAAATCGACCACAGCTTGTCGTAAACACTAAGGATGGGGGGAATCAGACCAATACTAAAGAAAATTGGATCCAAAATCTGTCAGACAGAAGACTCTTGGAGACAGAGAAGGCAGTATTAACCAAGGGTCTCAACTTCTCAGTGACTCCTAAAACGATACCCACATTAGACTATATCACAGAAGCTGAATCGGCCATCAGGATCAATAACCTTTCTAGAACAGAGGCAGGGGACCTTCGTCTGAGAATATCGGCCCTTCTCAGTAGTGCTAAACCACCACCATCCAATATCACGGTAGGTGAGAGGAAAGCATTAGCGGCTCTGCAGAAAGATGAGAGCATCACCATCTTACCAGCTGATAAGGGCAGATGCACAGTGGTTCTCAACACATTGAACTATGAAGAAAAAATAACAAGTCTAATTAGTGATGCCAACACATATGAGCAACTTAAAATGGACCCATCCAATAGGTATTAGAAAGAAATCATACACTGTCTCCAAAAGTTAGAGAAGGAAGAACTAATTGACAGACAGATGTATCATAGGTTATACCCTGGGGAGGCTACACCATGTATCTATGGCCTTCCAAAAATTCACAAGGAAGGGTTTCCCCTCAGACCCATTGTGTGTAGCATTGACTCTACCACGTACAATGTAGCGAAATATGTACAAACAGTCTTATCCCCATTGGTAGGCAACACTGATCATCATATAGAGAACACAAAAGGGTTTGTGGCGAGCATCAAAGACCTCAGATTGGAGCCAGAGGAAACTTTGGTGTCTTATGATGTGACTTCACTTTTCACATCTGTCCCCACCTCAGCAGCAGTCTCGGTGGTGAGGAAGAGACTGCTCGAGGACTCAACTCTGCATCGGAGAACAAAACTTAGTGCTGACCACATCTGCCAATTATTGGAAATTTGCCTTAACACTACATAATTTCAGTTTAGAGGGAAATTTTACAGACAAATCCATGGTTGTGCTATGGGCTCACCAGTCTCACCCATAGTGGAGAATCTGTACATGGAAGAGATGGAGAAACAGGCTCTCACATCCTTCTCAGGGACAAAACCAAGGCACTGGTTTAGATACGTGGATGACACCTTTGTCATAATCAAAAAACAAGAAATTCAGTCTTTCACAGATCACATCAATGTGGTGGACACCAATATCAAATTTACTCGCGAGGACACTAAAGAGAACCAACTAGCCTTCTTAGACTGCAAGGTAATTATAGGAGAGGACAGACAGCTACTTACAGAGGTCTTTAGAAAGGCCACACACACTGACCAATACCTGCTTTTTGAATCAAACCATCCACTACAACATAAACTAGGGGTTATTAGGACCCTCCAACATAGAGCGGAACAAATACCAACCAGTGCTGAGGGAAAGAAAAAGGAGACACAACATGTCCAGAGAGCGCTCTCAACCTGTGGGTACCCGCGGTGGGCTTTTAACAAATGTCAAAAGAAGAGAGTAGGGAAAGAAACCCAAAAGCCCACAGAAGCAAAAAGGAGAGGAGTAGTAGTCCCTTACGTAGCGGAGGTCTCCGAAAAACTCCAGAGGATCTTATGGCAATACAAAATTCCTACCTATTTCAAACCAGTAAATACCCTGAGACAAAAATTAGTGCATCCTAAAGACAAGGCTCCAAACCAGAAACAAAGCAATGTGGTCTATTCCATCCACTGTAAAGATGAGGAATGCAAAGAGCACTACATTGGGGAAACTAAGCAAATGCTCCAAAAAAGGCTTTATCAACATCGCAGGGACAATTCTAGTGGTCCTCAATCAGCAGTACATCTACACCTTAAAGCTACCAATCACTCTTTTGAGGACAGCGAGGTAAAGATTTTGGCCAAAGAAAACAGATGGTTTGAAAGAGGAGTAAAGGAAGCTATTTTTGTCAAACAACAGAACCCATCATTTAATCAGAATGGTGGTTTGAGGTTTAATTTGGACCCTGTGTTGAGCAGGTTACTGAGACCAAAACCCACAGCTCTTAGTCTTGCAAATGAGGTGAAGCCAGGGCCGAGCCAGAACAATAGATGCTAACGAACCAGTATCAGAGTCGTTCATACCCAATTCAGGGAGCGACACTTCCCTTTTATCGGAGGTGTTAATAGCAGGATAGGATTATACCACTACTCCGCCCAGGCTTAGTGTAAGGAACCAATAGGAGGAGGGTGTTGGCACACCAATTCCGCCCACTCTTACTGTATTTAAGGCCTAAGCTACCAGCACTTATTAGTTCGCTGACGAAGCTCTTCGGATGAAGATCGAAACGTCCGACACCTTCTTCACAGAAGTACAGATGACGTCTCAAGAAGCCTTTTCCTCAATTATATTGCTTGTTAATTTATGTACAGTTCCAACAAGCGGCTGACAGGTACCGGCACGCTTTTACAAGGTAAAAACTCCGGTGTGGGAGGAATTCAGTGAGACCATAGAGCACGATTTTCAGTTGGCCTCAAAGCAGTTCCGACAAACCATCCAACGCCTCAGACAGGGGAAGCAGTGCCTGGTCCACACTATTCAAAGTGGGGGCGGAAGCCTGCTGACCTCGACTGAGGATATAGTCGGGCAGTGGAAGGAATACTTTGATACTCTGGATCGCATTGCGAGCAGTAAATCAGCCTGTTTCCTGTGAATGTTTACCTCCACCAAGGCTGCCCTTTGTCACAGATTCTGTTCATAATTTTCATGGACGGAATTTCTACGCGCAGCCAAGGCGTTGAGGGAGTCAAATTTGGTGGCCTTAGGATCTTGTTTCTGCTATTCGCAGACGATGTGTTACTGATGGCCTCCTCAGCTGTGAGCTTCAGCGTTTACTGGGGCAGTTTGCAGCTGAGTGAGAAGTAGGTTCCTATGAGTTCCGCGTTAACCGAATCACAGACGGAATCGCAAAATTGGCCAGTAAAAATGAAATTTACTGTTAAAAGCAAAATCTTGCAGAAAGTGACTTTATGTGAATGAAATAATACCATCATGCAGAGAAGGAACAATCGTGTGGGGAAGTATTTCCTCCGCGGGCTGCTCAATCGTGGCGGAAACTCATCACAGACATCAACCAGCCTGAACCTTCTTTCATCATAGACGACTCCATGTCTATGATCGAATCCTGAGTGCTTCGACTTGAACTGTACGAGCCACCATCAGATCCGCTTCTTTTCTCTTTTATCTTTGGCATTATTGTAATTGCTAAGCAACACCGTCTGACCGTGTGTCGATTAGCCTGTTAACTTGCCTTGTGTTAATATTCGTTGTAACGGTGAGGTTGTTTCTCTCACCAGTCAAGATATTTTAAGAGTCTAGCTTGTGAACAGCCGCCAATTCAGTGATAGCTTGCCTATAATGGCTGTCGGTTCCTACTGTTTGTTTGTTTTGGTGAGTTCAGTCCACTCGCTAGTCAGATTTAAGGCAGAGATGTCAGCACAGTCTTCTAGAGTTGTGATCACAACAGGAATATTCCCAAAAAGTTCAAAACTCCAGTAGGAAAAACAGAACTCTTTCCGTGAGCGTCCTTTCCGTACAACAGGAAGTGACGTGACATTTGTATCTCCACTGCTGAGTTTGTTTTGCGTGTGTGTCCCAACTTTATTGTAAGCGCACCATGGTAGGGGCTGCATGATGTCACTGACGTACCCCTTTGTGGCTTACGTTCCAAAGATAGCAGACTCTACATATAAGCACATAAACGCCACCTGTTTAGTATATTGCAACGTGCTGACAGAACATAAACACACAAAGAAATGGTGTCACGTCTCAAGTCAAGACAAGTCGAGTCAAGTCCGAAGTCATAGGCTTGAATTTTTTGAGTCCTTACAAGTCATAAACACTGACTATAGTAATAAATAAAATAAATTAATAAAATGCCATTCTAGCAATGTAACAAATACAATGAATGCATTTTTAATTGTTTTATTTTTTTTATAAAATAAGACAAGTGTGACAAGACTTAATCATACAAAAAGACTGCTGACATAGCACTCATTATTTAGTTAGTGCACAAAGTTAAAGTTAATTAATGCATTTATTGTTCCAGCCTGTGAAAACGACCTAAATGTTGACATTATTACTGCCAGTAAATTTAAATATTTTAAAAACAATTCCTGTGGCGCAGTCTGCCTCCCATCCTGCCCACCACCACAGCTTCAAAAAATCCTGGGGAAACCCTGGTGTTCATTCAAAGTTTTGAGAATCTACAATGTAAATAGTCAAGAAAATAAAGAAAAGACTTTGAATGAGAAGGTGAGTCCAAACTTTTGGCCTGCACTGTAAATAGGCCTGTCACGATAATCAATCAATAAATTAATCGGACGATAAATAAAAATGAACTGGATAATTTTTCTGGCCTCAATAAATTGACATGTGGATGCATGTTTGTTTTCCTCCTCTATCTCTACCAAACAGGCCGGATAACAAGAAGGTTCACTTTTCGCCTCTGTCTCAACATCGGAGCGTGTTGGTTCTATAGTGGAATAAACGCAGTGTAATCCATGAAAAGGGGCGTATTTCGGAGTATGTGGAAAGAGTATACAGCCTGCCCTGCAAGATGCTCCAAGGCACACGAAAACACTGCATTCAGCCATTTTCTGGAGTCAGCCTGAGTTGGTGTGACTTTAGTCTTACGTGTGCTAATCATTGTCAGTGGGGGGCCCTGTTGTTGTTAAATTTACATCTTCTACAAATACTACCCTCATCATTATTATGAAACAAATATTATTGTATTACAAACGTAAGTAAATATTTCTTGCCATAGATTATCACTTTGGTCGACTGAAAATGATTTCCATCCAACTTCTGACTGTCAGCTTGTGACTCAGTATAAGACAGTAAAGGCTGGTTTATGCTTCTGCGAGAATGAGCCGCACAGTAAAGAGCCACGCGGAAATCCGCGCGAGAGACCGTGTTTGACTTTATACTCTGTGCGGTGTCTGCTCCAAAACTGCAGGGTGCAGTGTATCAAAAACACACGTCTACCACAG
The DNA here is from genome assembly GCF_027744805.1 of Dunckerocampus dactyliophorus. Lineage (NCBI taxonomy): Eukaryota > Metazoa > Chordata > Actinopteri > Syngnathiformes > Syngnathidae > Dunckerocampus > Dunckerocampus dactyliophorus. Next base: position 12,144,236 of record NC_072819.1, on the reverse strand, counting down.
TACTAAACTGGAACGGAAAAAGTTTGCCATTGTTTACCAGACTTCCAACATGGCGGCACTTGTGCGTCTAGTTCTTGAAGAAAAGGAATTGTGTTGTATTAATTTGCTGCTGTGACAGAAAAGGAAGAGAAGGTGGTCCACTCGACCTTTGAATAGGAGTGCTGCAAAAGCAGCGCAGCTTGTCATTCTTCCCACCACAGGGGCTTGTACCCCGGCAGGAGAATGTGCTAACAAAAGGCATGCTGAACACGGCAAAAGAAAATAAAAAACAAACAACTTGACTTAAAACACAACTTGTTTCAGTGTTTCTTTATGCTTAAACTACTGTGTGTCAGGGTAGGCTGCCTGTATTTCTGTACTTCAGCTGCAAGGATCTCCTGCTCGTCTGCCATTTTTATCCGCATGTCACCATCCGCGTAGTTTGAAAAATTTGGAGGTGCGCGGAGTGAGAATTTTCCGCATGAAAAGGGCCGCTTGAGGGGGCGTGGGTGCGAAAATGACGTCATTTGTCCACACGGAGCCGCACGAACCTCACGGATGCGGAAAGCATAAAATAGGCTTAACAGATAAGCAAGCATTGTCAGCAAATGGCTCAATGACTTGGCTCAATTCATAGTCACATGTAAAAGGGGGCGGGTGGAGATGCAAGATCAGTGGTTGGACCAAAAAGAGTAATTTCATGAGGAGTGGAGAAGGAAACAGTTGCAGTTGGCAGAAAAAAGGGTGAAATGAGGAATAAACTGCAATATTTCAGTACGTACTTATATTGTAAATCTTATATTATCTAAGCAACTTCATTTCATGTTCAAAATATATTTCTTTAAATTTTTTATTTATTTTTACAGGAAGTAGTGAGGAGACTAAACAATGCCTAAGATGACACCATTAACAAATGATACACAAATGGGGTGAGATAACGTTTTTATTTTTGAGTTGTATTGAACTGTAGAAGTCTTCTATACCATGCTAGCTTGCAGGCCCTTTTTCCCGCCTAATCACAGACTTCCTTTGTTCTCCAGTGTATCTTCACCCCACAACACAAAGGTAACAACAAGACCATATTGGGTGAGTTACATTGTCCTTGTCCTGTGCAACCTAAAAGTAACTTGTAAAAGACATGTCTTCCTTATACAGTATCTTGATCTTATTCTTTTCTATTGTTATTTAAGTATTTTTTAATTTTTTATTATTAACTGAACCCTTTCCTTTACAGCCTACTGCAAAACATATTTTGAAAATGTTCGATGTAGTTTCAAGAGCTAGGAGGACAGTCTTGAAGAAAGGAGAGCTCAGGAATAAAGGAAACAAGACACAAAGGAAGAATGTTTTTCTTTACCTCTGCCCTATCTAATGTGTTCAGTGCTCAAACTTCTATTTTTTTCTGTGCTTTTGCAGCTGTACAAAGCCAGGCGTAGTATCCTCTATAGCACTGAAGAGGCTGTATGGAAAAGACCTACAATGGATCTCATGACAGAGGAGGAGAACGCCATCTTGGATAGAAAGCCTGTGTGGGTCGTGCGACCTCCACATCGTAGCAGCGAATTCATTACAGCAACTTGAAGGGGACAAAAAATATGTTGCATGTCCACACCAAGAGTTGCACTAAATGCCTCCAACGGCATGTACATTTCTACATTTTAATAAGCTTTCACTTGTGTAGCGCTTTCTATCTTCCAAGGTACTCAAAGCACTGTTATTTCTGCTTTTATTTATGCATCTTATTATACACTTTTGTATGCACTAGTGATCTGTAAGCAAAAAAATAAATATTTTTGCTGTGATAGTGTGTCACCTTTATTTGTAATGTTAGAAATGACAATTCTAATCATAATGATATATATATAAATAAATTATACGTCTGTGTAGGCTCTCAGTCGTACAGGAGTTGTCCAACGAGGGAAAGGCTTCTTGAGACGTCATCTGTACTTCTGTGAAGAAGGTGTCGGACATTTCGCTCCTCATCCGAAGAGTTTCGTCAGGGAACTAACAAGTGCTGGTAGCCTAGGCCTTAAATACAGTAAGAGTGGGCGGAATTGGTGTGCCAACGCCCTCCTCCTATTGGTTCTTACACTAAGACTGGGAGGAGTAGTGCTCTAATCCTCTCCTGCCATTAGCACCTCCGATCAAAGGGAAGTGTAGCTCCCTGTAGTTGGGTATGAACGACTCTGATACTGGCTCGTTAGCATCTATTGTTCTGGCTCGGCCCTGGCTCCACCTCATTTGCATGACTAAGAGCTGTGGGTTTCGGTCTCAGTAACCTGCTGAAGGGTCCAAATTAAACCTCAAACCACCATTCCGATTCAATGATGGGTTCTGCTGTTTGACAAAAATAGCTTCCTTTACTCCTCTTTCAAACCATCTGTTTTCTTTGGCCAAAATCTTTATCTCGTTGTCCTCAAAAGAGTGATTGGTTGCTTTAAGGTGTAGATGTACTGCTGATTGAGGACCACTAGAATTGTCCCTGCGATGTTGTTAAAGCCTTTTTTGGAGCATTTGCTTAGTTTCCCCAATGTAGTGCTCTTTGCATTCCTCATCTTTACAGTGGATGGAATAGACCACATTGCTCCAAACCAAAAACAGAGCAATGCTTACGTGCAGCGAGCATCCCTCATGACTGAGGGCCCTCGTCGGTGTGGTACCAGCTGGGTTTTTCAACAGGACAACGCTGCAGTTCACAATGCTGGCTTGACCAAGGACTTCTTCAGGGAGAATAACATCACTCTTTTGGACCATCCTGCGTGTTCCCCTCATTTAAATCCCATAGAGAACATTTGGGGATGGATGGCAAGGGAAGTTTATAAAATGGCCATCAGTTCCAGACAGTCAATGCCCTTTGTGAAGCCATCTTCACCACTTGGAGCAATGTTCCCACTAGCCTCCTGGAAACACTCGCATCAAGCATGCCCAAAGCAATTTTTGAAGTGATTAACAAGAACGGTGGAGCTATTCATTACTGAGTCCTACTGAGAAAATGTTTTGTTCTGGTTTAGAGAGCTTTTAGTTATTTTGTGAGCAATGGTCTTAAACTTTTGATCAGCTGATAAACAGCCTCTTTCAGTTTAATTGTTGTTTTCAATAAATTACTTTTTCAAAGTGCTTTTTGTCTCACTCGCCTGTCTTGCTTTTGCATATTGTAGCTCTACTTAAAACCTCATTAAGATCCAAATGTGCAAAATGCAAATTCTAGCAAATTTTTCAACTGGTCTTAAGATATATGTAGTTATTGCAAAATGCTGCAATGTACATACAATAAGTTGTGGCATGCTGGTGATGTACGGTGAGGTTTTTCTAATGTAATATACAGTATGTGCTTTGGGTCAATAATGGGAAAAACTGGTTTACTCTGTGATATTGTTTTACGTCGTTTGATTATTGTGCCCAAATTAAGGTACAATTTGAAGATGATGCAATTGTTTGGCTTTGGTGAAGGTTTTTACTTTGCCACATTTTTTTTACCTTTTCCTAAATAGAGTTAATAAATCATCAGATATGTCAGACAGAATAGCCAGACAAACTGTAACTTCACCTGTGCTTCAACAACACATAAAACATAAATACAACACAAACAAAAAACAAATACAACAGCTTATGAACATATTATGAATGCAGCAAGACAATCATTAGTTTTTAATTAAATTTGCTTTGGGTATAATAATGAATAAAATATCAGCAGTGTCAGCACTATTTCTCCCTCCAAACACATTTCCTCTCCAACTTTACATTCTAGTAGCTGCCATCTTGTGCTCCTACAACATCTGCGGCTGACACATTCACACACAGATACATTAGCGATTACCATACAATGTGCAACATGGCAACAGCGGCAGAAGGCAGAAATTAGGTCACTGCAACAGGAACAGGGTAGAAAATTACGCGATAACAAGTGGCTGTTGGTGACACTGTTGGCTGTGAGCGTGTATATTGTAGTTTGGTTTATTTTCTCACTTTGGGCTACAGTTGTTTCAGAGAGCTTTTTGGCTAGAGCACAACAATGAAGCCTCTGGTGCCATCTTTATCATGGTCATAATAACTGAGGTAACATTGCTATTGGCTACGTTTACATGCCTAGCAATATTTCAACTGAAACGACAACAAAAAGAAACAAAGACACTCCTGTCTTCAGCAATTTATGATTTGAGTCAGAATGAGGTCACACTGGGAGAAAGCAGTAATCATAATAGCAGTTTCATTTAACATTTAAACCCTTTAACAATGATATACTGTAAGTTTCCCCATGACCTTCAACAGGAAAAGGGGTGAAGAAAATAGATGGGTGGATTTGTTTAACTGAGATCCTGAAAGTGTCTCTGTGTCCATAAAATGCACATTTACAGATGAGTGCATAGGTGCTGGAAGCAATGCAGCAGTCCAGTGTCCATTTGTGAAAACAATGACATGAAACTCCATTACACATCGCACCTGTTTAAGGGTTTAAAATATACTCAATATGTCCTTACCAATGCTCTGAAAAGAACAAGAGGAGTTGAATAACAAATGTTGAGAGGAAAAATAGATATGTGCACTTTCATTAGGAAAGTACTGCACTGTAAACCAAAAGAACAAAAGGAGCTTAACAGTAGGATAATCTTAAATGTTTCATCATCAAGGTACTTTGCAATTGCGCAGTAAATGTTATCAAACTAAAGCTCTGCTTCAAAATTACTGTGGATTCAGGAGTGAAGAATAACTAGCTGTTTATTTTTAATTAGCCACATTTTTCTAAATGTACTTCACAAGTGAAAATGTTTAAATAAAATGAGGAAGTTGCAATATCTGCAAATCCCAGACAGATTAATTGCCCCTACAGTGAATGGAGTACTGCAACAAGCCCTGTGTGATAAGCAGGAAAGAAGCTACTGTGTTTTGTGATACTAAAAAATCAACGGTACTGAAGCATCTTTTGTACATTCTAACAGACCAAGTGTAATAGAATAAAGTAACTCTAGTCTACTGCTTCTTGATGAGAAATATGTGTAATGACAAAGAGTGAAAGAAGTCTTGTGGCAATCAGTCCAGCCAACTAAAACACCTGCTACCGAAGACTGACTTTGAGGGGAAGCAAACGTATTGAAAGGCTAACTCTATTAGCCTGATTAACCCTACTGCATTCTCTTTTCGCAAGGCTGTGCCCAAAATTCTCGAGGGAGAATTGCGCCCTCTGCGGGTTGCTGCTAAGTATGAACTCCAATGTGCCGCCATAGCTTGAAGACACTACAGTACACAACATAACTTCGTTGAAACACATGTCAAATCTATTGAATTCTACATAATTTACACAATTACAAACAGATCAACCGACGTATCACGTCCATCCATCCAGCGCAACAATACAAGTAATACAAGTGAGTTGTGTTGTTGAAGGATTAACCACAAAATTTAAGAGCCATCTATCACCTCTCTCATTTTCTTAACCACCTCGGCAGCACTGGGATGTGTTCTGAGTAGAAACATGGAGACAAAGAGGAGGAAGTCAGCACATAAGTTGTTGCTGGAGGGTAGGCGAGAGGAACCTCAGAAAATGGAGAACGTTCTTCATCAACCCCTTTATGTGTATCTAGAATTGTCGTTCCATTTGGAAGGCACTGAGAAACACCAGAACCTCACATCCATTACAGCACAACTGAATACCTGGTGGTCATGATATGGAAGAGTAGCTTTTTTTGTTCACCATACATCATCTCCCCGCACGTTCTCCACACCCTAAGCATTTTACTCCACTTCACTTAGCTGTCAACATGAACGTGTGTGGAAAAATATGTTAATCTCCCCCCCAAAAAACACTGTCACAAGAAAACAGATATATTTATGTTAAATATTGAAGGAGGGAGAACTCGAATGTTTCAGACTCACCCTTGAAGTTCCAGATGGGCAGAAGCCCTCCAACTCCATCACTGATGTTACTCATGTCGCATGGCGCGCAGCACGGGCACGGCGGTTATGTCCTTACCCTTGTCCTTCTTTCTTTATGTTCTTTTTGCGCTACCTAGGTTTTTCCAACCAAACGAGCCACCTTGTTTGTTCCGGCACCAGCTTAATTGCGTGCGCCAGTCTTCAGAAGCAGAACCTGCTCCGCGCACCTATCATGCTCCATATTTATGTACTGGCATTTACGACATTAACTGGTGTTAAACTAATGAAATAATAAATATGTTTTATTCTAATGATAATTCTGAGCATGAGGTAGGCTCCCTCACTGAGTGCTCTCCAAAAGATCCAGCAAGCGCGCAACGCGCGCTCGGGAGGAGTGGGAAAGACGTGTGACGTCACATAACAGCTTCTTCACCTTTTGGATTGGATTTGCTCTGTAGGAAAGAAACAAGCGTGCAGATTTAGCAAGGGATGACTTTAGGAATGCAGGTGCCATAGGCTTCATCAATGAATTCATGATTTAAAGAGCATTTATCAGGACCTGCGAAGATCCTGTGTGCTGTATTCAAGTAAGATGCTTACAAACATGACCATAAATGCATAGAAAATAAAAAATGTGTCACGTAACGTTTTAGAATTCACCTCTTTCTGGCCGCGTGGTGGTGTATTTCGAATATAGCGATTTATTTCAGGCCGTCACTGATATTTGCCTAAGTGACTGAAGACCATTTAATATTGAACAGATAGAGAGATAGATACCAAACGTCTATGTGTCCTGCTATTGTAAAAGAACCATCACATTAATTAGCCCCTAGTAATGTTTTGACATTACAATACTGACATGGTTGTCAGTATTTACTCTCAGTACTTACTCTTTACTCTCAGTGAGGGTTCCTATAACATTCAGCACTTTGATATGTCATTCTCAAGATTTTTTTCCATTTGGCTGTATGCCTCAACCAATCATGTGGCATGTTTACAGGATAATAAAACCAAGCGCTCTTGAAACAAGATGGTACATGATACTGGGTTCACAAGAACAAGACTAGACAGTATTTTTACATTACTTTTACGAAAATTACAATGACAAAATATAGGACTGGACAAACAGACTTTTATATTTAACTGAGTCACAAAACAATGCAGGTATATTTTGAAATGTTTAATAACTTCAGGCCCGTAACCAGATATTTTTCAGCGGGGTGCAAAAATCCGAGTGTACGGACCTTTTAGATAAGTTCATCAGTTTACTGGGCGATGAGCATGCCATGGCTTCAGTGGTGGATGCTATTTACACAGGCCTACAGAATATAAATCACTACAATGTGTTTCAGCCTTACCTATCGCAAATTCAGTGTCATCTTTCTTGGATGTGTCGTGGAAAATATGTCCACCACTTCTCCAGGTTGATAACCTTTTGTAGTGAATGTGGAGAAGTGCCAGCGAGATCAGTCGCTGTTGCGTCATACTGGCCCTCATGTAGTGTTCAGACGCTTCAAGGTACTGGCACTTCGCTCACATTCACACGATGTTACTGGGATGGTCCAGGACAACCGAAGGAGGACCCTGATGTTGGGGAAGTGAACGGGATTGTGTGACGGTCCACAACTTGATGTGGGGGAATGCAGCTCCACAATGCTGTCGCTTGAATCCTTCACATCCAGTCAGGTGGATTATGGACGTCTTTTAATGGCAGTGTGTCCTGTAACAACACTTTTACAGAGGAATGACAGGTGAGCGTCGACTTTGGTCACGGGATAATCATATCTCATTAATAACAGTTCTGAACACTTTCTACAGCAATTTGGATTCCATTTTACAAAACAAAAATTGGTTGTGATGGTATAGTATGTTGGTTGGCTAACCCTTTCTAATTCCCCTTAAAATTATTCTCTTCACATTTTACCATTTGTCTCACAGGTGCACTGATATTCATACAACTAAATATTTTGTAATCCAATTTACAATACAGGACAAGTTAACACATTCAAACTTCTTTTGCATGATGTCCCTGAACACATGTCACGTGGCCAACATGGCCGCTGCGGCACAGCGTGCAATACTAAATGAGGCCCAGCAATTAGCATTAGCAAAGTAGCAACAAGTAGAAACAGCATATTGAAAACAACATAGTCACAATGACATAGAATATTACTTGTAACAACAGTTTTACAGAGGAATGACAACCAAGAAACTGCATTAAAGTCTATAAAACTTCATTCAAAAGTGCAGACTGGCTCAAATCAAATGCACATTACATTGTATAAGACAAAATATAAACACACAGTAAACATTACATCACCAAATATCCCAGACAGTGCAAAAACGCGACTTACCGTGTCTCATTCCCAGTGCTCATTCCTAACAGTTAGCAACTTCCTGCAGCAATGTGCACATGCCACTATTCACCAGCAACAGGCGCTGTTGCAACACTTCTACCATCATTTATCGCAGCACATCTACACTCCGTTACAATTGTACACCTTGATAGCAGCTTTTTTTTTTTTTTTTTTAACCAAGCGGACCTTTGGTCGCCCGGGGGGGTTCGTTGGAATCCCCCGAATCCCCCCTGGTTATGGGCCTGAACTTTGCATTCATAACCTAAGCATGATGCTTTTAACTGGTTGGAAACACTAACAGTGTTAAGGAACGGTGCATGCCCCGGGTTGGATCCCAAGACGCGGGAGTCAACGTTGGGGTTTGGAGAAGAGTTTAATTCCAAACCACGAGGAAAAAAGTACAACACAAGAAAAAGGGTACAACAAAGGGATGTATAACTAAAGGTGACCCGGATGGTACACGGGAAAACGACGAGAAATAAAAGAGCTACCAAAAGGGTAGAGCCAGGAAACACAAAACACTGTTGAACAAATCAAGCAGGAGAAAACTAGCGATGTCCTTACGCTGCCGGAGTAAGCCGGGCAGGGAACAAAAATAGCAAGTACAGCTAGTAGTGGGCAACAGCTAATGAAAACACAAGAGCCTGATTCGTGGGAGAATGGCAACGATCTGGCAGCAGGTGTAGAATGCTTGAGACTGATATAGTCCTGCTGTCAATCATTCACAGGTGTTGCCACTCTGCTCCTCAGGGTGGTGTGAATGGTGTACTGCAACGAGAGCACAGCAGAGGGCAGCAACGCAGCACACAGAACACCACAAACAGCAATGACATGAATGAGGTAGTTGAAATGTTTAATGATTATTTTGTAAATATCGGACCAAAACTGGAAAAAGAAATTCCAAAACAAGACACAATTGACGATTGGAATGATATTATTGATAGGAATCTGAATTCTATGTTTCTCACTTCTGTAACTAAAAAGGAGATCACTGACATTGTCAAACATTTTAAGGCAAAAATATCAACTGATTGTCATGGAATCGAAATGGAAACAATTAAAAGGGTCATCAATGAGATCGTAGACCTGTTAACATATATTACCCACCAAACACCAGACGTCATTTGGACATTCTTTTTTGGGCTAAATCTGGTCAGTCAGTCATTGCCTTAATATAGCCCAAAAATAGACGTTGAAATTTGGGCTGCGTTTAGTCCGTCTGATTTGGTCCATATTTAGCCCAAAAATAGACATTGAAAATTGGGCTGTTAGTCCGTCTGATTTGGTCCATATTTAGCCCAAAAATAGACGTTGAAAATTGGGCTGTTAGTCCATCTGATTTGGTCCATATTTAGCCCAAAAATAGACATTGAAAATTGGGCTGTTAGTCCGTCTGATTTGGTCCATATTTAGCCCAAAAATAGACATTGAAAATTGGGCTGTTAGTCCGTCTGATTTGGTCCATATTTAGCCCAAAAATAGACGTTGAAAATTGGGCTGTTAGTCCATCTGATTTGGTCCATATTTAGCCCAAAAATAGACATTGAAAATTGGGCTGTTAGTCCGTCTGATTTGGTCCATATTTGGCCCAAAAATAGATGTTGAAAATTGGGCTGTTAGTCCGTCTGATTTGGTTCATATTTAGCCCAAAAATAGACGTTGAAAATTGGGCTGCGTTTAGTCCGTCTGATTTGGTCCAAATTTAGCCCAAAAATAGACGTTGAAAATTGGGCTGCGTTTAGTCCATCTGATTTGGTCCAAATTTAGCCCAAAAATAGATGTTGAAAGTTGGACTGCATTTAGTCCGTCTGATTTGGTCCAAATTTAGCCCAAAAATAGACGATGAAAATTGGGCTGTGGTTAGTCCGTCTGATTTGGTCCAAATTTAGCCCAAAAATAGACATTGAAAATTGGGTTGAGTTTAGCCTGTCTGATATGGTCCAAATTTAGCCCAAAAATAGACGTTCAAATTTGGGCTGCGTTTAGTCTGTCTGATTTGGTCCATATTTATCCCCAAAATAGACGTTCAAATTTGGGTAGAGTTTCGTCCGTCTGATTTGTTCCAAATTTAGCCTAAAAATAGACGTTGAAAATTAGGCTGAGTTTAGTCCGTCTGATTTGGTCCATAGTTAGCCCAAAAATAGACGTTGAAAATTGGGTTGAGTTTAGTCCGTCTGATTTGGTCTAAATTAAGTCCAAAAATAAAAATTGGAATTTGGGCTGTGTTGAGTGCGTACATCTGATCTGGACCAAACTGATCTTTTTTGGACCACATATAACCCAATTTGGTTTTGGTGCTCACAACACTTCTTCCTGCTTAACTATGACCTACCTTCCTCATTCATGAACACTTCCTCTACCATTATTGTAACAAAATCAATCAGACCACTTCTCTAATGGGTCCAATGTAGCAATGTATGTAATGGGGGATGTTGCACTTTTTTGGTTCTTAAATAAAATGAATGAGCCAAGGTCAAAATGTCTGAGGTTGGAAAACTTCGGAACGGGGCAGGTAATGACATCAGATTAAAACCATTCTCCCACAGCCCCCAATCCACAGTGAACCAAATAATGGATTAATTAATGATACACTTTTGCTTAATATCTGCAAATGATCTACCCATCCATCCATCTTCTATGCCGCTTATCCTATGCTGGAGCCTATCCCAGCTGACTTCGGGCGAGAGGCAGGGTACACCCTGGACTGGTCGCCAGCCAACCAATCGCAGGGCACATATAGACAAACAACCATTCACACTCACATGCAAATGATTTATTTAACCGCTTGTCCCCAAGGCAGGTGGACTGTTCGGGTTGTCTTAGGGGACGTTTTGCCTTTCATCTGAGCAGGCTTCATGGGTTCATGCTCAAAGACTAGGTGGGACACACACCAGTCAGACTAGATAGGACAGCTCTAGTCCAGTTCATGCTCAAAGACTAGTTGTGACACACACCAGTCAGACTAGATAGGACAGCTCTAGTCCGGTTCATGCTCAAAGACGAGGTGGGACACATCAGTTGCGATCGATTGAATGCACTGAGAATACAATGACCTGGATGACTGAGAATATTCAGAGGTCTATTTTTTGAGGCTTCTGCCCAAAAATGACATGCCCAAATTAAACTTTGTAAATATAAACTCATGTGATCAATCTTGATATCAAAATAAAGGTAACACTTTAATCTGTAATCATCACTGTAGATGTGTCAGAGTAAATGCAGAAAGAGCACAGGAAAATATTTGAAAAAATCCCTTTTATCTATTCTCCTGGAAAATAGGCTGATCAAGCCTAAACACTCACGAAAGTCGTGTAATAACCTTCTAACAATACATGTGCAAAGTTATGCTGCTAAAATAAAGCAGAGCAAAACTACAGCGTAACGGCGTTCCATGGCACATTCAAATGGGGCGTCAATTGAATTTTTTTTTCGGTTCCAATTTATACAACAAATTTCATTTCAATTAAACTTCACTGGGGTTCTAAAAATAAACTGCTTGTGATTTTAAAAATTGTGACGAAATGCCTGTGCGCACTGCACCCTGCTGCGTCATAACAGCCAGCTGTTCAACAGTTGCTCACTCCGGCTCAGAATGGCCGATTCCGGTAATTGACACCTGGAAGCGTCAGGAGCAATAGAATCAAACCTAGGTCATCATTTTGATGTCAGAGAAGCCACCAGCAAATCAAAGGATGTACAACCCACGTGATGACGATCGACAGCGTCTTACGTGCTCGGCTGCGCATGCGTCACTCAAATCTAACTTGGCGTCTGAAGAAGAGGCAAAAGAAGCGGAGTCATATTGGACTTAATTGAAGAACGAGAGCGACGGATACAGGCACATTGTAAGTATCACGTTCTTATAACTTGTAGTATAAAACGTGTGCTTGACTGAATTTTGGGTCTTGCTAACATTAGTGCGCTAATGGCTGCTAATCGAGAATGACTGTTTGAAGTTATCTTTGCAAACTGTCTGTGTATTTTATCTACAGGTTAGCTGCAAGCACAATATTTTAACGCAGTAGTTCACACGGCAGCGAAATGCGACCAGTATCCATATTTCTGCCTACATGCGACCCATAGTGTAGTAGATAAGTGAGATAATTTTTCAAATAGTGAAGCAAGCACCGAAATTGATATGAATACTGGACCATTTTCGAAAAAAGCCCGTTAGCCACTGAAAATTTTAAGATGGCCGCCATTTTCCCAGGTGACCGCCACTTTCCAACATAACAATTTTCGACATCAAATTTGATAGAATTGTCGGATTTGAATGATGTTAGTGCCAAATGAAATGCTTCTGACCACATATATGCTGAATTTTCACTTGCAAAGCTTCCTAGATGCAGCTAGCGACCATTTTCTGCAGAATCTATGAAAAAATGCTTGGGTGCAGTTAGATCAACGGTGTCAAACTTGCGGGCCATTTGTGTCCTGTCGGGTCATATTTTGCAGCCCACGAGTAGACATGGAAGAGTAGTGTAAATGCTATGGACATATTTATTTTTAATTCGCTTCTACTTTATAAAGTTGACCTACTTGAGAGACATGAGATGTGTTTTAAAACTTTTGTTTTTCAGACACCTAAACTAAAATCCTTTTTACACTTATGCACTTTGCACTAAAACAGTGTCCTTTTGCACTATTGCGGCTTGTGTTCTGGTTAAAATATTCCATTCCATTTTCCTCCGCTTATCCGGGTCCGGGTCGCGGGGGCAGCAGTCTCAGTAGGGAAGCCCAGACTTCCCGGTCCCCGACCACCTCCTCCAGCTCCACCGGGAGGACACCAAGGCGTTCCCAGGCCAGCTGTGAGACATAATCCCTCCAGCGTGTCCTAGGTCTTCCCCGAGGCCTTCTCCCAGCTGGGCATGCCTGAAACACCTCACCAGGGAGGCGTCCGAGAGGCATCCGGACTAGATGCCCGTGCCACCTCAGCTGGCTCCTCTCGATGTGAAGGAGCAGCGGCTCTACTCTGAGCTCCTCCCGGATAACTGAGCTCCTCCTCCTCCTCACCTCACGTCTCTTAGGGTGAGTCCCGCTACCCTACGAAGAAAACTCATTTCAGCCGCTTGTATCCGCGATCTCGTTCTTTCGGTCATGACCCAAAGCTCATGACCATAGGTGAGGGTGGGAACATAGATCGCACGGTAAATTGAGAGCTTTGCCTTCCGGCTCAGCTCTCTCTTCACCACGACGGTCCGGTACAGCGACCGCATTACTGCAGACGCTGTGCCGATCCGCCTATCGACCTCACACTTCTACCTTCCCTCACTCGTGAACAAGACCCCGAGATACTTGAACTCCTCCACCTGGGGCAGGACCTCATTCCCAACCCGGAGGGAGCAATCCACCCTTTTCCGACTGAGAACCATGGCCTCGGATTTGGAGGTGCTGAGTCTCATCCCAGAAGCTTCACACTCAAATGCAAACCGTCCCAGTAAACGCTGCAGGTCACAGCCCGATGAGGCCATCAGGACCACATTGTCTGCAAATAGCAGAGATGAGATCCTAGTGCCCCCGAACTGGACTCCCTCGACACCTTGGCTGCGCCTAGAAATTCTGTCCATGAAAGTTATAAACAGAATCGGTGACAAAGGGCAGCCTTGGCGGAGGCCAACGTTCACCGGAAACAGGCTTGACTTACTACTGGCAATGCGAACCAGGCTCCTGCTCCGGTTGACTGAATGGCACATAGTAGCGCGCCACCAATCCCATACTCCCGGAGCACCCCCCACAGGACACCGCGAGGGACACGGTCGAATGCCTTTTCCAGGTCCACAAAGCACATGTAGACCAGTTGGGCAAACTCCCAAGTACCCTCCAGGACCCTTCCAAGGGTGTAGAGCTGGTCCAGTGTTCCACGACCAGGACGAAAACCACATTGCACCTCTTGTAGCCGAGGTTCGATTAACGGTCGTACCCTTCTCTCCAGCACCCTAGAATAGACTTTCCCAGGGAGGCTGAGGAGTGTGATCCCCCTATAGTTGGAACACACCCTCCGGTCACCCTTCTTGAAAAGGGGGACCACCACTCCAGTCTGCCAATCCAGAGGTACCGTTCCCGACTTCCACGCAATGTTGAAGAGACGTGTCAGCCAAGACAGTCCCGCAACATCCAGAGCCTTGAGGAATTCAGGGCGAAACTCATCCACCCAGGAGCTTTGCCACTGGGGAGCATTTTGACTACCCCAGATACCTCAGCCATGGTGATGGAACTGTCCTCCTGGTTAAAATATGCTGCAAAAATTTCAACCATGTTTTAAAACGCTCATTAGGGTTATGGGTAAGGTGTCATCCCAAAAAACTGGATAGAGGAAGAAGGAAATGTTGTGCAATGGCCAAAGAAACGTGTGCATTCAGCCAGTTGTTTTGACATTTGCTGCATCTTAACTTTGGGCATGACTTTTGTAGACAATGACAAAGATTGTGGAGACTATAACTACACTTAATCAGCCCAAACTGACCATAAGGGTTCCACCATCGTGCCAGAAGAAATCAGGAAGAGACGGTAAAGAAGAGGACATATGATTTTGTTGATGGTAAATGTTCTCAACCTAAAATACCTTTTACTGTACTGTATATTGTTTAATTTGCAAAAAGTAGGCTGATTTATGTAGCAATGTTAGGACAAATTCTGTAAAAGAAGATATCTCAGCGGCTAAGAAAAAAACAAGTGAGTAGATATAAATTGCTTGAATCTAGGTCAAATCAGATTTTTCTGTTTTTTTTTCTCCAAGTAATTATTTTATTAGAAAGTTTTGCAAACAGTGATATATGAATTCTGTTTTGACTATTTTATATCTAGATAAGGATACAGGTTTGCATGCATATCCAAAGCCTCCTGAAATCCAGAAGGACGAATTTGCTTCTGCTACCATTGATCAAACCACTCTTAAGGGTAAGTCAAGTGGGCTACCACAATAGACAGATTTCACAGATTAATTTAAAAAAATGTAAATAAATCTGCTTGAGCACAAGGATATATTAGGGGAATAATCCAGTGTATACTCTTAAATCACTTACAGTTCTGCTTACAGACTCTCTCCACTTCCCATATGTTAAGTCTAATTCAAATTTGCTAAAATGAGTCAAAACACACAATAAATATATTTAAAGATGGCGGGCTGCCATTTGAAGAGGCCTGGTGCACATAATCATACTGCATAACATACAGTAAAGTTATATATGACTTGAATTCAAAGCTTGAATACAAATCAGGCCATCTGAATTGATGTGAAATAAGCTTCATACACTGCATTCGATATTTGATTACAGAATCCACCATGGATAATGACGAGTTTACTTGGACTAGACGGCTGCCAAATTCATCCATAGAGGATGCTGAAAGTGAACATGACAGTGGACATGTTAAGATGTGTTATGTAGTAATCATCAGGCTTGTGTCACACACAAATATATCAGTGGCAAATATTCACCTCTAGCCCACCTCCATCCATCCATTTTCTATGCCGCTTCTCCTCATTAGGGTGGCGGGGGCATGCTGGAGCCTATCCCAGCTGACTTGGGGCGACAGGCGGGGTACACCCTGGACTGGTCGCCAGCCAATCGCAGGGCACATATACAAACAACCATTCACACTCACATTCATAGGTATGGACAATTTAGAGTCGCCAATTAACCTAACATGCATGTTTTTGGAATGTGGGAGGAAACCGGAGAAAACCCACCCACGCACGGGGAGAACATATGCCAAGTGAGAATCGAACCCGAGTCTTCCCGATCTCCAGACTGTTACTGTGTGGCCAACATGCTAACCACTAGACCACCGTGCGACCACCTCCATCCAAAGTGAGCAAATTGGTGGATAAAACTTCCGGTGGTAAATCAAATCTCCTCCCAGCTTCGCAGTGAATTTGTAGCCTCAACGACATCATGGACATACAGTACAGTATGTGTGTTTGACCCCAAGTGTACCACAAACTAGCAGGGACCGAAATTAACCTGACGCAAGACGCTAACTGCGTGCAAAAACTGTCAAAATCGTGCAGATTTTCCATCTAAGACGAATTATTTTGCGTTTCATCGGGTCAGTTTGGTCATGGGAATAAGGGCGCAATATAATTTGCGAAAACCAAATTGCGCTGGGAAGCACGGTATTACGGCCATGGTGCGTATGAAAGTAGATCTCCGATTGGTCGTGAGACATATTCCCATCCAATCACGATCTGTGTTGCAGCAGATCGTCATTTGCTGTTGGAAACCAATATGGTGGTCCTGCTGCTGTTTTAGCTGGCGATCTGCAGACTGAACACGATGATTATTAAGTATTTTGCCAAGGCGGACTCATGTCACTCGGAGCGGCACAACAATAACAACCCTCCAAAAAAACAAAAAACAACGGCCGATGACTTGGATAAGCCCGCGGTTTCTCAGTTGGCCTCAACCTCAGCAAGCCCCTCCACAGGCGCCAGTGACAGTTCCTGGACGCCGACGGTGAGTGATAGATGACAGCTGCCACCGAGACCTGGTGCATCTCATGTCGCCATAACCAGCTCGTTAAAAACAGTTTGGAAGTGGATGAAAGAATTGAACACGGACATTGGTTATAAAGTCAAGGACGACGATTGTGTTTACGAAATTTGGTGTGAGGTGTACAAGGAACATGGTACTGGTTCAGATCGTGGGTCAGCGCTTGTGACTGGTAGCAACAGGGTGAAAAAGGAGGCAATACAGCAACACATTAAATCAACACTCCACCAACGGTCGTTAGCAACCAGGCACGCCAAATATTTGGAAGCAAACAAGAAACCAACTCCAATTGAAGACGGCTTTAAAAGGGCTGATGAAAAAACATTGGAAAAAATGGACAAATTATTCTTGACAGCATATTACATTGTCAAAAAGGAAAAGCCTTTTACTGACTTCCCCGACTTGTTGGAACTACAAAAGTTGAACGGAGCTAATGTGGGGGACACCTACCGAAATGAAAAAGCAGCCAAGGAATTTTGTGCCCAAATTGACGGTTCTATTTTTGACGATTTGAAAACATTACTGAATGAAGGTGACTACTTCAGTGTCTTCTGTGATGGAAGCACAGACAGAACGGAAAAGGAAAAGGAATGTGTCATGGTCAAGGTGCTGCAAGACTTTTATCCCACAATTTTTTTTCTGAAGTTGGAAGAGCCACCCAATACCAAAGACAACGGCATCGTCGAAGCCATCGATAATGCGTTTGCTGCATTTGATTTGCCCAAATACAAACGAAAATTGATCGGATTCTGCAGTGATGGTGCCTCTGTAATGATGGGAGAAAGACGCGGAGTAATCCAAAAAATTAAAGAACAGGGAGATGCTGATTGGATACTTGCACAGTGGTGCTTAGCACACAAGTTGGAACTCGCTGTAAAGGATGCCTTCAAAAAGACTTACATGGACAATGTAGTTGATGTGCTCACGCTCATTTACTACTTCTACAAGGGATATGCCAAGAGAAACAAGGAAATTGAACAAATCGCCGAAGTTATGGAAGACCATTTCTTGAAACCAGAAAAAGCCAATGGAACAAGATGGGTCAACCACAAACTTAGAGCCATCAGCAAAATGATCAAAAACTGGGAACTCGTCTACATTCACTTGTCAAACTATGCAGAGGACAATTCTAACAGAGCTGATGATCGTGCCAATGCCAAAGGAATTATCACCAAAATGCTGCAGTACAAGTTTGTTTGGTACCTGTACTTTACCAAAGACGTTCTGAGTGAGGCTGCTGCTGTAAGTTTGCTTTTTCAGCGTGCAGACATCAACGTTCCAAGCTCTTTGAGCAAACTGCAAAGTGTTCGGCTAACACTGACTGAGATGTTGCAGAACCCCGGTGTGCAGCTGCGTCAATTTGGAAACGACGTCCAGAACAACCAGTTCAAGAACCAGACTTTACGAAACCAGGTGGAGCCGGAAGTTCTGGAGAGGCAGAAAACGGCTATTGTGCAAGCAATACTGGACTGTATTGATTCCCGCTTTGAGATGCTTGAATCACCCATCTATGTGTCTTGCAACATCTTTGACCACAAGAACTGGCCAATGGAGGAAGAGGACCTTCTAACATTCGGCACCAATGAACTCACAACGATATGCCAGCACTTCAGCAGGCTGTTGGAGTCTGCGAATTGTGACCGGCTCTTGGCTCTGAGAGAATGGACGGATTTGAAATTTCTAGTCAGACGGAGTGATCACTTCAGAAACATCCATCCTCTGGCGGTCTGGCAACGAGTCAGTCAGGATGATAGCAACAGGGGAGACTTCAGGAACATCTTGAAAGTTGTTCATCTCACCAGCCTGTACCCTCTCTCAAACGCAGCTTGTGAGAGATCGTTCTCTGTAATGAAGCGAATTAAATCAAATTGGAGGTGCAACTTGAGCGTTGAGACTTTGGACATGCTCATGAGGATCTCGATTGAAGGTCCAGATGTATCCAAATATGACCCCAGACCTGCTGTCAACAGATGGTGGCTCTCTGGACAGAGAATGAAAAGACCCAACACTGTGCCTTATGGGCCCAGACAATAGTCCATGGCACTCAGACTTTTCATTGTTTGCTAAGTTACAGTTCAATAAAGAAAAAATCTATAAAACTGAAAGTAATGATGTTAAAACAGTTTATTGGACTTTTATTATCATCAACATACGAATACAACATACCATGATTGATTACCAGGGGATTCGATCACAGGCAATAGGTGTACAGTATACATCAATGATCATGAAGTGCATGATTTTTTTTGCCTGAAAATTGCTTCTTAGATGAGCAATTTGCTTGTAAAGTTAAAATCTACAAGCAACAAATTGCTTCCACTGGATTTAGGCAATTTCTACCCCTGACTAGTACACTAGTAGATCAGGGTTCATACAGGTGTTGGAAATCCTTTAAAAAAGATTCATTTTTAATTTAGTTTTTAGATAAAGAAATTAAATAAAACAGAGGATGGTTGCTTCTGCCTTTCACTCAAAATGATGATTCCACTCAAACCTCTCTGTGGATCATTGTCAGCAGAATGTTTGTGTTTTTTAGATTAGTTTGCTATTCACATTCCAGTGTAGGCCATCAACAGGAAGAAAAGAAAGTGGCATTTTACTGAAAAGGAAGTTGTCTAGTGACAATTTCACTGTATAGCTGCCTGCTGTGAGTTTACCGTTTTCAACAATGACACGACAATAGCTTTTGTGGTAGAAACAAAATGTGCTAATACAGGTTCCTACAGCCACAAAAACCGTAAAAAATTCATTGAATTGGGAAAATCGTATTTCCGTGCCTGGAAAAGTCCTGGAAATGTATTTAAAACATGACTTTTTCTCAGTTCAGTACTTAACCAATCAAAGCATTTTCCTGTCTTCCTGTTCCACATATGCAATCTTGGTTTTACAGGGTTGTCAAGGGAGAGTTCCAACTCCCCCGATCACCAATCAAGTCATGGAAGTGATGGAGGATGTTCCACTTCTTGTTCTCAATCATCAGTGGGCTCAACTCCCAGACGCTCACCTTCCAGATATGGTAAGATAATCAACTTATACATTGTTGGCAATCTATTTTTTAGGAAGGGTGTAGAAACAAAGTGCACTAATACAGGAATCCTACACATACGAAAACCCTGGAACAATCATAGAATTAGAAAATTGTCATTTCCAGGCTTTGGAAAAGTGAGGGAAATTGATTTCACATAGTTTTTCCTCAGTTCACGTAATCATTCAAATCATTTTCCTGTCTTCCTGTCCCACGTGTGCCATGTTGGTGTTCCAGGGCAGTCCCGCTCTAGAAGGGAGCGTCCCACTCTTCCAATCACCGATCAAGCCATCAAAGTGGGCTTCCTTCCACTCTAGGACACTCAACATCCAGACATGGTAAGATTGAACAGTTCTAATCTCATCACAACTACGGATGTTCCTGGCGGCTAATTTCCATGTCAACTAAATGAACATTTTAATTAAAGAGTAGTCGACTAGTGTAAAGTAGAACAACACCCAGAAACAAATATGAGCACAACTTATTGGTCAGTATTTAAAACGATGTCCAAAAAATAGTATGTATTTTGAAGGTTTTGATCACATCAGTAACCACATCTCATTTTAGTGGGGACATATTATGCCAAGATCACTTTTCCATTGCTGTAGCACCCATATTTGGATATCTGGTGTGTCTACCAATCCACAAAATGTTGCTATGTTTGCTGGCTTGCTATGTAATTTGCTAGCTCCCAATGCTCCTAATTCAAATATCTCCACCTCTACTTGACAACCACACCTTGATAAATGCCCACTATTCCTTTTCGCCATAAATGTCAGGGTGCCTGACCAGAGGGCACAAGTGTTTTTTTTAGCTGCAGTTGATGTTTGGAAAGAGTTAACTGCAATTTTAAAAAAGGCATGGACTTGAGGAGGGAGTGCTGATTAAACTAGAGCACCACCTGAAATCAGGTTTATTAGTATTGGCTTATGTAGCATATTTTGGGAAGAGCCTTGCCGCTGTGGCACTGAATGGAGTGATGAAGTATTCTGGATTAGCAGCAATGGGGGGAGCACCAAGCACGTAATAAGGATATTTTATCAATCAGATGATGTAGCCAACACAAGATCTTGTCAGATCTTGTCTCAAAGTAATTTAATTCAGACAGTAATACAATATTTAATAACAATTGAATGTAGTCCAGCAGCTAGAAGTAATCAATTCCGGTTTCGTAAAGTGCAGTATTTCCAGATAGACTATTAAGTTCAAATTGTTTGTTTCAGAAACACCAAGAGCTCCAACTGACAACAGCATGGCTATATTTCCAATGCCCATGGCCAGTAAGTCATTAATTGTCTTGTTTACTGCTGTATTTGTCTTTTAAATATGCCCATTTGATGCATGATCATATATAGTCATTTTATTGTCATACAATGGAATTAATATTCTTGTGAAATGTCTCCATCTCATTTAAGAATTCCAGAAATGTGTCCTGAAGAAGCTTATGGAGCTTACAGAGGAGGTAAAGCGCATTGGGAGTGCAGAGCCCAGTGCTTCAAGTTACCATGTTCGACGAATGGAGAGGATGGAGGAAGTTGATAAGTTAAGAGGACAAACTTCAAAACATTGACGTGAGACATCTTCTGGTAAAATATAATTTAATTAAACAGTTATTTCTGGTGTATACCTGTATGTGCTAGCCCAAAGGTGGGCAACGATGTATTTTTTAATTTACCGATAAATCTCAAGTGAGGTCTGAGTAGATCTCATTAGCTGGAAAATCCAGACAAAATTTTCTCTTTTTGTCATTCAAAAACTGGTTTAAATCTCAAAACTAAGTTGGCATGATTTTATTGTATTATTACAATGAGCCTATACAGAAGGGTCTAATGAGGAAACTGAAGCAAGTCCCATTTATGGATCAATACGATGTTTGTGTTACGGGTCCCAGGCAGGGGCACATTAAGGCAGATAAATTACCTGAATGGAAATGCAGGCAGAACAGCAAAATGAGGACGACGTGTAGCGTTCCCTTGCAGATTGCGTCTCTTTATTTAACAAACGCAAAAGTCATATACATACATATCTTTCAAGTAATTCCAGTCATTTGCATTTCTGTCCTTAGTCACTTATCACTTTAACATAACTTGTACATTTCACATTTCCATATAATCTCACTTCCTTGTGACCAACACAATATATTTTGGCACAAATCACCATTAATTGTATTTATTTGTTGTAATAAACCTTTTAATGCATTCTATGACATGCTTACTTTATGACATATTTCCTCTTAAATGTTCACACTTGTACATAAACATCTGATTATGTATCAAGGTAACTTTTCTTGTAACATATTTCTGTACACACTTTATTTTAAATCTTCTTAACAAATACTTTCGCTATTAACCCATTTTCAATGACAATTGCAATACCCCTTAGTTCCACTGGATGGCGATCTAACCAAGAGTTGTATCTCCCGCCAATTAAAGTACATGGAGCAGCGGCTATGCCTTTGATGTATTACGACAAACTTCCTCTCTAACTTTCACTTATTTTACCAAATTAAATCAGCGGATACTTTCACAATATACATCCTCACATGAACACAAGTACTTATATGGAATTATTCTGTTGTTTTTGGACAATTTACCGACCTGAATGGAAATGCAGGCAGAACAGCAAAATGAGGACGACGTGTAGCGTTCCCTTGCAGATTGCGTCTGACGCAATACAGGAAGTGTCTCTGTATAAGGGTCCTGCCGCAACTGAAGAGACAAAGGTTCCGCCTCACGCTGTACAACACAAACTGCAAATCCACTTCCATAAATGTCAACATATACCACCACCATATTTCAGAAATATTAAATTCTGCGCATTTATATAGCATATTTTACCTCAATGAACACAAAATTAAATCTATGTGGACACCATATTTTCGAATGTGCCACATTTGCATATTATTATGTATGTTATAATTACACCTTAAAAAATTGATTTTCACGCTGCCTTTTTCTGAGGCCGCACAGGTTTACCATCCCCAACACAGATAAAATAGGTCTTATTCCCAAAGATGTGCCAGCTGCAATGGTGCTAAATTTTAAATGTCTAGAATTTAGGGACTGTAATTAGGAATAAACAAATGTTGATATGATTTTCTTTGTCATTGCAGCTTCTGTCCAAAGGTGGAACAGCAAAGCCACAGATCATGAACTTACACGTACTATGGCAGACCATTTCAAACATGCTCCTGGGCGGTCTGGTGGTGGAGGCTATCTTAAAAATAAAACAGGTGTGTCCACAACTTGTATTGGACATTTGTTGGGTGACAAACACAACTCCAAATGAATGATAATGTTGCACTGGATGTGTAAATAAGTTACTGCTTGCAAATGCTATTTTAGAAAAAAATATGATTTTAAATACACAATACGTGCAGTTCATGTCAAAATTTTATTTATTAACTATAACCTTCCTCATGTTCACAGTGCAGCATTGACGAGGAAACATCAGGAAGGAACTTTGATTGTTGATTCATCGGTCCACACTAGTTTTGGCCCTGATCAGTTGCGATATGAGATGGAAACATTTCACTTTATGTACAGTATTATCTACAGTCATGACTGTATTGAAGTCCATTTTTTTGTTTTACATCCTTTATATCATGTTCTTCTGGATATAAGATAATTTTGTTGTTTTTTGGGTTGTAAATGTTTTATTGATAATTTTTTTGTTAAATTGTCTCATTTTTTAAGGGTAAAAATTCAGTCCTGAATTTGTGGTTATTTATAATTAATTCAGGTCTTAAATTACGTTTAATTTAGACACCAAAGCAATGTCTTCCTGGAGACGTCTTTTCACCGACCTGAAAAAGACTGCTTTTCACCTTTCACTTTTCAACCAAATCTAAACGTTTTTTCAACGCCTGGACATGATGTCTTTTCAACCAATTTTTGCTGGGTGGGTAGTAACTTATCTTTTCAGACTGGAATATTTCCAAGCAAAATGAAAACAGCCAAGGTGGTCCCAATTTTTAAAAAAGGAGACAAACATCAATTTACAAATTATTGACCAGTTTCCTTGTTTCCTCAATTTTCAAAAATTATGGAGATGCTATTTAATAATAGGTTGGACAAATTTATGAATAATAATGAATTACTTGCAGGCAGTCAATATGGTTTCAGAGCCAACATTTCAACTTCTATGGCATTGATCGATATCACTACTGCTATAGACAACAGAAGATGTGCAGCTGCTGTATTCATGGATCTGACAAAAGCTTTCGATACAATTAATCACAATATTTTAATATCAAAATTAGAAAGGTACGGAATAAGAGGATTAGTTTTGAATTGGGTTAAAAGCTATCTAGCAAAGAGGAAACAATTTGTAAAACTAGGAGAATACACGTATTTAGTTATACACCACGTGTGGAGTACCCGAGGGGTCCATATTGGGACCAAAACTGTTCAATTTGTATATCAACGACATTTGTAAAGTAACAAAAGACTTAAAGTTGCGGACTTAAAGTCCCTCTTATTTGCGGATGATACAACTGCCTTTTGTTCTGGCAAAAGCACACAAGAACTCATTAAAAAGGTCAAGGATGAAATGGTCATATTAAAATCATGGTTTGACAGGAACAGATTATCCCTGAACTTAAGTAAAACTAAAATAATGCTATTTGGAAATAGCAGAAGGGATACGTATGACCAAATACAAATTAACGGAGTGGACATTGAAAAAGAGGAAGAATATACATTCCTGGGGGTCATAATAGACGAAAAAATTAGTTGGAAATCTCATATTAAATATATACAACAAAAGGTGGCGAGAAATATACAGGTATCTACATTGAATAAAGCAAAATATGTTCCAGAGGTGTTCTATTGGGTTTAGGTCAGGTGAACGTGGGGGCCAGTCAATGGTATCAATTCCTTCAACCTCCAGGAACTACCTGCATACACTAGCCACATGAGGTTGGGCATTGTCTTGGACCAGGAGGAACCCAGGTCCCACTGCACCAGCGTAGGTTCTGACAATGGGTGCAAGGATTTTATCCCAATACCTAATAGCAGTCAGGGTGCCATTATCTAACCTGTAGAGGTCTGTGCGTCCTTCCAGGGCTATGCCTCCCCAGACCATCACTGACCCACCACCAAACCGGTCATGCTGAATGATGTTGCAGGCAGCATAACGTTCTCCACGGCATCTCCAGACCCTTTCACGTCTGTCGCATGTGCTCAGGTTGTACTTGCTCTCATCAGGGAAGAGCACAGGGCACCAGTGGAGTAGTTGCCAATTCTGGTGGTCTATGGCAAATGCCAATCAAGCTCTACGGTGCTGGGCAGTGACCACAGGGCCCACTACAGGACGTCGGGCCCTCAGGCCACCCTCATGGAGCCTGTTTCTGATTGTTTGGTCAGAAACATTCACACCAGTGGCCTGCTGGAGGTCATTTTGTAGGGCTCTGGCAGTGCTCATCCTGTTCCTCCTTGCACAAAGGAGCCGATACCGATCCTGCTGAGGGTTGAAGGACCTTCTACGGCCCTGTCCAGCTCTCCTGGAGTTACTACCTGTCTCCTGGAATCTCCTCCATGCGTCCAGGTACCGAAGTGATGCCCTGGTCCAGATCTGGGAGGAGATCCCCCAGGACACCATCCGTAGTCTCATTAGGAGCATGCCCCGACGTTGTCAGGCATGCGTACAAGCACGTGCGGGCCACACAAACTACTGAGAATCATTTTGAGTTGCTACAATGACGTTTTAGCAAAATGGACCAGTGTGCTGAATCATTTTTTCACTTTCATTTTTGGGGTGTCTTTGATTTCCCCCCTCTATAGGGTGATCATTTTCATTTCTATCAAATTATGTGGCATCATTTTGTCATTTTGTTACTAATACATCACCCACTTATTATCAGGAAAGATATCCAAGATTATTTTCCCCCCAGTTTAGATCTGATGTGTTTTCGAAATGTTCTTTTAATTTTTTTGAGCAGTGTATATACATACATATACAGTATATATATATATAAATATAAATATAGATAGATAGTTCAGATTAACCATCTGATCCATGTCAATTTCAGACTTAAAATAATGTACAGATTTAAGCCCCACACATTTCTGGTTAAATCACACCCACTTCCGGTGCATGCCCCGCCCACTCCCAGTGGGATATGGTTAGATTGGTGAACAGATACAGATTGTGCTGTACTTGTACTAGTGTTGTGCTCATCCCTAGTCATTTCATCTGTGACTTTTTTATTAGCTCTTGTGTACTTTCTCCAGAACAAAACAGTATGATCGGTTTAGGTCTTTGTGACTTTACATATTAATATATATATAGGTTGAACAGTTTTGGTCCTAGTATTGACCCCTGGGGTACGCCGCATGATATATTTAAGCATGCCTGAGTATATTCTTTTAGCTTAACATATTGCTTTCTTTTACCTAGACACAGTAGCTTTGAACCCAATTCAACACTAACCCTCTGATTCCGATTCCTCCTAATTTCGATCAGTGCCATGGAGGTTGAAATGTTAGCTATTGGCTGTCCGCGAATAATTTATTCTTAGTAATAAATTAATATCCTATTGTTGAATAACATTTCAATAATTTTGGAAAATTGTGGTAATAACAAAACTGGGCAATATTGTATTGTATTGTATTGTATTGTACTTTATTTATCCCACAGCAGGGAAATTCACTTGTTACAGCAGCAAGCAAGATACGCAAGTAAAGAATACATAGTGACTACAACATGGTTCAGGTGGTGCAGGTGTTGTAGAGCCTGAGAGCGGTCAGTATGAAGGACCTGCGGAACCTCTCTTTCTTACACCGTGGGTGTAACAGTCTGCTGCTGAAGGAGCTGCTAAGGGAACCCACAGTGTCATGTAGGGGTGAGAGGTGTTGTCCATGATGGATGTCAGCTTAGCCAACATCCTTCTCTCCCCCACTTCCTCCACGGAGTCCAGAGAACCGTCCAGGACAGAGCACGCTCTCCTGATCAGTCTATTGATCCTGCTCCTGTCCCTGTCCGTGCTGCCTCCTCTCCAGCAGCCCACAGCATACAGTAGAAGATGGCTGAGGCCACCACAGAGTCATAAAAGGTCCGTAAAAGAGTCCTGCACACACCAAAGGACCTCAGTCTCCTCAGCAGGTGGAGGCGACTCTGGCCCTTCTTGTAGAGGGCGTGGGTGTTGACGGACCAGTCCAGTTTGTTGTTAAGGTGAACACCCAGGAATTTGTAGCTGTCTACCAACTCAATGTCCGCTCCCTGGATGTATAGTTTGTAAATTGTTTGTCACAAGGGGGTGGAGCCACGGATGACGTGGCAGATCCCAACGCAGAGACAGGAGTCCAAAATAAGATACAAAAGGTTTAATAACAGAAGGTGACCCGAGAAAGGGATAAACACAACCAAGGCAAAAGTACAAAACCAAAAGTATCAACAGAAAACGCTGTCAGCAAAAGGCTGACAGGAAATAACTATGATACAACAAAGAATTACTACAGGCAAATCTGAGCCGGAACAACGGTAGGTATACAAGTCCAAAAGCACGACACAGAGCGGTAACGAAGGGGAGCTAGAAAGCATGGAAGCAGGTAAGGAGCCGGACCAAGCGGAACAGGTAACAGGGGGTAGCAAGGAGTACAATCTGGCACTGGCTTCTCGTTGCCGCTGGGTATATAAAGGGTGCTTGATGAGATTGTCAGCAGGTGTGTGCTGGGAACTCCACCCACACCGGCTGAAGCTGCACAGAGAGCAAACAGACAGAAGGCGGCAGCAGAGCGACAAACACCATCGTAACAGTATTCCCCCCTCTTATAAGGCGTCTCCTGACGGCCTACCTGGTTTATTAGGGTGGAGACGGTGGAAGTCGCCAATGAGTGAGGGGTCGAGGATACAGGAGCGGGAGACCCAGGAACGTTCCTCCGGACCGTATCCCTCCCAGTCGACCAAATATTGAAACCCTCTACCCCTCTTACGGGAGTCCAAAAGAGCCTTCACAGTGTATGCTGGCTGACCATCAATCATGCGCGGCAGGGGCAGCGCCTCAGCCGGCGGGCACAGGAGGAAACTGGTTTGATGCAGGAGACGTGAAACACCGGATATACCTTGAGTGATGGTCGGAGCTTGAGCCTGATGGAGGAGGAGCTGATGATGGCCTCGATGGGGAAGGGTCCCACAAACTTAGGAGCTAGCTTCCTGCTGGTTCCTGCTAGCGGCAAATCCCTAGCCAACAACCACACCTCCTGGCCCACCTGATAGTCCGGTGCCGGAACCCTATGGCGATCTGCCAGGCGTTGATTACGTGCTGCTGTCCTCTTAAGTGCCGCAATAGTCTCCCGCCAGACTCTTCGGGCGCGGCGCAGGTGGGCCTGAACGGATGGGACTGCAACATCCGATTCCTGAGAAGGGAATAGTGGAGGCTGGTAACCGTAGGCAACCTTAAACGGTGACATACCTGTGGCCGAGCTTATAAGGGTGTTGTGGGCATATTCTACCCAGGGGAGGTGTTGAGGACCATGTTGCTGGATGCAGGTGGCAAACACATCGGAACGCCGCCCCCAGGTCCTGGTTGGCCCGCTCTGTCTGGCCATTGGTCTGAGGGTGATGTCCCGAGGATAGGCTGACAGATGCTCCCAAGGTCTTGCAAAAGGCCTTCCATACTTGGGACGTGAATTGAGGGCCCCTGTCGGAGACAATGTCCAGTGGTATGCCATGAATACGGAACACGTGTCTTACCAATAGCTGTGCTGTTTCCAGGGAAGAAGGCAGGCTTGGCAGGGCGATGAAGTGGACCATCTTGGAGAAGCGGTCCACTATGCTCAAAACAACAGTCTTTCCTTGAGAGGCGGGTAGTCCGGTAACAAAGTCCAGGCCGATGTGGGACCAAGGGCGGGATGGGATGGGTAGTGGCTGAAGCAGTCCAGCAGGAGCACGGTGAGGAGTCTTGCTTCTGGCACAGACAGAGCAGGCCGCGATGAATCCTCTTATGTTCGTCGTCATGGATGGCCACCAGAACCTCTGCGCCACCGTGGCTTGTATGCGACTGACCCCAGGATGACAAGCCACCTTGGACGAGTGCCCCCACTGTATGACCTCAGACCTAAGATCCTGGGGAACGAATAGTCTTCCTTGTGGACAGCCTTGAGGTGGTTCCATTCCGTTGGTGGCCTCGGAAACCCTTTTCTCCACCTCCCACTGGACTGCCCCCAACACCCGAGCCACAGGTATTATGGTTTCCGGTGCAGCCTCCTCCTCTGTGGTACCAAAAGTCCTGGACAGCGCGTCGGGTTTGATATTGTGTGAACCGGGTCTGTAGGTAATGGAGAAGTTGAATCTGGTGAGAAAAAGAGACCACCGGGCTTGACGGGCATTGAGTCTTTGGGCAGTCCTGATGTAAGCAAGGTTCTTGTGATCGGTGATGACCACAAATGGAAGAGCTGCACCCTCCAACCAATGACGCCACTCCCGCAGCGCGAGAACGATGGCCAGCAGCTCTCTATTGCCCACATCATAGTTACCCTCTGCTCTTGTGAGGCGACGCGAGAAGAATGCACATGGGTGGACCTTTTGGTCGACTGGGGACCGCTGCGACAGGACGGCTCCCACTCCCGTATCCGATGCGTCGACCTCCACAAGAAACTGTAAAGCAGGATTGGGATGAATTAATACGGGTGCGGTAGTGAATAAACTCTTAAGATGCTTAAACGCCTCCTCCGCCTTGGGGTTCCATACAAAAGGAATCTTGGAAGATGTAAGCATGGTCAGAGGTTCAACCTTGCTGCTAAAGTTACGAATAAATCGTCTATAGAAGTTAGCAAAGCCCAAGAACCTCTGCAAATGCTTCCTTGTTGTAGGAGTCGGCCATTCGACCACCGCCTGGATCTTAGCGGGATCGGCACGTATCTGGCCCTTCTCCACTATATACCCCAGGAAGGACACGGAGGTGGTGTGAAACTCGCATTTCTCTGCTTTGACATATAGCCGATTCTCGAGGAGTCGCTGGAGGACAAGCCGGACGTGACGGATATGTTCTTGTACGCTCCTAGAAAAAATGAGAATGTCGTCAAGGTATACAAAGCAAACGCGATTGATCATATCTCTTAACACATCGTTTATCAGATTTTGAAAAACCGCCGGGTCGTTAGTAAGTCCGAATGGCATGACCAAATATTCGAAGTGCCCCATAGGTGTATTGAAGGCTGTCTTCCACTCGTCCCCCTTCCTTATGCGCACCAGGTGATAGGCGTTCCGAAGATCTAACTTCGAAAATACCTGTGCTGAGTGTAATGCAGAGAAGGCAGCGTCCATCAAGGGAAGAGAGTACCGGTTACGGAGAGTGATACTGTTAAGTCCTCTATAGTTGATACATGGCCTAAGTGACTTATCCTTCTTGGTGACAAAGAAAAATCCCGCCCCTAAAGGAGAAGAGGACGGGCGAATAAGTCCCGAAGCGAGAGATGAGGAAATATAATCCTTTAAGGCTTGTTGCTCAGGAACCGACACGTTGTATAATTTTGCATTAGGTAAGGTAGGGTCCGGTAGCAGGTCAATAGCACAGTTGTACGGACGATGCGGGGGCAGAGTTTGGGCGCGATCCTTACTAAAAACCTGCTTAAGGTCATGATAAATCTCGGGTACGCCGGATAGTTCGATCCTCTCTTCGACAACAGGGATAACCGGAGTGTCTGTGATGGCAGAGCGCAAACTATTTGCGTGACAAAAGGGACTCCAGTTAATGATACGCATCTGGTTCCAATCAATAGTGGGGTTATGTAATTTCAGCCAATTGATTCCCAGGACTACTGGAGCGGAGCGAGACGGCATTAAATAAAACCGGACCTTCTCAAAATGATTACCCGATAACCGGAGTGACAAAGGTTCGGTTTGGTGAGAAACAGCCGCCAAGAGACGCCCATCCAAGGATTGAACCTCTTTAGGGGAGGCGAGCTCTAATGTCTTGAGATTACAAGCTTTAGCAAAGTTAGGGTCCAAAAAACAGTCATCTGAACCAGAGTCGATTAGAACTGACACCTGGATATTATCCCACCCTCCCATGATAGTTCCATGGATCTGCAGTCTATGTGGGGGTGCATCAGTCTGGCAATGAGCAGCATTGGTCGTATACTCACAGTTACCGAGCGCGGGGAGATCGATCACAGATGCCGATGTGAGGCTCTTGGTCAATCCCGAGGTCGATCCCTGTCTCCGTCGAGGTCTGGCAGGACACTGTTGTAGCCGGTGATCCGGATCACCGCAGTACAGACATGGATCCATCTTGCGGCGTCGGGTCCTCTCTGCTTGTGTGAGGTGACGAGTTCCCAGCTGCATCAGGGTGTCCATTAGTGCCGAGTCGGTCTCCATAGGTGAGCACTGTATGGAACTCCTCTCCATCGGCGGGGTTGATACAGGACGTGGTGGGGGCGGACGGGTCTCGATCCTTCTCTCCTCCGTGTGTTCCCTTGCTCGATCCCGGATGCAATTATCCAGTCTAACGGCTAAATTTATAAGTTCATCAAGTGACATGGTATCGTCTTTAGACACTAGCTCGTCCTTAATGCGAGGATTAAGTGCCTTACAAAAAATATCCCGGAGGATGGCAGTATCAGTGTAACCGCTCTCGACAGCTAAGACAAGGAAGTCAATGGCGAAATCCGCCACGTGTGTCCCCTCTGTTTAAGCTCTAATAGCCTACCCCCGGCTTCTCTACCATGAACCGGATGGTGAAAAACTTCTCATTTTTGCCAAAAAGGTTTGCAAAGAGGTAAGCGTGGCTGGTATCAACCTGCCAATAGCCATAGCCCAAGTGGCTGCTCTGCCGGTAAGTAAGCTCATAATAAATGCTATTCTTGCTTGGTCTGAGCCATAAGTGGTAGGCTGTTGGTTGAACACCAGCGAACATTGATGCAAAAATTGTTCACAGGACTGTGACTCACCTGAAAAACGAGGAGGGTGAGGGATATTAGGTTCCCGTCCTGAGCTAGGAACCAGCGCCGCTAAAGAGCCAGGGTTGGGAGTAATCAGTGCAGCTGCGGCAGCCTCGTCCTCCTGCGGCAGGTGTGCACATACACTAACTAGACGTTGGTCCATGGACCCAATAGCCAAGGAGAGTGCAGCAACGGTGTCCATGAGGTCCTGCAGCTTCTTATCATGGCCGCCAACCAGGTGGCCCTGATGAACCAAAGCACTGCAGAAGTGATCCATCTCCGCGGGATCCATTGTGGCCAGATTGTTCTGTCACGAGGGTTGGAGCCACGGATGATGTGGCGGATCCCAACGCAGAGACAGGAGTCCAAAATAAGATACAAAAGGTTTAATAACAGAAGGTGACCCGAGAAAGGGATAAACACAACCAAGGCAAAAGTACAAAACCAAAAGTATCAACAGAAAACGCTGTCAGCAAAAGGCTGACAGGAAATAACTATGATACAACAAAGAATTACTACAGGCAAATCTGAGCCGGAACAACGGTAGGTATACAAGTCCATAAGCACGACACAGAGCGGTAACGAAGGGGAGCTAGAAAGCATGGAAGCAGGTAAGGAGCCGGACCAAGCGGAACAGGTAACAGGGGGTAGCAAGGAGTACAATCTGGCACTGGCTTCTCGTTGCCGCTGGGTATATGAAGGGTGCTTGATGAGATTGTCAGCAGGTGTGTGCTGGGAACTTCACCCACACCGGCTGAAGCTGCACAGAGAGCAAACAGACAGAAGGCGGCAGCAGAGCGACAAACACCATCGTAACATTGTTGCTTGTCACCATTTTTGAAAATCGGAACTATTTCAGCTGTTTTCATTTTGTTTGGAAATTTACCGGTCTGAAATGATAACTGATAATCATAACCTCTGACGTACTGTTCTGCAATCTGGTTGATTACCATTTTTAGCACTTCCACAACAATTCCATTACAATCACTTAATGTTTTTGTTTTACATTTATTGACAATCTCAATTATTTCCTTTTTTGTCACATCAGTGAGGAACATTGAGTTAGTCTTACTGTCTATAGTTTCATCCCGTTCCTTCACTGACCAGATTTTTTGGAGCTTTTCCTCCAGTTTTGATCCAATATTTACAAAGTTGTTATTAAACTTTCCAACTACCTCATTCATATCATCATAACTGCCATTTCCAACTGTGAAATAATGAAGGCGATATGCTTTCTTAGTACCTAATAATACTGTTTGAATGCCCCAATCTCATGTTATTTTTATTTTATTGTCTAGTAACTGACTATAGTATTCTTTCTCTCTCAATATGTTGGTTAGCTTATTTTTATATACAGTCAAACCGTCTTAGCGGCCACCTTTATAGAACGGCCACCTGCCTATAGCAGCCACTGAAAAATCCCCCGCAGCAAATTTACGTTATAGACCCTGTGTATAGCAGTCACCTGTCTAACGCAGCCAGCGGCCACCCATTTTGTCTCCCTTGGTCAATATCTGACTGCATATAGCGGCCAAATTACCAACTCAAGTAGAAGCTTCATGCACGAAAAAGTTTCGTTTTTCAATCAATGAAGCCGTTGTGTGTAGACTTTGATTACTGAGTCCTAGCTCAGTCACAATCATTCACATTCACAAGATACACACAAACTGTCAGTTGTTAAAAAAAGCCGTCTTCTTTTGAGCTTGCTATTTCCTGGTCAAACATGTAACTTTAAGAGCATTTGCACCAAAACATTACCGCAAAGTAGGCTGGGAACAGGACGTGCTCCCAGCGACGCTACAATAAAAAAAAAAACATACGCTAGCATGCATGCGGCAGCGGGAGCAAAACTGAGTCCTCATCTTCTGTATTCGACACAAACAAAGCTGTCTTCTTTTCCGTTCGCTACTAGTCCGTTAACTTGTCAGTGTTATTCAGCTCCGAAGCAAAGAAGGAAACTTCTCCTGTTGCTTCTGCCAACTTTATTTATTGAACGCGGCCACCAGACAGCAGCTCAGAACACACACACATCTCTCAGCATCGTCTCTCCTTCCTGCTTGCCCACAAGGCAAAGGTTAAACAAGCCCCACTACATAGCTGTCCAGCCAATGCCTGTAAGAAATGACACCGTTTATTTCCTGGTGTGCACTGGTCAATACTGTAATGCCGCTTGTTGTGGGGAAGGAGAGACTCACGTCGCCGATGCACTTTAATCGCTTTATTAACAGCGGAGAACACTGCAGGACTTTACATCCACACCAACATAAACACACTTCCCAACTCTCTCGAAATTCACAACTAGCACTGAGCTTAGCTCTCCTGCTTGGGACGCCCACCGTCACTTCCCGTCACTTCCTAATGAACTAAAGCTGTAATGACAACTCTGCCGTATAAAAAGTAAAATATAAAAAACAAGCGTAAGACATTACTAGCACAGCTTTGTTCTGTGGGTCGAGGATATATTCTATCAGTTATTATTAAGCCTCTAGCTTCCTTTTAGCAAGTAAAAACCTTGGCTATGATTGCACTACATTGTCACGTAGACCTACAAAGTACACTTGGAAGAACAAGAGGTGAATAAATGTATTGCAGCTGATGTGAAACTGATGAGGGGTAGGATTAAATAAGCTTTGCTTCTTCCTACTCCTTTTTGGACATGCAAAATTGTGAATTGTACTATGTGATGTGCTACTGTTTGACTCATATGCATGTTCAGGATTAATTAAAACCATGAACCATGAACCATGATAATAACAAGCCTAGTAGTGCTGTACAACTTTTATCCGCAGTCCGCAGTGCCCTCTAATGGTCAACATTATTATTATTATTATTTTCCCTTTTTTTTTCCTCTACTGGTCAACATTCAAACATTCAACCTGTCTATAGAGGCCACCTGTCTATAGCGGCCACTTTTGCAGACTCCCTCTAGTGGCCGCTATAGACAAGTTTGACTGTATCTTATACTTTTTTCTGCTTCTTTAGTTTGTTGAATTATAATGTTTTTCTTATTACAGGCATTTGGCAAACCTTTTGTCAGCTATGGCTGATTATTTTTCTTTTGCTTATTGGATATTTCTCTCAAGACAGTGCTTATCATAGAGCTTCATGTAAGTATTTAGAAAGTGTTCATATGCTTCATCCACATCATTTCCATCAAACACACTCCCATCTTTGTTCTTCCAGATCTTTCTTAAAAGTCCTTTGTGCTTAGTCTTTGGAAAGTCCTTGTCGTTCATTTCCCTCTTTTTTTTTCATAGTTTTTGTTGTAAATTGTAAACACTGGGAGATGGTCACTGATGTCTTTAATTAGCAGACCACTACTTGTGTTGTTATCAAAATCATAAGTGAATATATTATCAATTAGCGTGGCACAGTGGTCTGTTATTCTACTTGGTCTGGTGATTTTAGGATATAGACTCAAACTGTACATTGTATCTAGAAAGTCATCTATGTTCTTGTATGGATTCAGAAGATCAATAATGAAGTGTCCACATATGAAGATTATTTTTTGCCTGATGTCTGTGAAGGTTGATTTGATCCAGTTGTCAAACATTTCAATGCTTGACTGAGGTGTTCTATAGAAACAAATAATACATTTTTTTTTTACAGATTTCGAGATGGTATCGAGAGCATGTGACATGCTCATTACCATTTTGTAGTAAAGGTGTTTGTTCACGTACACAGCCACTCCTCCTCCACTTTTGTTGTTCCTGTTAATGCAGATCATTTCATAACCTTCCAGCTCCTTGTCAGCATTAATATAAGTTTCTGAGATTGCAATTACTTTGAAGGGTTCCTTGATCTGATTCAAATATTGTCTGATGTTATAATTTGCATACATGCTTCTGCTGCTTATGCGGATAATTACAACTTATTGCCAATATCATGGTTAATATTGTATTTTTCCTCTGTGTAGTAACAGCAGTTGTTTTTGATATGAGAAAAAAGTTTGTGTCCGGATGTATGTTTTTTTTCAAAATCCAGTTGTTTTTGTTCCGGAAAGCAAAAGGTTTACAATTATAGAACTCCTTGTCCTAAATCCAATGCTTCTTGTTGATCAGTCCATTATGGCATGCTGGTAACATTGTCAAATGATGATGAATGTGATCCTTCTCTCTGCGTCTTTCTTGTTAGTACTGGTCCAGATCGTTGATGTCTTTGACAACAAGCACTCTGGCCTCTGGTCCTCCAGTTAACTTAACGCAAATTTTGCAGTTGGCAATCCAAGTGCCTTGGATCTTTCCCTGCTTCTTCAAGTCACGTGCTGTCTTGGCAATTCCAGCGTTGCGTTTTGTCAGGTGCTCATTCATGTAGACGTTTGTTACTTTCAGTACGTCATGTATTTCAGCACGGCGGTTTTGAATTTCCTTCTGCTGAACTTAACAATGATGACCAGAGTGGTCCTTTTTCCGCCATACAGTGGGATGCAAGAATCGATGGTGTGGATGTCTACGTCCACCTTCTGTGAATGTAGAACGGTTCCAACTTGTTGCTCGGTTGAAGCGACATCCATTTTGTTGAGTTCTAGTCTAGTTCCAACTGCCCTGGCATATGACCTGGGAAGCCCCGTCACAATTATATAGTTCATTCTTGCATTTTGGTCCATGTAATCGATTGTGTTCTTCAATTGCTCAATGGTTTTTTGCTTTGCTTCATTTTGTTCTTTAAGAGCGGCGCTCAAGGCAGCATTTTTTTTTGTTATACCTTGATTTGGTTGCGCTGCGCAGTATTTTCCTCCCTCTGTGTTTACCTTCCTCCTTTGGGTATTGAACCTCCTGCAGTATTTGATCCATTTTTATTCCGTACTGTGCCATAATTATCGGGAGTTGCTGGTGCATGTTTTCATTTTTGTTCTAGCATTGCATAATGATTCGCCATTTTCTCTTGTAGCCCAGCCGTGTGCATGGACATCTGATGCTTTCAGCTGCTGTGGTGCTCCCCTCCGGGTGGCTGCAACGGCGGGAGCGATGTAGCTACCGCCTTGTCCTGCCTCCTGGCCTCCATGTTTCTAAATCACTCATCTGGTGGTGGTGTTTTTTGGGGTACTCTGACCTGAACTCCCTGAATCAGCATCAATTTCTTTTCTCCTTGGCATTGTTGTTGCTAAGCAACCACCATGCTAATAAGCCTGTTGGCAAGCCTCGCAACGGTTGTTGATACTTATTTTTATTTCGGCGAATTCGTACCTCTCACCAGTCCAAGGTGAAGCCTGAGATATCATCATACACTTCACAAAGTGTGCTCAAGAAGACGCCAAAATAGTTTAAAACTGCAGCAGTGTTTCTGAGCAACTGCCATGCGGCGTGTTAGTTGTTATTTGTTTATTCCGGCGAACTCGTGCCTCTTACCAGTCCGAGTTGAAGTCTTGAGTTGTCAGCACACTCTTCTGGTTTTGTCATCATGAAGTGTGGCCAGGAAGATGCCAAATTCGTTTAATACTCTGGTCGCAAAAGCAGAGCTCTTTATAGACGTCCTTTCCGAACAACAGGAAGTGACGTACGGAATGGTGGTGAACTTCAGAAGCAACAGGATACACCCAGAACCTGTTCTCATTAGAGGTGACCGTGTGGAGGTGGTTCACACCTACAAATACTTGGGAGTGCATTTGGATCCAAAATACAAAGATACATACAACCAACGATAAAGCTTCATTTTTGGGGGAATACCCACTCACAGTGACAGGTTTTCTCCGCTGCGCCGTGCAGGGATTGAAACACCAATATAAATGAAATCTTCAAGATTAAACACTCTTAATGCACAAAATAATCAACATAGTTAATTATTTGTTCAAATAATACACACAGAGCAATGAACAACTTCACGCTCT
The DNA here is from genome assembly GCF_027744805.1 of Dunckerocampus dactyliophorus. Classification (NCBI taxonomy): domain Eukaryota; kingdom Metazoa; phylum Chordata; class Actinopteri; order Syngnathiformes; family Syngnathidae; genus Dunckerocampus; species Dunckerocampus dactyliophorus. The sequence goes on along the minus strand of NC_072819.1, from coordinate 12,106,806 downwards.
CATTTCTACTCTGTTGTCCTCGCGCCATGAGGCGTTCAGGCGCACTCATAATTGTGAGTGTTCGGTGCCAATTGTTTTTCACTTTTATTCACGTACCCCCTACCACAATTAGCGTACCCCACTTTGGGAACCTAGGATCTATAATATATAATGTCTCCAAGACAGAGCAAACAGCCCTCCATGAGTATATTTCTTCATGACTCGCTTTTGGCATTCTTCAAGTGTACCTCTCCTTTCGGATCTAGATTGTCAAATCCCTACGTGTTACCATTGATTATAGAGGTCTCAATGATGTCACACTTTACGGATTACGTTTTTTCATCACTTCACTTTACTTCACCAAACTGGACCTCTGCAATGCTTATCACTTGGCGCACATTAGGGAAGATGATGCGTTGAAAACCGCACCCCATTTTGAGGTCAGGTCATTTTGAATATTTCGTGATGCCTTTTGGGTTATGTTATAGCCCCTGTGGCAGTTGTCTAGGGAGAGAGGGACACGTAACATAAAAGGACGGACATGATGGATGATTAGGAGTGATTTTATTTTACAAACTAAAAATGAGGTTTAGCACCAGTCCCTCAGTTAAACAGAAATCCAACAGGCCAACTAGTCCACTAATGAAAGAAGGTCGCAGAGAATGGTTCATCCAGTGCTGTGTGGCGAGGATGCAGTGGTCGGAGCTGTGGTGCGATGGCGTGCGTCGAAGGAGTGACAGCAGCGAGCTTTATCTTTAGGCTCCGCCCCTGACTGGCCAATCCGGACCTGCAGACAATTAAAAGGTTGCAAACAGGAGGCCGGGGCGCACGCGCACATAACATGTTAACTAATGCTCCTGCTGTTTTCCAGAATTTAATCAATGATGTTTTAAGTGACATGATTACCCGGTTTTGCTTGTTCTACCTTCATGACATTCAGATTTTTTTCTAGTAATCCCACTGAACATGTCCAACACGTGCCGCTTGGTGTTTCAGAGACTCTTGGAAAACCGTTCATATGTTAAGGCTGAGAAATTTTAATTTCATTCTTCGACAGTGTCTTTCTTCGGTTTCATTGTGGAGAAGGGTCAGCTGAGACCTGAACCAGCCAAGATTCTGGCTGTGGTCGAATGTCCTTCTCCTATATCGCGAAAGCACTTGCAGAGTTATTTTGGTTTTGCAAATTTCTAAAGATGTTGCATCTGTAATTTTAGTTGCAAGGCTGAACCTTTGACCAGGTTTACTTCTACCAAAGATACTTTAAAATGGACCAGAGGCTGAGGCGTCTTTTTGTCATTTAAAGAGATTATTCACAAGTGCACCCATCTTGTGTCACCCCAATCCTAATCTTTTTGTCAAGGTGGACACCTCAGATACAGGAGTGGGAGCCATCCTATCCCAGAAATCCCCAGCGGACCAGAAGATCCACCCCTGCGCCTTGTGGCCAGAGTTTTGGGAGAACTTTGCTGGGAGGTGGAGAGGAAGGTCGCCAGAGCCATGCAAGACATTGAGGTAGCTGAAGGCTATCCTCAAGGCACAATTTTCGTTCCAGATAAAGCCAGATCCGATGTTGTCCATGCTGTGATTTTTTTGTTACTTCACCCTCAGTGCTACCTTCTGTTGCAGACACATTTTGTTCTACTTTTTTACATGTTTGTATTCACGTGTTATGTGCTCTTTTTGTTCAGTAAACCTCTTATTCAACTTCGTGTCTAGCTGCTTTGGGCTCTGAAAACACGGCTGTGCCGCCCTTGTGACAAGGATGTGAAACTCTGAGGCACTCTCCAAGACAGAGCCATACTCAATGCAGAATATACAATTTGCTGTAACTTTGCCTCAATACCACATTTTTTCAATTAATGGGAACATTTTACAGACAAAAGCACAGTTGCTGTGGGTTCACCAATATCCCCTGTTGTGGTCAAACTCTACTGAAGGCATGAAATGAGTGCTCTGAGTGCTCTGAACTCCTTTAAAAGGGAACAGCACCAAATCATTGGTGGACGAGATTTGTGGACGACACATGATTCAAAATTAGAAGCCAAGTAGTGCTAGCCTTCACCGAGCACATTAACTCAGTTTACGAAAATTTAACACAGCGCCAGACATCCGGTTGCCACCTTGGCGCGGCAGGACACAATAAGTTTCAGGGTCATGCTGTCATTCCTCCTCTTGCTGCTGCATCAGCTGGTCGTCACCGTGGCTGGCATGCTCAATTGTTTGCTTGCGCTACAATGATGGAAATCACTGCACTGCTTCCATTGCTGTTGCCCCACTCAGTGGTGAGTCAAACTTTTGTTGTAAAGTATTAGATGTTAAGTATTAAATGAGATTGTTGCGCAACAAGATTTAATTAAAACAATGATAAGTATGTCTTAATGTTTATTAAATCATTATATTGATACTTAAATGTGAATTTATGATCTTTGTCTAAGTGACTCTTATTTTATTTAGATGTAATGCTGGATGAAATGTAGCATGAATTGTGCAATGAAATTATTTGAAACGTTACCTTGATTTGATTTATATAATTGTTTTTTGACCTTGAGTAGGTCATATTTTTCCCCCTGAACCTTTTGTGGGACATTCCACCCCTGCTGACAACATACCTGTATATCCTCAGTCGAGGTCAGCAGGCCCCCGTCCCCACTGTAAACAGTGTGGACCAGGCACTGCTTCCCCTTTCTGAGGCGCCGGACGGTTTGCCAGAACCTCTTCGAGGCCGACCGAAAGTCGTGTTCCATGGCCTCACCAAACTCCTCCCACACCCGAGTTTTTGCCTCGACCACCGCCGAAGCCGCGTGCCGCTTGGCCTGCCGGTACCTGTCAGCTGCTTCAGAAGTCCCCACAAGCCATCCGTGCTCGATAGGACTCCTTTTTCAGCTTAACGGCAGCTGGTCTATGATTGACTTTGTCGTCGTATCATCAGACCTGCGTCCGCATGTTTTGGACACACGAGTGAAGAGAGGGGCTGAGCTGTCAACTGATCACCACCTGGTGATGAGTTGGATTAGATGGCGGGGGAAGATGCCGGACAGACCCGGGAAACACAAACGTGTAGTGAGGGTGTGCTGGGAACGTTTGGCAGAGTCTCCTGTTCGTCGAGTCTTCAGCTCTCACCTCCGGCAGAGCTTCTCCTGCATCCCGGGGGAGGATGAGGATATTGAGTCCGAATGGGCTCTATTCCGTGCCTCCATTGCTGAGGCAGCCGATCGGAGCTGCGGCCGCAAGGTGGTCGGTGTCGTGGCGGCAAGCCCCGAACCCGATGGTGGACACCAGAGGTCAGGGCTGCCGTCAAACTGAAAGCAGACCTAATTCTAAATTGCTGATTGTGAAGAAGATTCGTGAGGAGATTAATTCGTCTTACCTTTGCAGATCCTCTTGAACCTCTAACGTTCACAACCGTGATTGTCATACCCTCTGTTCAGCCTGTTCCATCCATCGACCGGCCTGCCATACCTGCACAGTCTCTCCTCTCTAGTCTCTGTAATTCTCTACTAAAGATTACCAAAGGACTGTGGAAGACAAATTTTCAGCTGCTCGAGAGGAACATTTGGCTGTGGACCAAGGATGTGAAACAAATCGACCCTGATGAAAACTCCAGAGCTGTGGGAAACGAATTCTCCTGAATCTGGTAATCTAGAGCTTTCTATTGATAACTCACCTGAGTTATCAAGAGTTGCACCAGACCGACTGCACTAAATTGGGTAATCCATTTCTAAAAAGCATTCAGACCTTGTTCAATGGCTTGAGCAATACTTTCTCCTTTGCCCTTGAAGAGGAAGACAAAGACGAAAGTTTATATGACAGTCGAACATGTTGCCTAAAGACAATGTGTTTAAAATAACCGTTAGCTTTCCTATTTTATGGTTCTTTATACTTTTTTGATATACGCCCAAGTGGCAGTGTATTTCTGAATTGGGTTTGTTGGCCATTGACCTGAATGAGATTTTTGTCCAACAAAACCTAATTGAAACATTGATAATTATGCCTCAATGTTTATTAAAGTGTGCTTACAAATTTTTTATTTATGATCTTGGTCATAGCAACTCTTATTTAGATTGGTAATGCTATATGAAATGTAGTATTAACTGTGTAATGAAATTATTTGAAACGTTACCTGTTGATTTATATACCGTAGTTGTTTCTTGGCCTTGTGTAGGTCATATTTTTTTCCCCCTTAACCTTTTGTGAAACATTCCACCCCTGCTGACAACCTATATAATGGCGAGCTACCAACGCACGGCATGCACTCTTTAAAATTTAAATCATTTGCCTTTCTGGACCTGTTAACGCATTGTTTCCCTTTCTCGTGAAATGGACTATGGACATTAAGGACTTCATGCACCTGAACCTGGACTGATTTCTGAGAATTCATGTGTTGTCAAGTGACTGTATTGTTTCATATTGTTTATCTATTTATAATAATTACAAATCTCTCTTTATATAATTCTCTATTTATTTAATATATGAATATATACGTATGTGAACTGCAATTATGTGTTGTCTTTTGTTGACACTCAAGAGGCTCCAGTAGTCGAGTGAGGATGTCAAAGACAATAAGTTGCCTTTTTTGGACTGTGATGTACACACTGTAGATGACAGGGGCCTTCATGTCGGTGTTAGCAGAAAACCCACACACACTAACCTATACATAGTTTTTGACTCACACAACCAACTGGAACATGCACTAGGTGTTTATCAGAACAAGTAACAAGTAAATTTCCCCGCTGTGGGATAAATAAATAAAGTACACAAGTTTTTGAGGGATGCCCTCAAAACCTGTGGTTACCCCAGTTGGTCGTGAAAAGTTCATCTAGTTCCAGGAAGAACAAAAGCAAGTTGGTTGAGGAAGGAAAACGTAGCAGACACAATAAGATTGTCATGCTATTGTCATGCTCTGTGTGCTGCTCTGCTGCCCCCTGTTCTATATTGCAGCTCACGCCCTAAACCTAGTCTAAGGACTAATTGACACACCTGCAAGCAATCTGGAGCGGCCCCTTCTTAAGCTGCAGACCTGCTCTCACTCGCTGCCAGTTGTTGCCAGCTTCACGCCAGCATCGGCTCCAGTTCTTCTGTGCCAGCCCAGCTAGCTCTATGTATTGTTTCCTTGAGTGACTATCTGCCAGTTACCTCCTGCCAGGCTACTCCCTGCAGCAGCGAGTGCTCATAGTATTTAGTACTTTTCCTGCTAGTTCTACTGCAGTGATTTTCATTTAGCCTTTTGCTATTTGCCTCTGCTCCCTTTTTTGCAGCTCCTTTAGTTGGTGTGTACCGTTTTCCCGTGACACTATCCGGGCCTTTTTGTGTTGTACCTTGTGCCTTGCAGACCTCTTTTTCTTTTTGAGTGTAATAAATCCTGTTGCACAACCTCCTGGCTCACGCTTGTTGGGATCCAAGACCCGACCTTAGCGGTCTCCTGACACCTATATGTCTCAGATCTATCGGAGAAACATACCAGTACACTTCAAGCCTGTTAAAACACTTTGAGACAAAGGTTGGTACACCCCAAAGACAGGACACTAATACCCAGAAAAAACATCTGGTGTATGTTGTCCTGTGCAGTGAGGAATGCATTTTTACATTGGGGAAACCAAGCAGCCACTGAGCAGACGCATGTCACAATACAGACAGGCTAACTTCAGGTCAAGACTCCTGTGTCTACGCACAGCCACCGTGGTTTCAGGCAGATCCTGGACCATCATTACATCTGGAAAGCTAATGAGGGTTACACCACCCAACAACTGCCACTGGCTAGCAGAGGTCCCACTCCATTGTATCAACTGTCGCTCCATGGATCCTACACCAATTCCTCAGACTAAAGTTGTCCTATCAAGTCAGACTAGTGTTTGTCCCACCGAGCATGAACTGATGAAGCCTGGTCGGATAAAAAGAAACGTCTTCTTAGACAACTTGAACCAGATGCGATAATTCAATGAGACCTAGATGAATGACAATATTCACAGCTAGTCCTGCAAACTCCTGGTCAGTTTCAGAACTGAAACCCTTTGCAGTTAGTAAACCCCCACTAAACACTGCTGTCTTACAGTTTTGGTTCCTTTTGAAAGGTAAGCCGGTTTTCTATCTGCTCTGCATGCCCTTGGGCCCAACTGCCTCCACCTTTGTCTGTGCCTCTCTGCCAGCAGTGGCCAGTCACAGTACCTCCCCCAGTCCCCCACATCATGAAACGTCTATTGGTTTAAGGTAACATCACTAAGAATTATATACTACTGTATGTGACATAAATATAATCTTTATTTTAGTACACAGTGTATGAGAAACATCTTTATGAGTAGCAATCTGTTGGCTGTACTACAACTAGATCATTAACGGAAATATTTTACGATCCTCAATGGGGTTGAATTTTAAATATCCCACAAGTAGCACAGTATCACTGTATTTCTATTAGTGTGGGTCCATAGAAATAAATTAGCAATGATGGGACAGGATATAAAAACATCACAAAAAATAGTTCAGTGCGACCGTTGTACGTCTATGTGGAGAACAGGGGCCCAGTGGAAGCAGCAGTGAAGACAGGGCCTGTGTAAAGCCCCGGTCCATCAACAGGAACCTAGTGAACAAAACAAAAACAGTTTTAGATGTAGCACAACACAAAGTGCACCAAACAGCTTGAACAGGTTACGGAACTTTGAAGTTACTGGATTTACCATTATCTCATTCACATAAAGTAAAGTAGAGCAAATCTAGCCCTTTGATCACATCCCAAATAAGGCTAAGTCTTACAAAAATGACATGTTTTGAAACTCTTTGTTCAAGTTTGTACGCATTTCTGATAGAACTGTTGCTACCGCACATAATACCAAAGGCTCTATTACCGTAAATTACTGTGTATAAGCCGCACCGGTATATAAGCAGGATCCACTAAATTTAGAGGAAAAAACAGATTTGTACATATATAATCCACACCAGTGTATAAACCGCACGTGTTCAAGTCAAAAATGGCTTATTGTGTATCATGAGCTATGAAAAAAAACTCATGAGAAGCTTGTCAACCCATTGGAACTTGCCAAAGGTCATCACTCAACATAATAGTCTGACTCACGGTATCATCTTACATAGAACACTAAACTCACCACACAGCAACTTAACATTACCTAATAAATATACAGTTTAAAATGAAAAAAATAACCCAACATTTTAAAGTTTTCTCACAATGCATTTCGTTTGAGCAAAGCATTTAATTGGAGGACAAGTAGCAAAGAAGATGGTGGATGGTGCTGCAATGCTGTCTCTGTCCACCAGAGGGAGCCAAAGGAGCCTGAAGCCCAAAGGGAGGCTCACGTTGGCTGGAATTTACGGTAATTTGATACTATACAATACTGTACAATAATTTGACACTGTAGAACAGGGGTCATCAACCCGTCAATCACGGTCCACTAGTCGATCTTTGGGACTTTGCCGGATGATCGCAAGAATATTCGAAAAAAAGTTTTTATTACATCAGTGCCCTCCCTCCCCCAGAGTGACCAACATGCACGCATTGTGACCACTGAACACGCCCTTACGTCTCGCCGCCCTTCAGGCATGCAATCCGCAAGCTCCAGTCAGGAGCCCTGTCCCCAAAACCCGGCCGGAGGTATCAGCGCTGTCTTGCCTCGCCCCGCAACGTGTTCACAAAGCGTTCAGCGACAAGCGAAAGAGAGTTAACAGAGCGCAGCAATGTGCCTGAGCACACAACAGTAGTTATTAAACTTTAATATGGCTCAAAATCTGCCTTTACTATCTCAAAATCAAGACACAAATATACCTCCACAGACATGCTTCTCCAAAAAATCTTTGAGCTGCAGCTCGTTAGGGCTTGACACCAACTACTTGTCTAACTTGACGAACGCATTGACCAGTCTCTCTCTCCTCAACCACCATCACTCACCGACGACACTGAGCCAACAAGCTGAGTTGTAGTTTGCTCACAGAGCCGACGCCACAAGCCCGACCCCGAAGAAGATACACAAAAGTAGGGGTGCCCAAAGTGTGGCTCAGAGGCCATCCGCTGCCCATTGCTCATTTGTCACTGCTCAAAATAAAATAAAAAAAAACAGCGAAAATGGTAGAAATACTGTAGAGCAAAAGGCACAATGGGAAAAGGCTGAAATGTTGATGTCAACAAGCAATAATAACACAAAGTTTTATATTTAAAGACAAAGCGTTTGTCTTGTTCCTCACAAATTTGGTTGTCCATTTCTTCATAGATGGACCTTGACCATGTTCACACTCACGTCTGCTCAAAACTTGTTCCAGACTCTCTCTCGCTCTCTGATGGAGTCTTGCATCACTTTCACTTTTTACTTTCTACAAATTAAAAGTAAATCCTTTTACAAAATAAATAATTTTATACTGTATATATGTAATTGAATATATATATATATATTTTTTATTTATTTTTCTTCCCCCTGTCCTGTCCAGCCTTTAAAGCAGATAGAATCAAAATGCCGTCAAGTGCTCAACAGATTTACTCTGCCAGGGATAAGTGTGATATACAATTCCCCTGTTATACAGAATTTATTTGACTTTGATGCTTGTTATTAAGCAAATTTGGAGCGACCGGACCGGAGCAGGAGGGGACAGAGAAGAAGAGAAAAGGAAACAGGGGGGAGTGCGGGGATGAGAGGGGGACAAAAAAAAAGACAGACAAGAGACAAGGACAACAGCAGCAACAACAACAACAACAATTGTGACAAGAACAGAACAACAGAAACATACAGAACTACATCAGCAAATAAATGTCTGTGACAACTATAAAGACAAACAAGGACATAAGGACAAAGGACAAAACAACATCAACAACCACAATGACAATGCTGTCAATGACAATCACACATAATAGCAGTCATGAAATGATGAACTATGATATTGATCACAATGACAATACTGCATTGAAACATCCATCCATCCATTTTCTATACCGCTTCATCCTCATTAGGGTCACGGGGACATGCTGGAGCCTATCCCAGCTGACTTCGGGCGACAGGCGGGGTACACCCTGGACTGGTGGCCAGCCAATGGCAGGGCACATATAGACAAACAACCATTCACACTCACAGTCATACCTATGGACAATTTAGAGTCGTCAATTAACCTCAACCTCAACCTCAACCTCTTATTATATGTATTGTGTGAAACAAAGACACAAACAACATCTGAATGCCGAACCGCCATCCACCAGTTCAAGCCTAGAGTTTTTCTAGAGAGATTATTACATCACTGTTTGACGTGTGTGGTACGAGGCAGTGTGCTAGCATGAATTAACTTGAGACAAATGTGCACGTTAGCACTCAGTGAGTCATCAAAACTTACCTTCTTTATGCATTCCCACATAGTATCAGCATTTGAGACCAAATATAAGGTGAAAGAAAAATGCTAAAAATACAGTGGTAGTCTATCTGTGCGGCGAGAGAAAGTTAGCACACGCACAATGGACAAGCGTCAAGTGAGACGGATGTAACAGAGAGAATCCGGACACTTTTCAAAATAAAACATCATGGAAATTATTTTTTCTTTCTGTGCGGCCCGGTAGCAAATGACTCACGGCCCGGTACAGGGATCACTGTTTTAAACGATACCCCTCTAACTAAAAATAAATTAAATATTTCCAAAAATAACATAAATCAAGGCACAAGAAACACAAATGTATTCCTATATAAAATATGTAATGCATGAATTATCTAGGCAGCCAACAAAACAACTGTACTCTATTGTTACTTTACAACAATTTTACTCAAGAAAAAGACACATGATGTTACACATTCAAACAGAGCTATAAAATTTGATTTTTTTGTGAAGAATCAACACCAAGTTGGACAACATCGTGAAGTGGAGTGAAATTTATACGATATTTTAAACTTTAATAAAAAACTCAAAAGTGGGGTGTGCAAAATTATTCGGCCCCCAAGTTAATACTTTGTAGAACCACCTGTTGCTGCGATTACAGCTGCAAGTCTTTTGGGGTATGTCACATCAGTTTTGCACATCTTGAGACTGACATTTTTGCCCGTTCTTCCTTGCAAAACAGCTCGACCTCAGTAAGGTTAGATGGAGAGGGTTTGTGAACAGCAGTTTTCGCATTCTTTCACAGATTCTCAATTGGATTCAGGTCTGGACTTTGACTTAGCCATTCTAACACCTGTAAATGTGTAATTTTGAAACATTCCATTGTAGATTTTGCTTTATGCTTATGATCATTTTCTTGTTGGAAGGGAACCCTCCGTCCCAGTCTCAAGTCTTTTGCAGACTCCAACAGGTTTTCTTCCAAAATGGCCGTGTATTTGGCTCCAGCCATCTTGTTATCAATTTTAACCATCTTCCCTGTCCCTGCTGAAGAAAAGCAGCTCAAAACCATGATGCTGCCACCACGATGTTTAACAGTGGGGATGGTGTGTTCAGGGTGATGTGCAGTGTTACTTTTACGCCAAACATAATGTTTGACATTTTGCCCATAAAGTTCAATTTGGGTTTCATTTGACCACAGCACCTTCTTCCACATGTTTGGTGTGTCTCCCAGGTAGCTTATGGCAAACTTCAAACGGGACTTTTTATGGATTTCTTGGAGAAATGGCTCTCTTCTTGACACTCTTCCATAAAGGCCAGATTTGTGCAGTGTGCGACAAATAGTTGTCCTATGGACAGATTCCCCCACCTCAGCTGTGGATCTCTGCAGTTGATCCAGAGTGATCATGGACCTCTTGGCGTCATCTCTGATCAATGCTCTCCTTGTTTGAGCTGAAAGTTTAGAGAGACGGCCGGGTCTTGGTAGGTTTGCAGTGGTCTGATGCGCTTTCCATTTCAAAATGATTACTTGAATAGTGCTGTGGGAGATGTTTAAAGCTTGTGAAATCTTTTTATATCCTAAACCTGCTTTAAACTCTCCACAACAGTATCTCAGACCTGCCTGGTGTGTACCTGTGTCTTCATGATACTGTTTGCGCTTCAAACAGATGTCTGAGACTATCACAGAACAGGTGCATTTCTACTGAGACTTGATTACACACAGGTGGACTATATTTATCATCATCAGTCATTTAGGTCAACATTGGATCATTCACAAATCCTGAGGGAATTTCTGGAGTGAGTTGGCTGCACTGACAGTAAAGGGGCCGAATAATTTTGCACACACCACTTTTCAGTTTTTTATTTGTTAAAGTTTAAAATATCATTTAAATTTAATTCCACTTCACGATTGTGTCCCACTCGGTGTTGATTCTTCACAAAAAATTCAAATTTTAATATCTTTATGTTTGAAGCCTGAAATGTGGCACAAGGTCAAGAAGTTCAAGGGGGCCAAATACCTTTGCAAGGCACTGTATATGTGTGTGTGTGTGTGTGTGTGTATCCATATTTATGTATGTGTGTACATTTTGCGCAGGTTCATGGCCAAGACCAGGGATCTTGGGCTCAAAAAGGTTGGTGACCACTTCTGGGTTATACTTTCCGCTCGAACGAGGGTGACTTTATACTCTGTGCGGTGTCTGCTCCCAAACTGCAGGGGGAAGTGTATCGAAATACGCGTCTACCACGGTACTAAACTAGAGAGGAAGAAGATTGCCATTCTTTACTTGACTTCCAACATGGCGACACTTGAGCATCTACTTCTTGACGAAAAGGAATTGTGGTGTATTTATTTGGTGCTGCGACAGAAAAGGAAGAGAAGGTGGATAGTAGTGTTGAAATCGCAGCTCGTCATTCTTCCCACCACAAGGACTTGTACCCCGGCAGGAGAATGTGCTTACAAAAGGCATGCTGAACACGGCAAAAGAAAAAAAAAACTAACAAATTGTTTCAGTGTTTCTTTATGTTTAAACTACTGTGCGTCAGGGTAGGCTGCCTCATGTAACTGACGGTATTTCTGTACTTCAGCTGTGAGGATCGTCTGCTTGTCTGCCATTTTTATCCACATAGTTAGTTTTATCCGCTCAGTTAGAAAAATTTGGAGGTGTGCGGAGCGGGAATTTTCCGCATGAAAAGGGCCGCTTGAGGGGGCGTGGTTGCGAAAATGACGTCATTTGTCCGCATGGAGCCGCACGGACCTCGCAGATGCAGAAAGCATAAAACAGGCTTTATGATGGTGATACTATGACAGGGGTCTCCCTGGCTCGCCAGATGACTTTGAGTAGCTCACGAAAGAATATTTGCCTCACCTCTTTAGCTTTTTATTATAACTGTTGAATTCAGACCTTAGTGCCTTTATATAATGAAAAACGACCACAAAATAGCATAAAGATGATGGCCACAATGGTTGAGTGGAGATCTGCTTGGTAAATAAAGTAGTCTACAGTTTAAATGTTGCCAGTCATAAATAAAACAAATAGTTGAAGGGTCCAATAGTGATGAAAGTTGGAGACCTCTGCAACCTGGACAATAATTTATTCTGTTTTAAGTAGGGCTGTGAAATTATTACATAAATTAATCATGCTTAATCACCATGTCACACGATGTTACCTTATATCACCTTATCATATTACCTTATCATTTCCCTACGTGTTTTAAACTAGCAAAGAGTACATCTGGCATACAGGAAGTAAACGAGCGTATTGCAATTGATTTGAAACGGATGGGGGTGGGGGGGTGGGGGGATTAAATAAGATTTGCTTCTTCCTACTCCTTTTTGGACAAATTGTAGTGTGTGATGTATTCCAATGTAACCTGTATGCATGCTCAAAATAAATTAAACCATTACCATTATAATGTCTGAAATATTCCCATTTTTACTGTATTTTATTGAAAGAAAGATAGATGACAGGGCAGGATTATATATTAGCATGTATTAACAGCGCCAAATTAACTGAAAATTTAAACCAAGTTAAGGATGTCTAAAAAACTATTTACCTTGTTTGTTTAATAGCAGAATATTTGAATCACACTTTTAGCTATGTTATTATGAGCAATGAGGAGTTGCGTTCAAAGACACAATGTCATTTAACTTGAATTCACGTTTTGAAGGATTCTTGAGCATAATTAAAATGGACTAGAGACGTGTTTGGTTGGAGTTGGAGAAAAAAAATAAATTACTGAACAGTTTATTTCCCATGTATTCATATTACTCCAAAACATGCATCACATTAAATTCAGGTTTGTGTCAAATAGTACAAAAATCGTTTCACAAAAGTAAAAGACCAAATAAAACTATCCGCCCAAAAGTTTTTTGTTTTTTTTTTAACAATTACATATTTGCCAGGGGCCCTTGGAATTACCTAATGACGGCCCTGGTCAATAGCACACATAAAAAAATAAAAAATATGTACAGTTAATCCATGTGATCGGTATCGAAATCGGGAGCATCGGAGCATTCCTAGTTTGAACATGATTAGAAGTTTTTGGTGGTGTTGATCCGACCACGATCCGCCCACCCCTCCTCCCAGGCCTCTCAACAAGAGTCTTCAGTAATGGTAAAAGTGATGTTAAATGTGAATTTATCCTTTTCATTTGTTATTTAGAATTATTTTGCAGTGTTTTCTGTATGTGAAATTGTAATTATTCTCTATAACATGTATTTTTGTTAATATTTTTGGGTGCATTTACATTATATCATATGTGTCAGATTTCATGTTTCTGTTTTAGCCGAACCGTTTAGTACAAATAAATAAGGTACCACTGTATTTAATCTTACTTAGAATTCAGTTTTGTAGTGCCCTCTTGGGCAAAATGAAAACATTTAGCATTCTTTGTGGTACAACGGCTCAAGTGTGAGTACTGGAGTCTCTCAACATTCATATAACTATTTGGACTCAATACCTCTCCAAGAGCCTGCAGTGCCACAGTTGCCGCCATTGCCTTGGCATGTTTCTTGTTTGGACTGGCTGTCTGAGGCTGGTAGTCCACACCATTCACTGTGACCTGGTGAGTACACAACGCATGGATGATCAACATTAGTGAGCTGAAAGTAGCTCAGAAACAGAGATGGAAAAAATTATTACCTTGAAGAGGAAATTCTTGCGGTGGTCCGGGCCACTGTGATGAACCATGATAAAGTCAGGCTGCGTCATGCGTTTCTTAGTGCACAGCTCGATAAGAGCCGACACCGGGTGCTTGCCTGGATGAAGAGAAATAATGAGGTGGTACAGATCTCCTAATATTAATATACTTTAGGATGACCAACCATCCTGTTTTCCCAGGACATGTTCTGTTTTTATGGCTTGGCCTTGCTGTCCTGGCTTCTTTTTAGGAAGTGATGAAAATGTCATGATTTCCTTGCTTTTCATTTGGCCATTAAATTTACTGACATTAGCTGACCTGTCAACATGTATTTTTGTAAGCTTGTATGCTTCGATGCTCTGTAGGTACGGATTTCACAGTTGCCACGACAATCTGTGTGTAGGTGGAGTGATAAGCTCTCGGCGAATTGGAGCACTCCCTTTATAATTGCCGCATACAGCTGTCACTAAATTCAGAGAATTTATCAGCAGAAATACTTATAAACTATTTGTTTGTTTACCCATGAGATCCTTGGTTACCACCAGTCCCCCCGTTGGTTTCTGTGGCTTCTCCCCTTCAGCAACCAGACCTGAATCAAACAAGATCAATATTTTCATTACCATTCATTTGAAGTTTGTGGAGTGAAGTACTGTGGGGCCTCCAAACCTTTGCGGTCCACCTTGAAGTCAATGATGATCGGCTCCACAGTGCCTTCGCGGTTCCTCCCAAGGCCTTCCCCTGTCTTCCAGCCCATCTTTCTCATTAGAAACTCACCTACGCCGCCTGACACCGGTGCAGCCTTGAGGAATTGGTCCTAACCAAGACATTTGAGGGTTATCAGAACAGGCCTAGAAAAAGGAAGAAAATGGCCAGCCGTCTGCTCTCATCTGCCTCCAACCCTTTGTATGAGCTACATTACCCAGCTATAATGCCCTGGAAATTATATGGTGATATAATCACATACGTATTCAGAAATTTTGACAATTTACCAGACATATAAAGTGTGTTTCCACAAAGCATGGGTATCAAATTGGTATCGCCGATACATGCCTGCATTTTACTCAGGAATCAGAAAGGATCAGATCGGAAAGGAAATCAGTTGTTTCGCACATCACTAGCCAGCAGTAGCTCATGAGCTGATGTTGAGTAGCTCACCAAAGAATATTTGCTTCAACTCTTAGTATTTTTATAACTCTTCAATTCAGACATGATGCCTGTACAGTATTTTCTGAGCACAAATGAGTGGAGATGTGCTTTGTAAATAAATACAATTTAAATACTGCCAGTCACATAAAACACAAATAGCTCACCTCCCTTTTCCTTTTGTCCAAGTAGCTATAATAGTGCTGGACGTTGGCTACACCTGCGCTATCATAAACCTAGACACTGAATGTATACTGTTTTATAATGTCCTGTTTATTAAGAAGGACAGATCTTTTTTTATCATGGCTTCTGAAAGTTCTGACAGTTCCGGTGTTTGGGGACCCCCGTTTTAAATCAAACCATGTTTGAATGCAACATATGACAATGATAATGATTAAGCTTTTAGGTGTGATGACAGGCTGGTGGTTTCTGGTCTACAGTAAATATTAAATATTGTTGAAATCACATCATGAGGCTAGCGACTGAAACAGGGTGGTTCCAGAAGAAAGTTGCCATTTATTGTATTTATCAATAATACAGTGAAAATGAGAGGAAATGTGAATATTTACTTTGCAAATCCATTTCGGTGTGTCCCCCTATGTTTTCTGTTTGCACTCCTAAAATTTGAAGTTAGGGATCACTGCGCTCCTAATAAAAAAAGTAAGTCTGGAGCCCTGGAGGGAGCATTCCACAGATTGGGGGTGACTACAGAAAAGACCAGGACTCCTCTGTTCTTAAGCCAAGGCTGGTGGCTGTGGAACGTACATAGTTTTTGAGAAGGCTCAAGTCCAACATGGGGCCGGTGTGATTTAACAATATAACCTCAGTCTTCCACTCATTGAACTTTAAAAAGCACTCGATTAGGGGTGTCTGGGGGTGTGATCATTTATTGCGAGTGACAGTACATTTGGCAGTCGTCTGCATTGAAATTATAAGAGATGCCATGCTTTTTAAATACAGTGTTCCCTTGTTTATCGCGGGGGATAGGTTCCCAAAATAGTCCATATTTTTGTACAATTATTATATACGTTGTAAGATTGTCAAATCCGCACCATACAATTTATGCACTTTTCTCAGACAGGCATTTACATTTTATCACATTCCTCTCTTGTTTAAACACCCGAGGTTCAAATTTCGTTTGAATTTTAATGATCAATTAACGAGATTGGACACAAGAAATTAAGTGACTCACACATATTTCACTTCTCTGATCGTGGCTTGTCCTGGCACCGTTAGGCTGTAGCGTTTTTGTATCCTTGTTAAAACATTCTTCCTCCTCGTCCTCCATGAACCGAAGATTCATTGA
This sequence comes from Dunckerocampus dactyliophorus, assembly GCF_027744805.1. Classification (NCBI taxonomy): domain Eukaryota; kingdom Metazoa; phylum Chordata; class Actinopteri; order Syngnathiformes; family Syngnathidae; genus Dunckerocampus; species Dunckerocampus dactyliophorus. Next base: position 12,090,452 of record NC_072819.1, on the reverse strand, counting down.
CAGTATTCCAGGTACCCTACAGCCGTATAACTTCTGCCTTCATTCAGCACATACAGTATGATCGATCATACAACAGTAAACAGCCAGTCCTGCACGAAGGAGATTTATTGACAATGGTTTCCAGTAGAGATGTCCCGATCCAAATTTTTTGGCTTCCCATCCGATCCGTTTGTTTTTTTAGTCTTGCCGTCTTGTAGGACTAATCATTTGACATGGTTACAGATCAATTTGTGGTGTGATATAGATTTTTTCTTTTTAACAAACTCTCTTCGGGCCCTATGAAATCCGTTTTATTTTTCCCCAAATTCCATTTTTTCTGTTTAATTTTTTAGAATTAATTTTACCTTTTCCAATTATTTTACCAGCATAGTGTGTGTGTTATTTGGGTTAGTGAAGAAAATCCTTCCATTTATTGATGCAATACATCATTGGCCCATTTTGTGCAGTAATTGATCAGGACTGCTGTGGCTCTATATTTACTGAGACCAACCTGACACTTCAACTCTCACATGAGTATACAACACCCTCTACTGGTAGCAGTAGTAAACAAAATAACAGACACGCAAAAGACCACCGATAGATCACTCTAATACACTAGAAGGACGCAGAACAAAATGCTCGTCCATATGCTGTAAAAAAAAACAAAAAACAGTGCAAAATCGCATTTTAAAAAATCCGTGAAAGAGCAAATCCACTATAGGTGAACCACGATGTAGCGAGGGAACACCATCTCCATAGTGGTAGTAGATATATCTATAATAGTGGTACATGTACTGCAAAAAGCAAGAGGTCCAAGAAATGATCCCCGGGGGACTCCACAGTCAAAGGGGGGGGGGGGGGGGGGGGGGGGGGGGCAGTGGATGAGTCCCCCAGTCTTACAGTAAGGTATCTCCCTCACATGCACAATCTGAACCACTCAAAAGCAGTCCCCCTGACACCCACAGTCTTCTTAACGTGATAAAAGAATAGTGTAGTCAAATGTGTCGGAAGCAGCAGTCAGGTGTAAAAACTCTAAAATGGCTGAACCATCAAAATTAGTCATTAAAAACAAATCATTAAAATCCTTTAAAAGTGCTGATTCAGTGCTATGGCGAGCTCGTAACCTGACTGGAAAATGTCTAAAATACCATCTGCATCTAAAAAGGTTGTATCTGAGCAAGTACGTTACTTCTCTAAAATCTTTGACACAAATGGTAGTTTTGAAATTGGTTGATAATTTCATAAAATTCACGAGTCAAGATCATTTTTAAGCAAAGGTTCAATGGCAGCCATTTTGGAACAGGATGACATGGTGCTGTTGACGATATTCCTGACATAAGGGGCCAACAGTTGCCCACACCAAGTGAGGAGGGACTGGGTCAGTAGGACTGGAAGAAGGCGTAAGTGTGTTGACTATTTCCGTAAGACATGTTATCGTGAAAGGTTCACACTGATTAAAAATGTGACAGCACTGTGTCAGTGTGAACAAATTAAAAGAGGGGGGCAATATATTGGTTTGGATAGTGGCAACCTTATTTTTAGAAAAGTGCAAGAACTCACACAATAATTCCAGTGTAGTGGATGGACATGGGTTTAAAACAGAACTAACAATTTTAAAAAGAACATGTGTCTTATTAACAAAGTCTGAGAGGTCCTTAGTTTTCTCAGATTTAACAATGTTCTGCTAATTTCTTCAACTATCTTTGAGGATTTGGAATGACTATCTTTTTTCCACCTGCGCCCCGCCTTCTGCACAGATGCCTCGCTGCGCATGTGACATCAATGAGCCACAGCTCGTTTGGTTCTAGGGCGAATGGCTTTCAGAGGAGTTAAACTGTCCAGGACATTGGCACAGAAGGAAATATAAGAGTTCATTAGCTGTTCAGCGTCCAGAGAAGAAACATGGCCCGTTTGAGTATACACTGCAATAGTAGACAAAGGGGAGAAAGCAGCGACTACGTCGGGCTTGATGAAACGGCAAAGTCGCACAGGTGCAAGAAGTGTCACATCAAAGTCAGACATGACAGAAATATGGTCCGAAAATACTGCATTGCTCACAAAGATGTCAAGATTCAATTCAAAAAAGTTTTTCGACATGAGCGTAGAACAGCAGCAGACGTTAACATTAAAATTACCAACAATTAAAATTCTGTCATAATTTTATTAACATAGCAGCGATAAAGTAAGAGTGTGTGGGAGGTCTGTAGTTAACTGCGCAAAACACCGGCTCAGTCTGTTGCAGTTCAAAACAAATGAGTTCAAAAGAGGACAAAGACACCATTGACAATGGCTTATAAAAACGTTCTCAAAACAGTAGTAACACCTCCATGATCAGTCATTATTGGTGTGTTCATGTGGTCAAGTACAATCTGGAGGCAGCAACTCTGACAAGGCAGCGGACACACTGGCGTGAATCCAGGTTTCAGTGACGAATAGTAAGAGTGTGATTTGAAGAAATCTTGGAGGATGAATGTCTTTTTCGAGACTGACCTCGCATTCACAAGTGTGCACTTTGTTGCAACTTTGGATTGCAGGGGTTCATGCTGCCTGAAGTCCCGAAAGGAGAGCGGCGAAGGCGCAATGTACAAAGCTCCTCGTGTTGTCCTATAAAGGGAACCAGCCAGGCACCAACAGGAGCGAGCGTGTGTCCTCTGCATCTTCGTTTCCTGGGAAGCAGCGCCTTCACCCACAGCAGGTACTCTGGCACGTCAACCAAGTAAGAGAGTCGTGGTTTGTTTGGCCCCACAACATTTTCATTTGGCACAATCCTCCACAATGTCCACAATGATTTTCAGTAATTCCTGACGTTCAATTCTTGAAAATGCTTAATTTAGGCCAAAAATATGCAACAATTACTTAAATATGCATTTTTTTTTTACTAATAATAGACCGTATTCAAACACAAAACAACAAAATAATATATTTTTGAAAAACCATGATAGACTGAAGATGCAAAATTTGAACTGCGAAGTGGCGAGGGATGACTGTAGATTCATTTATTTAATTTACTTTGGAAATTAATTTTGACTGCCGGAGGTTGATTTGGCGCTACCTATTTTATTTGAAACCTTTTATTTTGAAGGTGTCATGTCCGCTTCCAGTTTGTGTGTGTGGTGCAATAAAAAAAACTATTTGTCCCTTTAATTGTGTTATAAATTTATTTTCTGTATTATTCCAATCGCTTTTACATTTTCTTACATAAAAATCGCTGGATTTGCACATTTTCTGATCAGATATAGGGCAGAAAACTAAAATGAGGCTGCCGCAAGCGTCTCCTCTCGGTTTAGTGCACAAGCCCTGCCTACCTCAGTGACCACACTGAGGTGGATCATGGCGGCTGCCGGTTTCTGTTTGTCTGCATGTCGCCAATAATTACCAAACATTTATTATACACATTTATTATACACTATGACTTTCTACAGCCTGTGTAATGTCTTTAATGTAAGTGTGACATTATTATTTTCGCTAATGGATATAAATATAATAAACAATAAAATACATATTTGTATGTGGATGCGCTTGCAGTACTCTCTTCATCCTAAAGCAGGGGTGTGCATGAGCTCGAAGGTGCTTGTCAATGCCGTCCTTCCAGAGAGAGGAAAAGCCAGCTGTTTTTTCGTTTTGTTTTTGAGCAGCATCAGCAGGAGAGCGGCAAGATAGCAGCAATATGCCTAAATTCACCAGGAGATGATCAGAATTTTACAACAAAGTATCAGAGCTTTTCTTGGAGAACGATAAGGTGCATGTACTTCATATACAGATAAAAGGTAAAAGCACAAATGTTTTCAGTTAATAAAAATAAATGGACTAAGAAGTATTTCAAAACATTTTTTTTTTTTTTAAATCAAAGTGAATTGTTTTCTTCTTTTTCTTGTTGTCCTTCTAATGAGCAACCTGCATTAATACAGGTTGTTAATTAACATTTAAAAAAAACTCTGAAGGAGTGGTCAGTGCCCCACCTGCCATGAACGTCACCGCAGGTCAATGATTATTGTATTGTAAACACAGATCTGTTTATCTTGGACAGTAAATAGCATCTGACTGCTAAATGAATTAGCTATTATGCCTAACCTGCTGCTGATTTAAGACTACAATTTAATGACACTTACATGTCAACAACTATAGTAACAATTTCAATGGCAGCACTATTTCCTGTCATTGTATATCATGATGTAATATTCAGTGTATATGCATATAAAGTGGTGTGAAAAAGTGTCCAAACCTACAAACCATTTCCAAACCATGAAAAAGTGATTGTCCCTAAGATTAATTGAGCTCTATCAGCGAACCACAGTGAGAGCCATGATCCACAAATGGCAAAAACATGTAACAGTGGTGATTACAGTGGTGATTACCAGGAATGGCCGGCCAACCAAAATTACTCCAAGGGGGCAGCGACGACTCATCCAAGAGGTCACAAAAGACCCCAGAACACCATCCAAAGAACTGCCAGCCTCACTTGCCACCATTAAGGTCAGTGTTCATGACCACACCATAAGAAAGAAACTGGGCAAACTGGCAGAGTTCCAAGACTCTGACTGCTAAACAAAAAGAACATTCAGGCTCGTCTCAATTTTGCCAGAAAACATTTTGATTTTCCCCAAGACCTTTGGGAAAATATTCTGTGGTCTGACGAGACAAAAGTTTAACTTTTTGAAAGTTTTGTGTCCAATTAAATCCGCTGTAAAAGTAATGCCGCATTTCAGAAAAAGAACATCAGACCAACAATAAAATATTGTGATGGTAGTGTGATGGTCTGGAGCTGTTTTGCTGCTTCAGGACCTGGAAGACTTGCTCTGATAAATGGAAACATAAATTCTGCTGTCTACCAAAAATTCAGTTTCAGCAGCAGAACAATGATCCATAACACAACAGCAAGTCCACCGCTGAACGGTTGAATAAAAACAAAATTAAGACTTTGGAGTGGCCTAGCCGAAGTCCTCCTTTTGAGATGCTGTGGCATGACCTTAAAAAGGCGGATCATGCTCAAAAACCTCCAGTATACTGTCAAACCTGTCTTAGCGGCCACCTGCCTATAACGGCCACTGAAAAATCCCCCACAGAAAATTTGTGTGTTGTAGGCCCTGTGTATAGCGGTCACCTGTCTAACGCGGCCAGCGGCCACCCATTTTGTATCCCTTGGTCAATATCTGACCGCATATAGTGTCCAAAATACCGACTCAAGCAGAAGCTTCATGCACAAAAAAGTTTTGTTTTTTAAGCAATGAAGCCGTCGTGTGTAGACTTTAATTACTGAGGCCTAGCTCAGTCACAATCATTCACAAGATCCACACAAACTGTCAGTTGTTCCACATAAAAAAAGCCGTCTTCTAATTTGCAATGCCGCCCTTTTTTTTAATTTTTTTTTTTAGATGCAATGCCGTCCTGAAAAGATTCAATGACGGCCAAAACGGTAATCTTCCCACTTTGCAATGCCGCCGTGAATAGATTCGAAAATGGCCAAAACACCTGAATAAAACCGCTAAAATTTCACTTAATTGCTGACTAATTAGAGATTAGAAACCTATTCAATAAGAAAGGAGCGATGGTATTGTTAGTTTACTATGATCTTCGCACCTCCTCCGTACTCTATTGTTCACATACACACCCATTAAAAAAAAGTAATAAACTCACATTTGAAACAAGAAACATGTAATAATGTTTTAAAGGTAAAGATTATATTAAAACTTTTTCTATTAAAACTAAAATTTCCTTCGAAAAAGTTTAAGATCAGCCAACCAAATCAAAATTCAAAAACAAAATATGAAAAACAAACATAACAAAAAACAATACTAGCACAGCTTCTAATCACAGACATGTTAATATGTGCGCGCACAAATTCAAAATGGCCGCCAACCTGTCTATAGTGGCCACTTTTGCCATTTCCCTTCAGCGGCCACTATAGACAGGTTTGACTGTAGTTCAATTACAACGATTCTGCAAAGACGAGTGGGCAAAAATTCCTCCACAGCGCTGTCAGAGACTCGTGCAAGTTATCACAAAGGCTTGATTGCAGTTGTTGCTGCTAAGGGTGGTCCAAACAGTTATTAGGTTCAGGGGGAAATCACTTTTTCACACAGGGCCATGTAGGTTTGGATTTTTTTCTCCCTTAATAATAAAAAGTTTCATTTAAAAACTGCATTTTGTGTTCAGTTGTGTTGTCATTGACTAATATTTAAATTTGTTTGATGATCTGAAACATTTAAGTGTGACAAAAAGAAGAAATCAGAAGGTGGGCAAACACTTTTGCACACCACTGTAAGATAGAAAAAATAAATTTATTTAACTAAGTCGTGGTTCACAATTATTTTCTACAAACCTACCTACCGCCTGTACAAATGCAATCGTAACATCTCAATCCACTGTATGAGGTTCATCGAATGTCATCCGCCAATAAACAACTATAAAATACGAGCGAGATTAAGTTGTGATTATTAAACACTCCCAGCAAATTTTCCGAACCGCCACCATCTTCACTGTGACGCCACACCGAGAACAGACATTTTTCTTACTTTTCTTATCTCTCATGTCTTGCCTTGGTTCTTTTTTATTAGGTTCATTATATTTGCAGAGCTACTGGAAAAGTGAATTTCTCTTCAAAATTAATAAAGTATCTATTTGAATGCACAGCAAGTCAAGAAACAGAAATACGACTACACAATAATAACTGATATTGTGTTGCTGCGATTGGGCAGCAACCAGTCCAGGGTGTACCCCACCTCTCGCCCAAAGTCAGCTGCGATAGGCTCCAGCATACCCCACCCTAGTGAGGATAAGCGGCATAGAGAATGGATGGATGGATGGATGGATGGATGGATGGATGGATGGATGGATGGATGGATGGATGGATGGATGGGTGAGTGGTGTACTAATTTTTCTGAGGAATTCTTCGAGTACTTTTTTCAGTATTCAACCACACACAGTTTTCAACCAATTTAATTTATACTTTTAAAGATTAACTTTGCCAAAACAAGAATATAACTGATTTTAAATGTTACCGATGAAAGATGCTTGAGATGACCAAGGGCAAAGGTCAAATTGTCAACCAAGTTTCCTCATTGCTAACCAGCAATGTATGCTAGAGTTTTATTATTCTTTGTTGGTGTGACATATTTTTTGTATCCTGACAAATCTAATAATTAAAACACTCTTCTCTGTTGCAAGTGCAACTACAATTAGCATTATGCATGTTGCTAATCGGCAGATAGGTTCCAAATATAGAACAGTACTGGATTGCATGTTCATTCAAGGTCACGCTGTGTTATATCTTTTACCTTCTTCAGCCAAGCCTGTGGTCCACTATTGGACAGTTCCTCTGTGGAAAGGACCTGGGCTCCTGTGGAGCCTGTGAATAGACCAGGAACTGTGTTGGACTGAGCCCACAAATCCACCTATGAAAGGAGAACTTAGAATGAGTTCAAATAGCATCTCTTTTGATACCATGACAACCACAGATCCCTTAATTTGGCTTTCTTACAATAGTTGTGAACCAGCATCATCAGTTTGTGCTAGTGTTGGAATGTAGAGACACAATGCTGCCATATTTGACAGGACCTGGCTACGTGGGTATGTACTCACAAACACAAAATGTTATTTCCGCATTGCAAAATTTCACAAAAAGAAAAAAAAACTTAAAAAAACACTTAATCTGTCCTGATTTTGATTAAAAATCTGCAAATTTCCCACATGAAACAAGTACTGTTAATTATTGGCTACTACCTTATTCATTTCTTCCTTCTCCTGCTGGGTGTTGTCAGTTACGCTTGCTAAAAAAAGTTATCAATGCATGTGTCCACACCATGTGATGTGTTGCTTTTCGAAGCAATCCACTGGGGCTGCAAGGTGTATCGTTTGAACAATGGTCATCGCACTGCACGCATGTGAAATAGTCATGCCATGGGTGCTGTGATGTTAGATGCAAATGAACTCAATGTGTTCATATCTAAAATGGAGCTTTTTGGTTTGTGTCATAAGAAATGTAAGAGATTGTTTTTAAACCTTATTTAACAACATAACAGGACATGTTGGTTTCACCTCGTGCAGCGTGCAGACGCACCTGCGCGTGTCATAACACGCACACATTAAAAAAAAAAAAAACATTAACGATGTGTCCTGTGTTAGTGTGTGCTGAAAGATCATGTGGATAGAGATTTTTTTTAACACCAGAGAGACATTTTGGAAAATACATGTACATGAAACCATGTTCTTATGGACATAGCCTTTCAAGGATACTGCACACCATACACATACTGTATATACCTAAATGGTGCATTGAGCGAGTTGAACTGGTTCATATTCTATGCATGTATTTTTTTTTTTTAATATTGTTTTGTTAAAGCTTGTTTACTTTCTTCTACACTGCTCAAAAAAATTAGAGGAACACTTCGAAAACACATCAGATCTAAACTGGGGGGAAAATGATCTTGAATATCTTTCCTGATAATAAGTGGGTGATGTATTAGTAACAAAATGATGCCACATAATTTGATAGAAATGAAAATAATCACCCTATAGAGGGGGGAAATCAAAGACACCCCAAAAATGAAAGTGAAAAAATGATGCAGCACACTGGTCCATTTTGCTAAAATGTCATTGTAGCAACTCAAAATGATTCAGTAGTTTGTGTGGCCCCCACGTGCTTGTACGCATGCCTGACAATGTCAGGGCATCATTTTTTCACTTTGTCTTTGATTCTACCCCTTACCCCTCATCTTACCCCTTACACCTAGGTTTCGCGTGTACGCAAGAATCAAGTGTTGTCCCAATTGTCCTTAAACAGGGGTATCATGACTATTCTTTCAAAGCACTTCATAACAATGGGAGTGAGTGCTATAGGGCGATAGTCATTCAAGCAGGTCACACGTTGCTTTTCTTGGGTACGAGCACTATGGTGGTGGACTTAAAGCAGGTCGGTACAGATGCTTGTGCAAGCGACAGGTTAAATATGTCAGCAAGCACATCAGCCAGCTCTAATGAGCTTAGTGGCTTCTTCGCCTTGGCCTTAGGTTTTAAGGGGTAGGGGAAGGGACAAGGGGTGAGACAAAAGAGAAGGGCGAAGAGGTAGAATCGGGATTCTGCCTTAATGCGGCCCATCCTCAACCAGACTACCTTCAGTTGCCCCCAGGTAAATTGAGTTTGAGACCCCCGCTGCTTGCCACTTGTTGATGTCTGAGCAGCAGCTGTAGTAATTCTACATTTGACCAACTATCCTTAAAGATTTGTCAGATCAACTCATGTAGATGTTTGGACTTGTCTGCACCCTTAATCACAGAGTGATTCTATAGACGCTCATTGCATTTGGCTCAGCGCCAATTTTGGAGCACCCGCGATCACCAGGCCCATTTCACAACACACCTCATACATTGGCCACAATATGCCATTTCATGACGTGGACATTTGCGTCTTATAGTCTGGTGTGGCTTATATACTGTATGTACAAATCTGTTTTTCTGTCTAAATTTAGCAAGTGCGGCTTAAACACCGGTGTGTCTTAGACACTGTAAATTACGATATATATAATGTTTTTTTTAATTTTTTTTATTATAAATATCAGAGGACAGCTGGGCAGCCCTGACATAAATAAACAAAGACAAGAAGGGAAGGAAAAACAGTGAACCGTATTATTATTATTATTCTATTATAATTATAACAGAGGTTTATTTGGTTTCAAATAATGTTGACAATATCTTCAATATCTTTTGGCGTCAATTTGTGAGCAATAAAAACTTAAAAACGCACCTGCATTTAGGGATGTCCTGATCCACATTTTATGGACCTGCAGTTTTTTTTGTTTGTTTTTCAATAATAATAACCTTTTGTTACAAACATGAATTTGTGGGATTGAATATGGTTATGAAAATAGCTCTTCAAAGCATTAAAAATAATGCAACCAAATTATTGCTGAATTTACTTTTTTATTACACGGCATGACCAACAATACTGTTTGGCTTTTGCAACAAACCTCTGTGAGTAAGGTATCTAATCCAATAAAAGATAATAATAATAATAAATGATAAAATTTGAAAAAATGGGCGTGTAAAATACTTTTAGGGTAGGACTAATCATTTTGACATGGTTATAGATCAATTTGTGGTGTAATTTTCAATATATGACTTTTTTTTTTTTAAACTCTCTTGGGGCCTCTAAAATGTGTTTTATTTTTTCCCAAATTCCATTTTAATTTTTTAGACTTCATTTTTTTACCTTTTCCAATTATTTTACCAGCATAGAGTGTGTGCAATTTGGGTTAGTGAGTAAAATGCAAAAATCCTTACATTTATCGATGTAATACATTATTGGCCCATTTTGTCCAGTAATTGAGAAATGGATGTAGCTTAGCTAACTTTTCAAATGGGATGTCAGCCCCAGCACATACTGCTACAAAATCTTCAACAAACTATAATGCCCGTGCTTGTGATTAAGGAAGATGTAGTATAGGTAGATGCAGATATAATTCCAATCGCGTTATTTTTTTCACAATGAGACAAATGTGACAAAGAGCTCTCTTATTTTGAAGGCTGGAATGTGTTGTGTGTGTTGAGAATGGCAATTGACGGTTTATTCGTGCTGGGTGCAAGAATAAACTCTCGTCTTTTTTCACTCAGAACTTGCACGTTGTCAGTGGGCGTTGTAAAATGGTCCTTACAATAAAGCAGTAAAACACAACACAGTGAAGTCACGCACACACACAGTTGCACTAGCTAAACTAAGTGAACCCCGCTAGCTTCCATTCATGCTCCGTAACAGAGGAGTTTCCAAGGTTTTGTGCCGACGTTTCGACATGTTTAGTAGTGTTTGTGTGGTCCTATTATAAGCAACCAGTGGTCAGAGCAGCACTTCCCATGTGAGCTCCCTAAACCATGACATTGTAGCACACATGTACCGCTGTAGCTATGGAGCCCAATATCCAACGTCCGACATGAAACTAACTTCACCACAGTACACCGCGGTCATGTGTGCATGGTGGTGTTGTGTTTTTTCTTCTTGCGGGTGCCCCGACTAATAAGTAATAAAAACACAAAAATTTGTCTTTACATATACAGGTATTTATAATACGTTTTTTAAAATTATAAATATCAAAGGACAGCTGGACAACCCTGATGCAAATAAACAAAGTTCAGTAGAGAAGAGTAAAACAGTGAGCTGGCATTGTTTAAACTACAGGCTTGAACTATTAATGCTGCACTTCAGCCCGTAAGGAACTACCTGGCACTTATGCATAATGTAAGCAGACACAAGCACAGATATACTGCTTGTGGTGCTCAAGCACCTGCCCTTTTACGTTGCATGAGAAAAGTACCCTTTCTGCAGGGGCCTGTACTGTGAAAGTGGCTCAACATACCTGTGCTTTGTGCTCATGATGCAGCTCAACAAAACCTAAATTCCCCAAACAGAGCTAAACAGTACCGCGACAGTGGTTATCAACTTTGTCAAGTCCAGTTCTCTGCTTTATGGTCATTGCGTGTTCACATAAACGGGGGCATTTGACGTCATATTCTACTTCCACGCAAAAACGGAGCGATCCCAGCCAGTGTATTTTACACAACATGAACAACTAATTATGATGGAGCATTATGATTATGGCGTCACTGCCAAAAGCAACATTGTCAGGAGACAACAATAAAGTGTGGGAGTGGGCAAAATATTGCTGAGCATGTAAATGCTCATTAACACTTATACTACTAACTCCACCCTTAGTGTTTTAATTTATGAACGCTCAACACTGTGCAACTTTTAAATATTAAACCCTTATCAAACTAAAAAAATAAATAAACTGGAGTGACAACTGTCTTTATTTTTTCATCTTTGAAATATGTCTATATTGGTTTCACATGTTACGGCTCTGAATTACAGAATGCTGTACGGCACGGTGGCCACTAGATAGAAGTGTTGACGTGTTTTGTGGCACCTTTTTCCTATGTGAAATGTTTTTCCTTTTAGTCAGAATAACTTGTTTTGTTGCAGTTGATTAATGCCTCAGAGTGCTTATTCCTCCGGCAAATATTGTAATATAAGAAGACTAACTGGCTGAGTACTCACGCAAGGACTGGTGCAACTTATACGTCTGCTAATATTGCCCGAAGAAATAGTGGACGAGGCTTTGAATCCTTGTCAGGGTTAATGGCAATGTATGGCAATATGTGATTATAATTTTTTTTTAACAATACTGGTCCTCACAGTGTCTGCCAAGAAAAGCTCTGACTAGTCAAGTCCCCACTGAAGGCCCACATACAATTGCAGTCATTACTTTAACTTTTAAAATGTTTTGTTTTGTTTCAATTTGTAGAAAAAAAAATATTTTATTTATTATTGGTTAGTTTCAGTATAACATTGGTAAAAATAATACATACAGAACTTACTGTATTATATTCTAAAATTGTTGGTCTTGCTTAAAAATGCACTGTAGAGATGTGCTCTCATTTGGTTATTTTGCCTCAACAATTTGTGTTCATGTTGTCATGGCTACCACTGATGTGACATCTAATCAAATCGACGGGCTACACATGTGGCAGAAAATAAATCAGGTGTGCCTGTGTGTGCAGTGTTCACACAAAAAGCAAAGTGTTGTGTGCTGTGGTGTATGTCACGTTAAAACGTTGAGAAAGAAGATACTCTGTTAATAGGTTATGGGCCCAGAGTCATAACCTACAGTTTGGTCAACCTACCAGGTGAAAGTTGAGACGTTCAGTCCGTGCACCTGAGAGCTGAGTGAAGTGATCCACCAGCAGCATGAGTAAAAAAAACAGACGCGGTCTCAAGCAGCCGCTGAGCGAGGCTCATTTTTGATGGAGATGAGAAAAAGTTTTTGGGCCACATCTGTCTGCAAAGGTTGAAAGACACTATTCTAAATGAACCCGGTCCCGATGATGAGGAGGATGAGGAGAAAAACGCAGCGGCCTATGCGGAGCTCATTCAGTTCCTGGATGACAAGAGCCTGTCGCTGGTGATGTGTGACGTGGCAGATGATGGACGCAAGGCACTCAAGATTCTCCGTGAGTACTATGCTGGCAGCAGGATAACGCACTGAGAGCATCTGCGGAAGCCAGGAACAAGGAACACGCATTCGATCAGCAACACGGAGACGCGGATGCCAAACGTCAAGAGGAAAGATCTGATGGTGGATGCAGGAGCAACGTCATACGCTCAGGAACATTATACATCCCAACATATCCAGGATATATTCTCAGTGAAAGCAGCTACCCCCAGCCGAGCCACAGTGATCTTCAGTGAGAAGAACAATGTTCTGCTCCATAAAGATGGTACTAAATTTCCCATAAACGTACACAACAAGCCCTCTTATCTGCACACATCTAAAAATGACTGCAATGACCAATGTAAGAAAAGCCTTGATCTGCAGAGTTGATCTGCAGAGTTGCAATTTTGCTGATGTAATGAAGCTAAGAAATGTTGTAGATGAGATGGGCATTAAGAAAGAAGGAAGTAAACCTGCCCCACATTGTGAGATATGAAATCTGACAATGGTACAGAGTACACAGGCAAAGAGTAACAAGCATTAATGAGCAGGTGTGGTATTAGGCACAAGACCTCTGCTCCATTTTCTCCACACCAAAATGGCTGGAAAACCTTATTTGTGATGGCCAGGTGTATGCTCATAGAGAGTGAGCTTCCCAAAATGTGGTGGACATATGCAGTCCAAACAGCTGCTGTGGTTAGGAATAGGTGCTTCAACAATCGCACTAAATGTTAACAGGCAAACAGCCAAATACTGCCAGGATGCAGAAGTTCGGACTAGTGTGTTTTGCTTACAACAACAAAAAGGAAAGTTAGACATTGGCATTGGACATTGGCATTTTTGTTGGATATGACAAGAATAGTCCAGCCTATATGGTGTACTATCCCAGCAGCAGGAAAATACAAAAGCACAGACTAGTGGAGTTTGTAAACAGAAAGAATAATTACATACTACTAATTACATACTATCCAAAATAAAAGACAATCTGTGAAAGCCCCATCAGTTAGCTCACATGCAACTGATATCAATGAGGTGTACTCAGAAAATGAGATTGAAAAGGGCAATGCAGAAACAATGAAAGTTGAAAACAAAGAAGACAAACCTGCAGACAGACGCTATCCTGACAGAGAGGAAAAAGCCAGATTATGATGGTGATTGTGTGTGTGTGGTTTTGAAGAAGACATAATAGACATTGACTATTGTTAGACTTTTGTGTAATGTGCCCCAGACATATTAAGAAGCAGTAAACTCAGTGAATGGAAAAGAATGGTCAAATTCTGTGGATGAGGAGATGCAATCGTTGAAAGACAATGTGACATTTACCCTGACCACCCTCCTCCCTGAGGGCAGAGATGTTGGTTAAATGGGTCTATGCTTTGAAAAAGAAAGGTGAATGATCAGACAAATATAAGAAAGAGAGAAAAGAGGCGTGAACTATGATGAGACTTTTTCTCCTACAGCCAGAACGACAAGCATCAGGGTGTTGGCGCAGGGAGTGGCACAGAACAATCTGTGCATCAAATGGATGTAAAAACTGCCTATTTACATGCACCAATCAAGTTTGAGATCTATACTGAACAGCCTGAGGGTTATGAAGTTAGATCTAAAGAAGGTGACAAACTGGTTTGCAAACTTGGAAAAATCCTTATATAGACTAACACAGTCAGGGCGCAACTGGAACAAAATGTTGCATGATTATTTGTGTGAGATACAGTTTGTACAGAACCCAGTTGATCATTGTGTATATAGTAAATTCACAGATAAAGAAAAAGTTCACATTATCATATGGGTGGATGATTTGATTATTGCTGCCAGTGATGATGTTTTGACACGTGTTAAGACAATGCTGAAGTCCAAGTTTAAAATGAAAGACCTACGTAAACTGGCACATTTTCTAGGTATTGAATTTGAGCAAACTGCTGATGATGTTAAGATGTCACAATTCAAATATGTGCACAAAATACTGGAGAGATTTGACATGACAAACTGATAAACATAGGGCTACCCCTTGGGAACAAAACCTTGACTACAGTGATGACGCTGAAGTAATGGATGATGTGCATGATGTGATACAGAGAGGCAGTTGGTAGCTTAATCTACCTGGCAATCTGTACAAGGCCAGATATAAATTTTGTAGTGAGCAAACTGTCTCAGTATGTCAGTAAGCCAACTATTGAGCAATGGACAACTCTAAAGCATATTTTAAGATATTTAAAAGGTACTCAAAACAAAAACTTTGTTTTAGAAAATACAAAGATGAGAAACTCATTCATGCTTACAGCGATGCTAATTGGGCTGCTGATATCTGTGATTGAAAGAACACAGCTGGTTACTTTATCAGCCTAAACAGCAATGGTCCAGTAGTCTCATGTGAAACCCAACGACAGCCTACAGTTGCTCTATCCACTTGTGAGGCTGAGTATATGGCTTTAGCTACGACTATGCAACAGTTCCTGCACTTGCAAAAACTGTTGAAATGCACTATAGCATTAGCTAACAAGCCTGTACATAGACAGGGATGCAAATGTGGACATTAAATACTACTTTGAGAGATCTGTACTGAATGGAGATCAAATGATCCTGCAATACTGTCCAACAAATTAAATGGTTGTGGATGTCCTAACAAAGCCTGCAGCTAAACTAAAACTTACAAACTTTGAAATGCTTATGTTTGGTGAATAAAAAATATATTAACCAAATTACAATATATTACCAAAAGTATTTGCTCACCCATCCAAATGATCACAATAAGGTGTCCTAATCACTTGGCCTGTCCTAATCACTTGGCCTGGCCGCAGGTGCATAAAATCAAGCCCCTAGGCATGCAGACTGTTTTGACAAACATTTGTGAAAGAATGGGCCGCTCTCAGGAGCTGCTCAGTGAATTCCAGCGTGGAACTGTCATAGGATGCCACCTGTGCAACAAATCCAGTCGTGAAATTTCCTCGCTCCTAAATATTCCACAGTCAACTGTCAGCTATAATAGAAGAAAATGGAAGCGTTTGGGAACAACAGCAACTCAGCCATGAAGTGGTAGGCCATGTAAACTGATGGAGAGGGGTCAGCGGATGCTGAGGTGCATAGTGCAAAGAGGCCGCCGGCTTTCTGCACAGTCAATTGCGACAGAGCTCCTAACTTCATGTGGCCTTCAGATTAGCCCAAGTACAGTACGCAGAGAGCTTCATGGAATGGGTTTCCATGGCCGAGCAGCTGCATCCAAGCCATACATCACCAAGTGCAATGCAAAGCGCCAGATGCAATAGTGTAAAGCACGCCGCCACTGGACTATAGAGCAGTGGAGACGCATTCTCTGGAGTGATGAATCACGCTTTTCCATCTGGCTATCTGATGGACGAGTCTGGGTTTGGAGGTTACCAGGAGAACGGTACATTTCGGATTGCATTGTGCCAAATGTGAAATTTGGTGGAGGAATTATGGTGTGGGGTTGTTTTTCCAGGAGTCGGGCTTGGACACTTAGTTCCAGTGAAAGGAGCTTTGAATGTTTCAGGATACCAAAACATTTTGGACAATTCCATGCTCCCAATCTTGTGGGAACAGTTTGGAGCGGGCCCCTTCCTCTTCCAACATGACTGTGCACCAGTGCACAAAGCAAGGTCCATAAAGACATGGATGACAGATTCTGGTGTGGATGAACTTGACTGGCCTGCACAGAGTCCTGACCTGAACACCTTTGGGATGAATTAGAGTGGAGACTGAGAGACAGGCCTTCTCGACCAACATCAATGTGTGACCTCACCAATGCACTTTTGGAATAATGGTCAAAAATTCCTATAAACACACTCCTCAACCTTGTGGACAGCCTTCCGAGAAGAGTTGAAGCTGTAATAGCTGCAAAAGGTGGACCAACATCATATCAAACCCGATGGGTTAGGAATGGGATGGCACTTAAGTTCATATGTGAGTCAAGGCAGGTGAGCAAATACTTTTGGTAATATAGTGTATGTTAAATATAAAGTTTTTGAAATATGAGCAAGTGGGGGTGTTGAAATGTGCTCTCATTTGGTTATTTATTTTGCCTAAACAATTTGGTTCATGGCTACCAGTGATCATGTGACCTCTAATCAAATACAGTCAAACTTGTCTATAGCGGCCACTGGTGGGAGTCTGCATAAAGTGGCCGCTATAGACAGGTGGCCTCTATAGACAGGTTGGCGTCCAGTTTGAATGTTGACCAGTAGAGGAAAAAAAAGAAAAAAAGGGGGGGAAAAAAATAAAAATAATAATGTTGACCAGTAGAGGGCACTGCAGACTGCAGATAAAAGTTGTACAGCACTACTAGGCTTGTTATTATCATGGTTCATGGTTTTAATCCTGAACATGCATGAGTCAAACAGTAGCACATCACATAGTACAATTCACAATTTTGCATGTCCAAAAAGGAGTAGGAAGAAGCAAAGCTTATTTAATCCTACTCCTCATCAGTTTCACATCAGTTGCAATACATTTATTCACCTCTTGTTCTTCCAAGTGTACTTTGTAGGTCTACATGACAATGTAGTGCAATCATAGCCAAGGTTTTTACTTACTAAAAGGAAGCTAGAGGCTTAATAATAACTGATAGAATATATCCACGACCCACAGAACAAAGCTGTGCTAGTAATGTCTTACGCTTGTTTTTTATATTTTACTTTTTATACGGCAGAGTGTCATTACAGCTTTAGTTCATTAGGAAGACGTGAAGTGACGGTGGGCGTCCCGAGCAGGAGAGCTAGGCTCAGTGCTAGTTGTGAGTTTCGAGAGAGTTGGGAAGTGTGTTTGTGTTGGCGTGGATGTAAAGTCCTGCAGTGTTCTCCGCTGTTAATAGAGCCATTAAAGTGCATCGGCGACGTGAGTCTCTCCTTCCCCACAACAAGCGGCATTACAGTATTGACCAGTGCACACCAGGAAATAAACGGTGTCATTTCTTACAGGCATTGGCTGGACAGCTATGTAGTGGGGCTTGTTTAACCTTTGCCTTGTGGGCAAGCAGGAAGGAGAGACGATGCTGAGAGATGTGTGTGTGTTCTGAACTGCTGTCTGGTGGCCGCGTTCAAGAAATAAAGTTGGCAGAAGCAACAGGAGAAGTTTCCTTCTTTGCTTCGGAGCTGAATAACACTGACAAGTTAACAGACTAGTAGCGAACGGAAAAGAAGACGGCTTTTTTTGTGTCGAATACAGAAGATGAGGACTTTGATGGATTTGTGGATGAGGATTGATCAAAAATAACGTGAGTACATTCTAAAATACATCAATTAAGTACAACCAAACTCAGTTTTGCTCCCGCTGCCGCATGCATGCTAGCGTATGTTTTTTTTTTATTATTGTAGCGTCGCTGGGAGCACGTCCTGTTCCCAGCCTACTTTGCGGTAATGTTTTGGCGCAAATGCTCTTAAAGTTACATGTTTGACCAGGAAATAGCAAGCTCAAAAGAAGACGGCTTTTTTATGTGGAACAACTGACAGTTTGTGTGGATCTTGTGAATGATTGTGACTGAGCTAGGACTCAGTAATTAAAGTCTACACATGACGGCTTCATTGATTGAAAAACGAAACTTTTTCGTGCATGAAGCTTCTACTTGAGTTGGTAATTTGGTATATTATTAATCTTTAACATGATTTCCGCCAAAAACTCATTTATAAAGCCTTTGTTTAACTTGGTGGGCAGTAAACCACAGCACATAAGATGGGACTGGACAGTGTGAGTACAAAACACTGTACAAAACAAAACACTGTAGCTCAAAGCTGGTATAGGCTTTAGTGAAGAGTAGGCGGCACTTTAAGGTGTGCTTGTCAACAGTAGCAATACCCCCGAGGCTGTGGCATTGGGCTGAGAAATTGTCGCTTTTGTGCCTTCATTCATATTAGCGTTTGCCTGCTTACTTGCTAACTGCTAGCTAACTACTAGTGAGTGTATCCCCCGCCTCCACGTACTGGGACAAAGAGGCTGAATAGCTGACAGGAGGGATCACTCTCTCGGTTCATTCCACTACAGAACCAGTGTGCACAGACCACATGCAGGGTGAACCTTTTTGTCATCCAGCCTGTGGTATGGCGAGGAAAAGCAACAGGCATACGTATATGCATATGTCAATTTATCAAGGCCATCAAAATTATCCACCTTGTTTTTTTAGCGTTTGATTTATAGATTATCGTGACAGGCCTACATGTAATACACCTAATAAACTGACAACAAGAAGCAAAAGGGCAGGATTGTGGAGGAATTAAAGACATTTAAATTTTGGTTATTTTCTGTTTTTGCTGTAGACTGCAAACATTTGAGTTTGAGTACATCAATAGATGAATATGTGACCATAGAGCAAAATTTCAGCTTTTACTCTATTTCCATGTATTTTTATTAGGGGAGCAATAAAAACACACACAATACTAGACTTATATTATATGTACAGTATTATTGCACTACAAATTTGAAGACATCTCAACTGAATGCACAACTTAGAACAGGGGCAAGAAACCTTTTTGGCAAAGAGAGACATATATTATAAAATGTATTTCCGTGAGAGCATTTTAGAGTATTATTTAACGTTGAATACAACTAAATGCGTGCATGTTATCTTCTTGCTTTTCTTTTTGTGTGAACTTTTTGTGTGAACTCGTGTAGAACACACGTGTAGACCATCTACAGTCAAACCTGTCTTAGCGGCCACCTTTATAGAACGGCCACCTGCCTATAGCAGCCGCTGAAAAATCCCCCGCAGCAAATTTACATGTTATAGACCCTGTGTATAGCAGTCACCTGTCCAACGCGGCCAGCGGCCACCCATTTTGTCTCCCTTGGTCAATATCTGACCGCATATAGCGGCCAAATTACCAACTCAAATAGAAGCTTTATGCACGAAAAAGTTTCGTTTTTCAATCAATGAAGCCGTCACGTGTAGACTTTAATTACTGAGTCCTAGCTCAGTCACCATCATTCACAAGATCCACACAAACTGTCAGTTGTTCCACATAAAAAAGACGTCTTCTTTTGAGCTTGCTATTTCCTGGTCAAACATGTAACTTTAAGAGCATTTGCACCAAAACATTACCGCAAAGTAGGCTGGGAACAGGACGTGCTCCCAGCCACACTACAATAAAAAAAAAAAACATACGCTAGCATGCATGTGGCAGTGGGAACAAAACCTGAGTTCGGTTGTACTTAATTGAAGTATTTTACAATGTACTCACGTTATTTTTGATCAATCCTGTCTTCTTTTCCGTTCGCTACTAGTTTGTTAACTTGTCAGTGTTATTCAGCTCCGAAGCAAAGAAGGAAACTTCTCCTGTTGCTTCTGCCAACTTTATTTATTGAACGCGGCCACCAGACAGCAGTTCAGAACACACACACACATCTCTCAGCATCGTCTCTCCTTCCTGCTTGCCCACAAGGCAAAGGTTAAACAAGCCCCACTACATAGCTGTCCAGCCAATGCCTGTAACAAGTGACACCGTTTATTTCCTGGTGTGAGACAATGTGCACAATGTGTGTCAATACTGTAATGCCGCTTGTTGTGGGGAAGGAGAGACTCACGCCGCCGATGCACTTTAATCGCTTTATTAACAGCAGAGAACACTGCAGGACTTTACATCCACGCCAACATAAACACACTTCCCAACTCTCTCGAAACTCACAGCTAGCACTGAGCCTAGCTCTCCTGCTCGGGACGCCCACCGTCACTTCCTGTCACTTCCTGATGAACTAAAGCTGTAATGACATTCTGCCGTATAAAAAGTAAAATAAGCGTAAGACATTACTAGCACAGCTTTGTTCTGTGGGTCGTGGATATATTCTATCAGTTATTATTAAGCCTCTAGCTTCCTTTTAGTAAGTAAAAACCTTGGCTATGATTGCACTACATTGTCATGTAGACCTACAAAGTACACTTGGAAGAGCAAGAGGTGAATAAATGTATTGCAACTGATGTGAAACTGATGAGGGGTAGGATTAAATAAGCTTTGCTTCTTCCTACTCCTTTTTGGACAGGCAAAATTGTGAATTGTACTATGTGATGTGCTACTGTTTGACTCATATGCATGTTCAGGATGAATTAAAACCATGAACAATGAACCATGATAATAACAAGCCTAGTAGTGCTGTACAACTTTTATCCGCTGTCCGCAGTGCCCTCTACTGGTCAACATTATTATTATTTTTTTTTCCCTTTTTTTTCTTTTTCCTCTACTGGTCAACATTCAAACTGGACGCCAACCTGTCTGTAGAGGCCACCTGTCTATAGCGGCCACTTTTGCAGACTCCCTCTAGTGGCCACTATAGACAAGTTTGACTGTACTTTGTATATTTATAGTCGTAGGTAGATCTTTGGGACTTGGTCATTTTAGAAGTAGCTCGCAGGCTAAAAAAGTGTGAGCACCCCTGATCTAAACAGTACTAGCAAAATTGAATGACAGCATTAGTGTGCTATCTTATCTCTGAGGATTTACAAAATAATAGCAAAAAACAACATCTACCTGCTCTTGGGCCCGGCTAAGCATGCAGATGGCGCTGACATCATGAGGGTTCTCAGCCAAGCGCCTCTGAGCTTTTATCCTCTCACTCACAGCCTGAGAAATGTCCACAGGCTACAGAGATGAAAGATGTTTAGTAAAGCTGTCATTCATGCAAAATTGACAGAATATTAGGAACCCTTCTCAGGGCAACTGAACCTGAGGCGGTGGGTCAGGAAAAACGCTGTCTCCATCTACTGCCAATGGCTCGGCCAATCCCGGCAATGCTGCGGCTTTCAGAGTTTCACTGGTTGCTGATAGAGAGCTCAGCGCCACCATTAGACCGGCAGTCTGTGCCTCCTCTAATGTTTTGTCCACTGGCACCCAATCTCCATAGGCATTTAGTGTCTTGCTCTCCTGGAAAGCACACACCCCATCAAATCACTCAAAACACAACACGAGAACATTTTGTCCTCAAAAACCACTGTAAATCTTTCACTGAGACCTTTTTTCGGTGTTGAGATCCTGAAGATACAGGGAACTCTTTTGCCATGCCTGCAGCTGCTGGTCGTACAGTTGTATTCTGAAAATGGGGGTAAGAAAGATGGAAAGAAATATTCGTCAAAATAGCATATTTTAAAAGTGGATTTTATGATGACTCACTGATTCCCGGAAAAGGTATAGTTTGGCATGTCTTGTTAAGAGCCAGTAGTGTATTCAAGTTTCTGAAGCTTTTTGCTGAAGCAGCTCAAAATTAACAGCGAGTTGTGTAAGACCTTACATTTCAACAACAGTAAGATTGTAAAATAAGCAGTTACTTTCAAATGATATTCACTGTACTATGTACTGTATTACATTTTGACAGTAAATTGCATGACACTGTAAATTAGTTTAATTATGCAAAACCAATTTATTTGCATTATTATGGGGCAGAGCATGTGCAGAAAAAGATTTTTGGCTTGCATGATGTAATTTGTGGAATATGTTACATTAATGTTGAAGCTGATGGCCTTATGTTCACGCAGAAGCAATCCCCCACATGGTTTCCCGTCATCATCCTCCACTGACACATGCGGTACTGCCACTGGCAGCTCGCCTTTGCTGTCCACAATCATCTTGCACTTCTAAAAACACAAATACGGCTATTATAGATGACAATCTATCTGCTTTTACAAATTAAAAAAATGTCCACAGTGCAAAGCAACAATTTGTAGGATTAAAACCTTAAATAACATTATAAATGCTGTCCTAGCTTCAAACCCAATATCTGTCATCATTACCAACTCTGCAAGATTAGTGAAGTCACAGAAAAGAAGTGTATTGTTCAGTGTCAAATCTGTAGAATCTGGGGCCTTACATCAGTGAACTCCTTAATGCTGATGCTATTGGCCTGCTTCACTACTTTCTTTTTCACTTCCTCAAAAGCAGCATTTATGGGCTGAGTGAGGTTTGCACCAGCAGGTTTGTTGGTAATGGTGGGAAGTGGCAGCAGTGAGGACAGAGTGCCAATGTTGGACAAGGCAGCAGTCATGGTGGCTGTAAAGTAGACACAACCAGTGATGTACAGTTAGTATATTGTGAACATGTTCACTTTAATTAATATTCATACCTGCTGTCATACTGGCCATAGCAGCATTCATTGCCATGTTTGGCAATGCCAACGGCAGAATTGAGGTCCTCAGGCTGGTGGGGATGGACATACCTGCTTTGGCACACATGGCAGCTGCATTGGCCTTGGCAATTTCCAATAGCTGTTCCTTTCCTGGGGGGAAGAAAAAAAAGGCATTTTTTTCATTGACATGCCAGTCACCCTTCACTGTCAGGGGTATCTACCACAATGATACAGTACCCTAGGCTAGAGTTAGATACACTACAGCAGTGGTCCCCAACCTTTTTTGACCCACGGACCGGCTTGCGTTCCCACAAATCTCCAGCGGACCAGGGGGGTCGTACATTATAGCGATCTAATTTCTTATTTATTATGTATTGTGTAAAACTAACACATGAATAACATCTAATTAAAAGCACAAAATGAATGCCGACCCACCATCCACCAGTTCAAGCCTGGAGTTTTTCCAGAGACATTATTATATTGCTGTGTGGTAAAAGGCAGTGCGCTAGCATGAATTAACTTGAGACAAATGTGCACATTACCACTCAATCAAAGTGTCAAGTCAAGTCATCAAAACTTACTTTATGCATTCCCACATAGTATCAGCATTTGAGACCAAATGAGGTGAAAGAAAAATGGTAAAAATACAGTAGTAGTCTATCTGTGCGGCATGAGAAAGTTAGCACACGCACAATGGACATGCATCAAGTGAGACGGATGTAACAGAGGGAATCCAGCCACTTTTCAAAATAAAACATAAAAAAATTGAAAAATTCTGGAAATTATTTGTTCTTTCTGTGCTGCCTGGTACCAAATGACCCACTGCCCGGGGGTTGAGGATCACTGCACTACAGTACAGTTTACTGATCTGGATACAAAATCGTAAAAATAATATCTGACCTAGTTCACTGATTCGTTGAGGGCTGCTGGCATGTGCGTGACGTTTCCGCGTCAGGGATCTTTTTTTGCGCAAAACAAGCACAGGCGAGTGGCTTGGCTCTCGTTTCCAGCGGTCCCTCTGCCTGTAAATAGCCTGCCATCCCCGTGGCGCAGAACGTGACCTCCGTGACTTCCAGCCTCTGGACCTGCATAGACCACATGTAGTTTCACTTACTTTAAATTACCAATAATACAGTGGGAACCTTGGTTAGCATCATTAATCATTCCAGAACGTTGGACTTAAACCGAAACGTATTCTAACCAGGGATGTCCAATAATATCGGCCCACCAATATTATCGGCTCGATACTGATATTAAAAATGTAATCATCATCAGTAGATATCCGTATCTGTTTTTCCCTATGAAAACCGATTTAAAAAACTGCTGTATATATGAAAATGGGCTCCTGTACTGGCTGTCGTCGAGGCATCCAGTGCGGCCACTACGTGGAAATACTTCATCACGTCGTGTTATTCCTCGCAGTCGGAAATGGGCTTTGATGTGTTGAAACCATGGGTGTGGGTTGTGTTGCCGGCGCAGATAGCACCGACGTTAGCCAACTCGTTAGCTTGTAGCGGCGCTGGTATGGCCTCGCTGTTGTCACTGTTTTTTACCTGCGTCAAAGGTCAGCAAATGTCGAGATATGATTCAAAACAAGTCAGGAGTCGAGGTAGGTGGCACCAATCAGTTTACTCTACACTCAACTCAACAACAAGCAACTAACTCTATCAACAGCTGGCGACAACAGTGGTCACCAACCTTTTTGAGACCAAGAGCACTGGTCTTGGCAGTGAAATTGTGCAAGATCTACCACCCCCCAACAAGGTTGATGTATACAATCCTGATCAAAATCTTAAGACCAGTTAAAAAATTGCTAGAATTTGCATTTTGCACATTTGGATCTTAATGAGGTTTTAAGTAGAGCTACAATATGCAAAAAAAAAGAAGGGGGAGTAAACAAAAAACATTTTGAAAAATAAATTTATTAAAAACAACAACAACTAAATTGAAAGAGGCTGTTTATCAGTTGATCAAAAGTTTAAGACCATTGCTCAAAAAAATAAACTCTCCAAACCAGAACAAAAAATGTTCTCAGTAGGACTCCGTAATGAGTAGCTTCACCGTTCTTGTTAATCACTTCAAAAATGGGTTTGGGCATGCTTGATGGGAGTGTTTCCAGGAGGCTAGTGGGAACATTGCTCCAAGTGGGAAGGGCATCAACTGTCTGGAACTGATGGCCATTTTTATAAACTTTCCTTGCCATCCACCCCCAAATGTTCTCTATGGGATTTAAATGAGGGGAACACGCATGATGGTCCAAAAGAGTGATGTTATTCTCCCTGAAGAAGTCCTTGGTCAAGCGAGCATTGTGAACTGCAGCGTTGTCCTGTTGAAAAACCCAGCTGTTACCACACAGACGAGGGCCCTCAGTCATGAGGGGATGCCTGCTGCAACATCTGCATCCATTTGACAACCCTGCACCACTTGAAGCTCCAGTGTTCCACTGAATGAAAAAGCACCCCAGAACATGATAGACCCCCCTCCACTGTGCCGGGTAGAAAACATTTCAGGTGGGATCATGCCAGTAACGTTGGAAGCCATCTGGACGGTCAAGGTTACTTTTTTTTTTTTTCATCAGAGAATAAAACTTTGTTCCACCTTTCAATGTCCCATGTTTGATGCTCCCTGGCAAAGTCTAAACGGGCAGTTTTGTGGCGTTGAAGGATACAAGGTCTTTGAATTAGTTTTTTAACCCTTTTCCCGTAGATGCCGTCTGATGGTTATTGGTCTGCAGTCGGCACCAGTAAGGGCCTTAATGTGGGTGGAAGACCGCCCTGTGTCTTGATGGACAGTCAATTGGATCCTCCGGCTCAGCGCAGGTGTGATTTTTTTTGGTCTACCACTGGACTTTTTTGTTCCATAATGCTCAGGATCTTTCAAAAAATTTAGAATGACTGATTTACTACGCCCAACCTCAGCAGCAATGGCACGCTGCGAGAGGCCTTGCTTATGCAGCTCTACAATCCGACCACGTTCAAAAAGAGAACGTTTCTTAGCTTTAGTCATCAGGAAGGCATGGCAGTGTGAACATTATCTACTTTGTGTTATTATTGGTTGTTGGTTTCAACATTTCAGCTTTTTCTCATTGTGCCTTTTGCTGTTTTGTAATTTTATTTTTTGCAATGACAAATATGTCACAGCTGACTCATTTGACCTGAGCAACACTTTGGGCACCCCCACACACCTACATTTGTGGCTCTTGGTCAGGGTTGGGCTTGTGGCATCAGCTTCATGAGCAAACCAAAACTTTTGGGGACTTGGCTCCTTGCTGGGGCTTGCGGGTTGCTGCCTGGATAGCAGCGAGGCGTACGGGCGTGTTCAGTGAACAAAATGCGTGCCTGTTGGTGCTCTCCGGGAGGTGACGGCACTGATGTGATTATACATTTTTTTCAAATGTTTTCCCGAAGATCTTTCTCACAAAGATCGACCAGTAGCTCACGATCAATGGGTTGGCAATCCTCATGACCCGGAAACAGACGTACACAAACAATATTGTGGGTCACCACGTGTTAATTCCATGACAGGAGATATGTGAAGTTACACATAAGTGTATCGGTTGATATCGGAATCGGAAATTGAAAGTTGGACAATATCGGCAAAAAAGCCAATATCGGACAGACCTAATTCTAACTGATTAAATTTTCACAATAAGAAATAATTCAATCCAATTAATCCATTCTGGATTAAGCCAAAAATGTTAATACAAATCATTTTTTAAAATAGTTGTATAATTGTAGTTTTACATGCAGAAAACAATTCAAAAGTGACAAACAAAAGGGATATACAGGTATGAACATTTAACTTCACTTATACCTTGATTGAAGACGTGATTGTTGACAAAGACTGTGATGTGGCAGTGACGTCCACACAGACACCATCTTGTGTTTTGTTATGAGTTTTTTCATGTACTGAATAGTGTTTCTCACCTTCTTTATCAAAATGCTGGCACCTACTGCTTTCCTTGGATCCATTGTGGGTTATTTTGTAACCATGATTAATGGTTAAGGCATAACTTTGTTAGTTAACAAAGAACTACAAAGTCAACCGGTGAGGACGTCAAACACGGGCGACAAAGCTGACTTCGGGTAACGGTTTCATTAGCAAGCCAATAGGCTGCTAACAAGTACGTTTTGTGATAAAAATATATTAAGAACACAGCGGGTCTCACACAAGTGTATTAATAACACAAGACGTACACCATAATGTATACTAACCGGAAAATAGATGCAAACTGAGGTTAAATGTTGGTGCAAATTTTCGGAGAACACGCTGACACTAACACTACAGTATAGTATAGTACACTAACTAAAGATCCACTATACCTGTATATTATTTTTTTCCTAAAAGACAGTAACGTTAGGAAATAGTCCAATGGACCCTACCTTGACCGGGATCTTTTCTTCCTTGAGGAGCTCCTGGATCTGGCCCTCGTCCTGTGGGTTATATGAGGTGACCTGGATCTTTTCTGCCTCGTCGCTGATTTCCCTTCTTTACTCCTTGGCTGGGTCTTGGAGGAGTTATGCCTCATCTTTGCAGGTGATTTTCTCACAGTGGCGGAGATGTGTTCTGATGCTTTTAGCTGAGGGACGATGGACTCACCAGTAGGTTGCGACTCAACAGATGGAATTGGCGAGAACCGGGATGCAGGACCATCTGCATTAAACCACAATTTAACTTCTACACAGAATATTTTACTGTAACCACAAAAGCTTTGGCGGGTAAAGTTACTACCACAGCCAAGAAAGAATTCTTTACATACAGTGGACAGAACAATGTACCATTCCGACATGAACTTTCTCTTGTCGTCACTGCTGGCTTGTGACTGTGACTGTGGTCCGGCCTCTGCAGTTCTGCTGTGGTTCCTCCTTTCGGACTATGAGACAGAAGCTGGATACCTTTTGAGATATTTTGTTTGGACTCTGTGGAACGGTCCAAATCATCCCTGTTGTCTAAGGACCTATCCCCAGACAAACAAGAGAATAAGCAAGGTAGGAGGGATAAGATTGTTTGACAGCTCGTCTTAATAATAATAGCATTAGTAAACATTCCTTTAACATTGTGTATGTATATATCTGAACCTGTATAATTTTGACCCTGTGTAAATTAGAGAAAGGGCTAAATAAATTCAAACTTGCACACCCAATTTTGGTTTTGAAAATAATGGAAGATCTACAGTAAATTGATATTCCACACTAGAAAACAAATGGTTCAAGTAAAACTTAGAGCCCAAAACTGATCCTATGATAAGTCTATGTAAACCTCTGACCTGTGTCTTGCTTAGTACCTGGACCGGGTGCTGTGATTATGTGAAGTGGATCTCGAACAAGATCTGAATTTTCGCTTGTCGAGTCGAGAAGTCCACTTCTCTACACTGGAATGTGAACAGTTGGAATGTGAACGGGAGTGGCTCTTTCTTCTCTCATCAGTTTTTGAGTTACTGCAACCATCCTGGACAGATACGACACAGACAGGCTGGATAATTTTTTCTTCAAGCTCTGAGAATCGACAAGTCTGTCAAGTGATTTTGCGCATAAACTATATTGCATCAGTAATTCTTTTTTTGGGGGGTGGGTGGGGGAGTTACGTCTTTTGGGATGATATCAGGTAGCTCTTCTCGTTGCCTTCTCATCCCTCTTTGCGTTCTGTCAAAATCAGAGGAGTTTTCTCGTCTCTCATCTTTGTGCCTCTTCTTCTTCCTCTTTCCTGTTCTGTGCTTGTGACTTCTGGAGCTGCTGTCATCACCTTGAAAAACATGTCAACAGCTAGTGCTTAGCTTGTTAAAGAAAACTGCACTTTTTTTTGGAATTTTGCCCATCATCCACAATCCTTATATGATGAGGCATGAACACACGTCTTTCTCTTTTCTGTGCTTTTTGAAGATAAAAAACATTAAAAAAAAGGGACAGGTCATTTACACCTATGCCGCCAACAAAGACTGCTATTAAAACACCTCCAAAAACCTCCAACAGGGTTTTACGGTTTTATATACATGCTGTAACCATAGTAGTAACAGGTACATTCATGATAACATGTAATACTGACAATATTTTGCCGTATTTTGGTCCTTTTAAGCATTACCGGAACTTCCTTCCTGGGTGCATTGATTTCACATGGCAACATACAAACAAATGCCTACATAGCATTAACTTTTCCAAAAGTCAATGAAGATGTGCAACAATCCTCAACTTTGGCAATGTTCAAATCCAGGCTGAAAACACTTCTATTAAATTGTGCAATTGACTATTGAAAGTATTTTATTTGCACTCTTCATTTTTATTTTTTTGTTTTATGGAATGATTTATGAAATTGTATGTAATGATTTAAGAATTATATTATGGAATTATTTTATGAAGTCATCTTACCCTTCTTTTCTGTAAAGCACTTTGAATTACAGTCAAACCTGTCTTAGCGGCCACCTTTTTAGAACGGCCACCTGCCTATAGCAGCCACTGAAAAATCCTCCGCAGCAAATTTACATGTTATAGACCCTGTGTATAGCAGTCACCTGTCCAATGCGGCCAGCGGCCACCCATTTTGTCTCCCTTGATCAATATCTGACTGCATATAGCGGCCAAATTACCGACTCAAGTAGAAGCTTCATGCACGAAAAAGTTTCGTTTTTCAATCAATGAAGCCGTCGTGTGTAGACTTTAATTACTGAGTCCTAGCTCAGTCACAATCATTCACAAGATCCACACAAACTGTCAGTTGTTCCACATAAAAAAGCCGTCTTCTTTTGAGCTTGCTATGTCCTGGTCAAACATGTAACTTTAAGAGCATTTGCACCAAAACATTACCGCAAAGTAGGCTGGGAACAGGACGTGCTCCCAGCGACGCTACAATAAAAAAAAAAAAAAGAAAAACGCTAGCATGCATGTGGCAGCGGGAGCAAAACTGAGTTTGGTTGTACTTAACTGAAGTATTTTAGAATGTACTCACGTTATTTTTGATCAATCCTCATCCACAAATCCATCAAAGTCCTCATCTTCTGTATTCGACACAAAAAAAGCCATCTTCTATTCCGTTCGCTACTAGTCTGTTAACTTGTCAGTGTTATTCAGCTCCGAAGCAAAGAAGGAAACTTCTCCTGTTGCTTCTGCCAACTTTATTTCTTGAACGCGGCCACCAGACAGCAGTTCAGAACACACACACATCTCTCAGCATCGTCTCTCCTTCCTGCTTGCCCACAAGGCAAAGGTTAAACAAGCCCCACTACATAGCTGTCCAGGCAATGCCTGTAACAAGTGACACCGTTTATTTCCTGGTGTGCACTGGTCAATACTGTAATGCCGCTTGTTGTGGGGAAGGAGAGACTCACGTCGCTGATGCACTTTAATGGCTTTATTAACAGCGGAGAACACTGCAGGACTTTACATCCACGCCAACACAAACACACTTCCCAACTCTCTCGAAACTCACAACTAGCACTGAGCCTAGCTCTCCTGCTCGGGACGCCCACCATCACTTCCTGTCACTTCCTGATGAACTAAAACTGTAATGACACTCTGCCGTATAAAAAGTAAAAAATTAAAAACAAGCGTAAGACATTACTAGCACAGCTTTGTTCTGTGGGTCGTGGATATATTCTATCAGTTATTATTAAGCCTCTAGCTTCCTTTTAGTAAGTAAAAACCTTGGCTATGATTGCACTACATTGTCATGTAGACCTACAAAGTACACTTGGAAGAACAAGAGGTGAATAAATGTATTGCAACTGAAGTGAAACTGATGAGGGGTAAGATTAAATAAGCTTTGCTTCTTCCTACTCCTTTTTGGACATGCAAAATTGTGAATTGTACTATGTGATGTGCTACTGTTTGACTGATATGCATGTTCAGGTTGAATTAAAACCATGAACCATGATAATAACAAGCCTCGTAGTGCTGTACAACTTTTATTCGCAGTCCGCACTGCCCTCTACTGGTCAACATTATTATTTCTTCCCCCCCCCCCCTTTATTTCCTCTACTGGTCAACATTCAAACTGGACGCCAACCTGTCTATAGAGGCCACCTGTCTATAGCAGCCACTTTTGCAGACTCCCTCTAGTGGCCGCTATAGACAAGTTTGACTGTACTTTGAATGGTACTCCATAAATAAACTTGCCTTGCCTTGAATATGCCAGTAACATAGTTCGATTGGCGTAACAGTGGCAATAATTGTTTCCCATTATGTGCATTCTTAGCGAAGTATTTTTATCTGTTTTTATATCTTTTGAATGCATCTTTTGAATGTGTTCATGTCTCACATAAGAATTGTGGCTGATGGGCAAAATTCCAAAAAAAGTACAGTTTTCCTTTAAGCTTCTAATTCCACGGAAGACGGAAAACACTTACTCTGCTGTTCATTCACTGTTGGGGGTCCTTTTCTGTGATAAACGATACAACCAGAGTTAGAAAGTAAGGATTAGATTGGTTTGTGTTAGGGTTCCACCTACTATTGAAGTGTCATTTAAAGTCTCTGGACAATTCTAAACAGTACCATCTAGCACTGACACTTGTGCTTGTACATCGTAAGAGGTGTGCAGACTTGTTCACTAATGAGCACAGCAAATCTACCATCACAAACTAACGATAAGTGGTTATTTTGAGCTCAAACAACATTTTAAGCAACTGTCCTATTGTTACTATAAAAGTTAAACCGCTCTTCAGTGATTTATTGTCAGTTTTACCTGTATAGAGGTTTTGTTTGTGCGTCCAATTCTTCCCCGGATTCTGAATGGCTCTTTTTTCTCTCCTTCTCTCTTTTCTTTTTCTTCTTCTTACTTTTATGCTTTTTGTGCTTCTTATGTTTCTTCTGTGAGCTCCTCCCATCACACTGTCTGTCTCCATTGTCTCCTGAAGCCATGTCACTACACGAATCATGTGCAGCACTGCTATAAAAGTGAATGCATAAATAAATATGGGAAACAATAGCCACATTAAAAACATTGCATATTCAAAGATAATTTGGCTTTATTTTCATTTGACATTGTCAGAAGAGTATTAATTTGACTATATTTTATGAATCGTACATGTACATCTACATAGCATAGACATACCAAAAATGAAAAGCCTCTCTGTATGACGCAGTGCAGTTCTACAGCACTGACATTGTAAACCACAACCGGTTAATCATGACAATGCCAATGCATAATTAAAACCATCATCAGCGTCATGTACACCACATAAAGTTTTAAGTAAAATCGCTTGGCTCAATCTGCCATAAAACATTGCCGTTAGTTATATATCTGCCACTGTTTATCAGCAAGCAATTCCTATGTAATTACGTGTGTGTAGGATAAAGTAACATAAATATCGCTTAACTGTCACATTTAACGTTGTGTTAAAACATATCACGTTCAGACTTGTGTAGCTACGATGCATGCAAAAAGTAAATTGGAACATACGTTGTATCCACATTCTGGTCTTCAATTTCTCTGATTTTATTCAAGATGAAGTCCTGAAAGATTTGCTCTATGTTGGCTGCCATTTTTAAAGTGTGCATCCGAGTGTCCGGGTTGGAACATTTGTTGGGGAATTACAGTTCCGAGTTATGCATTGTTTTTTGTTTGGAATGTTTTTAGGCTCGTATCCATTCCTGGCCGTTATTTATATTAATCAGAAATCCGTTTCCAAATTATTAAAAAAAATCTTTAATATTGCAGCTGGAACCGTGACGCGACGTGACGCGTGCCCAAGTAATGTGCCACTTGGCGCTACTGCGCATGCGTAAAACAAGAACCGCGGTTGTCAGTGTTCTAACAAAGACAGCGAGATAATTAAGACCAGGGGCAGTAGATTTAAACAGAACTGCCGATCAGCCGCAAACGAATGGAACAGGGGGTGTGTCTAAATCCGGGGTCTGCAGCCTAGTAGTCCGCATTTGTGGGCTGCAGACGTCATAGCGCCGCACGACGACTGTCCAAATTAGAAAAGTCCGCGAAGGCTCTCGGCTCCTCCAAATGCGGCCGACAAATGTGTCCTCCTTCTCCATTGAAAATTAAAAATTGAAAAATCTATTGTCTGCATTCAAACCATCCTTCGTGGCCCAACATATCCCAAGATACTTTGCGCACTTCCGTCCAGCCCTTCAAAATGTCAACATTACGGCGCAAAGTGGTGAAAGCGTAAATATTACTTTATTAATAAATACTGGTTTGTTTGTAAGTTATTTGAGTGAGCAGACAGTTTGATGTGCGGAGCCTTTGGAATTAAAGTCTTAAGTCTTTCTACGACGTGAAAGTTTCACTTCGATCTTACTACCGTGATTATGTACATACATATATATATATATGTAAATACAATGTGTTTACATTTCTCTTGCTTCTGTATTTAGAGAAGTCTTCGGAGGAAATGCACGGGCTCACAAGCACATACAGTCAACCAACAGTAAAAAAAAAAAAAAAAAAAAAGAGTATGTACAAGTTCAGATGATAATTTGGAAAAAAAAAAGATGTTTTCAGTGTTTAACATGTCAATGAATAAATATTGTGCCGAAAAGACTGCTCTTGTGATTTTTACCTTCCATATTAATTGCAAAGACTGATGAATAGGAAGGATGTGCTGCCTTACAAACTGATTTACTGTATTCAACTTCATTTTTACAAGTACAGTGTAAAGTACAATCATTTATAACAGGTTTAGCAAATGGCAGCAAGTGTTACATTTTAGACATGAATGAAAATACAGTGCCTATCATTAAACATGTATTTCAAATAAATGTGATGTGAGTATGACTGCATATGTGTTCCATCAACAAACACATTGTGTCTCAGTGGGACATCATGTGGGCTGGTGCATGTCTCCACTGTCCTCTACATCATCCTTCAAGTGGGTCTGCAAGGATCTACACTGCTATGTCATGAACCCTTTTCAAAGAAAGTACTCTTTCTCCATCATGTCAACTTTAAAGATCGGTCCATCTATTTTCTATGCCGCTTATCTTCACTCAGGTTGCGGGTATGCTGGAACTATCCCAGCTGTCTTTGGACAAGAGGCAGGGTACACCCTGGCCTGGTTGCCAGCCAATGGCAGGGCACATACAGTATAGACAAATAACCATTCACACTCATACCAATTTAGAGTCGCCAATTAACCTAACATGCATGTTTTTGGAATGTGGGAAGAAACTGGAGTACCTGGAGAAAACCCACACATGCACGAGGAGACCATCCAAACTCCACATAGAGATGCCCAACGGAGAACCCAGATCTTCCCGATCTCCTGACTGTGTTGCCAACATGCTAACCACTCGGCCACCGTTAGGCCCTCAACAGAAAAGATGTCCACCATAAACTTTATAAAGAACACAAATAGAATAGGACAGTTTTAAACTACTAAAGATAATAATCATGATCAGGATGGAGCTCCAGGGCAGCCAGACATGTGGTACCACCATTGAACATCACTGATGGCCTGCAAGCCTTCACCTACTTTGGCTTCTTGCACCTCATTATTTCATCTTCCGCCCAGCTGAAACTGTATAGAATCTGCTGCTAAATTGTATTATTACATCAAGTCATATATGTACGGAGCCCCGAAGAGGACATGGAGGAAAAAAATATGATGGGTAAAAAAAAAAAAAGAACTAACTTTTGCGTTCCCTAGCAAAACTTTTGCTGGTAAAGCTGGAAACATATTCACATATACTTCTGGGATCAATAACGCCCAAGTGAATGGTTCTAACACAGTAAACCATACCTATTTCCAACTGTGGCAACGGTCTAAGAAGGAGAGGTTCCGCAGGTCCTTCATACCGACCGCTGTCAGGCTGTACAACACCTGCACCACCTGAACCATGTTGTAGTCAATATGTATTCTTTACACTGTATTCTTTACTTGCGTATCTTGCTTGCTGCTGTAACAATGAATTTCCACGCTGTGGGATAAATAAAGTACAAATACAAATACAAATACAACACAGACAAACAGCTACAACCCAGTTTTTATCAAAACGAGCCGTGTTCTCTGCAGTCTGACTTATATTGATCTCTAAGAGAAGCCGGCAGCGAGACCGGAGCGCAGGGACCGTCTACAAATGTCTTCTTCTTCTGTATTATGGCGGTTGGCATCAATGTTGCCAACTCCTCAGTAAGACAAGTATCTATTGGCTGTTCTGAAAGGCCAAATGTGTGGAATGTGGGAGGAAACCGGAGTACCCAGAGAAAACGCACGCACGTACAGGGACATGCAAACTCCACATAGAGATGCCCAACGGAGATTCGAACCCAGGTCTTCCCAATCTCCTGACCTGTGTGGCCAATATGCTAACCACTCAGCCACCGTGCAGCCGGTGATTAATCATGATTAATTAATTTGAAAACCATGATTAATGTGATTAAAAATTGTAATCATTTGACAGCCCTATTATATATATTTTGTCTTAACAAGGCGTTTTAAGACACAAAAGAATGTCTAGGCTCATCTTAAAATTGGAGTCAGCTCTTCTCAGAACGCCTGTGCTATTTGCTTGCTATGCCACCACGAGTTGCGTGCCATGCTTAGAGAAACTTGGCCAAGCTTGAGAGGGAGGGGAATTGAGTGTGAACTCACTTGCTGTCCGTCCGACACAAAACTAGATGGCCTCACAGGTGCAGTCGGTGCCCAGTTCGATCTATTGGCCCCAGGCAGAGGGCAGTTTACAGAGGAAACGGACCTCCTATTATTGTTAAACTTACCTGCAGAGTTAATTAGAAAATATGTTAAAATTTATTCAGTGGAACCTTGGTTAGCGTCATTAATTTGTTCCAGAAGGTTTGACTCTGATTCGGTTAATGGACATTCCCATAAGAAATAATGTAAATCCAATTAATCCCCCCCCCCCCGAAAGCCAAAAACGTGAACCAAAACAGCTTTTATAGTTTTACAACTATAGTTTGACATGTATAAAATTATTTGAAATGCATACACAGTAAATGTATATAAATGACCAATGAAAGGGATAAATGAACATTTAAGGTTACTTTTACCTTAACTGAAGATGTGACTTCTAAACGTGACTCAAAACAGGAAGGTGGTGGTGGTGGTTGATCTTGCTGCCATATTGTGTCTTTGGGAGCAGTCACATCTTCAGTGAAGGTAAACGTAACCTTAATGTTCATTTATCCCTCTCATTCATCATTTATTATGTGTTACCCCTCCCCAACCTGGAGAGGTATGTGAATAGTAATCCTGTGGTCTGTGGCATAGAATAAAAAAGATACACCACAATACGTTGTCTTCAACGGCAGGATTTATTCTTCCTCAGAAAAATAAGACACTTTAGGTATCGTGAAACTATTATACTAATAGTAATTAGTATAGTATAGTATACTAATGCAAGACACCTAGTACGGAAGGATTATACCTTCTCTGAGACTTCAATGCTAAGAGTGGGAGCCAACTGCAACACATGGCCCTCCTGCCTAGGCCAACAGGGCATAGGCAGGATGAACGAGAATGGACAGAGGCTGCTGGAACTGTGCTGTCATCGTGACCTGTGCGAGACCAACACCTACTTTGAGGGTAAGGATTTCCACAAAGTCTCTTGGAGACATCCTCGGTCAAAACACTGGCACCAGCTTGACTTAGTCATCACCAGACGTGCAGACATGAGAAGCGTCCTTCACACTCGTAGTTTCCACAGCACAGACTGCGACACAGACCACTCCCTTGTCGGCAGCAGAGTGAGGCTGGCAGTGAAGAATATACACCATGCCAAAACAAAGGGCCCACCACGCATCAACACCTGCAGCGTCAGTGACCCCAAAAGATCCCAGCATTTCCAGGAAGTCCTCAAAGAGAAGATGGCTACCTTAGCCCCAAATGATACCAACATTGAGAGTAAATGGTGCCACCTCCGCGATGCCACCCGCACCTCAGCTATCACAGCATTTGGGAGGAAGGAACATCGAAACGCAGATTGGTTCGGAGCTCACTGGGATGAGATGCAACCAGTCGCAGAAGCCAAGAGAAATGCCCTGCTGGCCTACAAGCAGAATCCCTGCTCCAGCACTTGCGACACTCTCAAAGCTGCAAAAAGCAAGTTCCAGCAGATCGCTCGCCGCTGTGCAAACGACTACTGGCTGAACTTGAGCAGTGGGATTCAGACATCTGCCGACACAGGAAACGCAAGAGGCATGTACGACGGTATCAAGACAGCAATTGGCCCCACTGCTACCAAGACCGCACCGCTGAAGACCAAGACAGGTGAAGTCATCTCAGACCAGCGCAAGCAGCTTGAATGTTGGGTGGAACACTACCTGGAGCTGTACGCCACCCAGAATGTTGTGACGGACATCGCCTTGGATGCCCTACCCGACCTCACAGTCATGGAGGAGTTAGACACCCTGCCTACAATGGAAGAACTCGGCAAAGCCATCGACCGCCTCTCCTGTGGGAAGGCTCCTGGAAAAGACGGTATCCCCCCAGAAGTCCTGAAGAGTGGCAAGCCGGTCCTACTGCAACATCTTCATAACCTCCTGTGCCTGTGCTAGGAGAAAGGCTATGTCCCCCAAGATATGCGTGATGCCAACATCATCACTCTCTATAAGAACAAGGGGGAGCGCAGTGACTGCAAGGACTACCGCGGCATCTCTCTCCTTAGCATTGTGGGCAAGGTCTATGCCCGCGTCGTCCTGGCACGCCTGCAGAGTCTCGCCTCTCGAGTGTACCCAGAGTCCCAGTGTGGCTTCAGGGCTGGGCGATCTACAGTGGATATGAGCTTCTCTTTACGTCAGCTGCAGGAGAAGTGCCGTGAGTAGCAGAAGCCCCTGTACATTGCCTTCATAGACCTGACAAAGGCCTTCGACCTGGTCAGCAGAAGCGGACTCTTTAGCCTCCTGCGGAAGATAGGTTGCCCCCCCAAAACTGCTCCAGATGGTCATGTCCTTTCATGAGGACATGCACAGCACAGTCTGCTTCAATGGCAGTACATCTGCCTCCTTTCCTGTGAGCAGCGGCGTAAAACAAGGGTGCGTCTTCACCCAAACCCTCTTTGGGATCTTCTTCTCCATGCTGCTACAGTATGCCTTCAGCGACTTTACGGAAGGCATCTATATCCACACCAGGGCTGATGGAAAGCTCTATAACATCGCTAAGCGCTAAGACCAAAGTCCGGGAAGCTCTGATCCGTGACTTATTGTTCGCAGACGATGCAGCACTGACGTCTCACACAGAAGCTAGACTGCAGGAGATAGTGGACCGCCTGTCTCATGCCTGCAAGGAGTTTGGCCAGTCTAAAGAAAACAAACATCTTAGCACAAGACACCCCCACCCCACCCCACCAGACATCTCCATCGATGGTACGCACCTTGAGGTGGTAGACGCATTCACCTACCTCGGTTCGACAATCGCCAGTTCCCTTTCTCTGGACACCGAGATCAGCACAATGATCGGGAAGGCAGCAGCCACCATGGCCAAGCTGAACAAGCGTGTGTGGAACAACAGTCTGTTGACTGTGAACACCAAGCTGAAAGTGTACCAGGCTTGCGTCCTCAGCACTCTCCTGTACGGCTGGGAGTCCTGGACCACATATGCCGGGCAGGAAAAACGGTTAAACAGCTTCCACTTACGCTGCCTCAGACGACTCTTGAATATCAGATGGCAGGACAGGGTAACCAATGCCGAAGTTCTCCAGCGTGCTGGCACCCCAAGCATGTTTGCCCTTCTTAGTGGGAGGCGCTTGAGGTGGCTCGGCCACGTTCGTCGTATGGCTGCTGGCTGCATCCCCAAGGACATTTTGTATGGGGAACTGCATGAGGGGGCTCGCCCCACTGGAAGGCCGCAGCTCCGGTTCAAAGACGTCTGCAAGCGTGACATGAAGCTGGCCGGCATTGACCCCAACTCGTGGGAAGGCACAGCAGACAATCATCTGCTCTGGAGGGCTGCAGTCACTGACGGAGTCAAGAGGGCAGAGAACAACAGAAACAACCAGCAAGCAGACAAGAGAGCAAAGAGGAACGCAAGGACAGTCGCTACCTTAGCGCCAACTTCCTTTGTGTGCAACAAGTGCTCCAAAGACTGCTATTCAAGGGTTTGGTTGTATAGCCACTCGAGGAGATGTAACTGTACATGATTGCACTACACCATCATCTCCCGAGATGAATGGATGCCGGAAAAACATAAAAGAATAGTTCCATATCATCCATAACTTATAACAATATCAGTATGACATTCACTAATTTTGCACACAATATCAATTCACAACAATAAACAGCACTACAATACAATTTCTTTTGTTAAGGCATTTTCTTCACAACCGGTCAATCCAGTGACAGTTCTACCAGCAAACTAAGAGTCAAGCTAAGTGCAGCAAAGGTAAAGTACAGAAGGAAAATAGAACAGAGGATTCAGAACGACGACGTGAAGGAGGTGTGGCAGGGAATGAAGACCATCACGGGCGCCAGCTCAAAAAGAGGTGCACATTGAGGGTGATGTGGGAAGGGCAAACTAGTTAAACCAGTTTTTTAACAGGTTTGACCAGCACATCCCACTCACAGCAGCCCCACACAAGTCACCAGCACAGAAGAGGACACCACTCCTAACCCTTCCGCCTTCACACAGGCCACAATAACAGCAGCTCAAGTAGGTGCGGGGCTAAAGAGGCTGCAACCAAGCAAAGTAGCAGGTACTGATCGAGTATCACCTCGATGACTGAAAGCCTGTGTGTGGGAGCTGGGAGACTCGCTTCAGCACATCTTCAACCTGAGCTTGGGCTTGGGGAGGGTTCCACAGCTGTGGCAGACGTCCTGCATCGTTCCAGTCCTAAAGAGACCACATCCTGGTGAGCTGAATGACTTCAGGCTGGTAACCCTGACATCGCGTGTGATGAAGACCATCACTCTGCTCTACCGCCTGAGACCACAGACCCACCATGCACTCGACCCTCTGCACTTTACATATTGGGAGAAGTGGGAGTTCAGGATGCTATCATCTTCTTTCTCCACCGATCTCTCGCTCACATGGACAGAGGCAGTGGTGCTGTGAGGATTACATTTTTGGACTTCTCCAGTGCTTTTAACACCATCCAGCCTCAGCTCCTCAGGGACAAACAGACACAGATGGGAGTAGAATCACACATGGTGGCATGGATCACAGACTACCTGACTGGCAGACTTCAGTACGTGCGACTGGGGAACTGTCCTTTCTCCTTTTCTGTTTATCCTGTACATGTCCGACTTTCAGTATAACTCTGAGCCCTGCCATGTAGAGAAGTACACGGATGACACGACCATTGTGGGATGTAAACAGAAATAGGCAGGAGGATGAGTACAGAAAACTGATCCAGGACTTCGTCACCTGGTGCGACACAAACCACCTGCACCTCAACACCACCAAAACTAGGGAAATGGTTTAGGAGAAATGGGACAC
Organism: Dunckerocampus dactyliophorus; assembly: GCF_027744805.1. NCBI lineage: Eukaryota > Metazoa > Chordata > Actinopteri > Syngnathiformes > Syngnathidae > Dunckerocampus > Dunckerocampus dactyliophorus. The sequence continues at coordinate 12,050,118 of NC_072819.1, read as the reverse complement.
ACCCAGAACCTGTTCTCACTAAAGGTGACCGTGTGGAGGTGGTTCACACCTACAAATACCTGAGAGTGCATCTGGACAATAACCTGGACTGGACTGCCAACATAGATCCTCTGTGTAGGAAAGGACAGAGCTGTCTGTACTTCCTCAGAAGGCTGGCGTCTTTCAACGTATGCAAGAAGCTTCTACAGATGTTCTACCAGATTGTGGTAGCTAGTGCCGTCCTGTATGCAGTAGTGTGCTGGGGGAGCAGCCTCAACAAGAAGGATGCCACGCGCCTGGACAAACTGTTAAGGAAGGCAGCCTCTGGACAGCCTGACATCTGTGACAGAGCAAAGGACACTGAGGAGGCTCCTTTCCATCATGGACAACCAGAATCATCCAATGCACATCATCATCTCCCAACAAGAGAGCAGTTTCAGGGGCAGATTACTATCACTGTCCTGCTCCACCAAAACACCGAACAGATCTTTCCTCCCCCACGCTATGCGGCTTTTCAACACAACAGGGGGGGAGCGATTAAAAACACACAGAGGACTGGACTTATTACCTTATTATGTATTATTATTACTATGTATTATTGCACTACAAACGTGATCCGTTCTGTATTTATTTATTCTTATTCTATTTTCTTTTTGTCTTTCATGTCTTGCCTTGGTTGTTTTATTTTGTAATTAAGTTCATTATGACATTTTTGCAGAGTTGCTGGAAATGTGAATTTCTCTTGGAGATTAATAAAGTATCTATCTATCTATCTATCTATCTACAGTTTGGGTAATGTGCCGCAACGCTTCACGAGGCCTCATCTACCCATCACTACCGTTAACAATGCCAACAATCAAGCTTTTTTTTTACATAATGCCTTAAGCTGTATTTTCCCCAATTTTCCTCTTTTTTTCTTTAATTACATTTCTACCATATGATGCAGCCCAATAAAAAAAACGAGCTGCAGGGCGCAAATGGCCCCCAGACCACAATTTGGACGCCCCTGATGTTCATCAGTAACTTATCATTTCAGACTGGTATATTTCCAAACATTCACAAACTACCAACCAGTTTCCTTATTACCACAATTTTCCAAAATCATTGAAAACCAACCAGAGGTTGGACAAATTTCTAAATAAGAATGAATTACTCGAATAGCCAATACGGATACAGAGCTAACATTTCAACTTCCATGGCACTAATCAAAATTACAGAGGAAATTACCAATGCTACAGAACACAGAAATTGCGCAGCTGCAGCATTTATGAATTTGAGAAAAGCTTTTGATACAATCACAATATCCTAATTACAAAACTGGAAAGGTATGGAATCAGAGGGTTAGTCTTGAGCTGGGTAAAAAGCTACTTAGCAAACAGGAAGCGCAGATGAAATTACTATCCTGAAAAGATGGTATGATAAAAACAGATTATCCCTGATTCAAGTAAAAACGCAAATAATGCTGTTTGGTAATAGCAGAAAGGATACTTGTGTACAAATACAAATTGATGGCATGGACACAGAGGGTGAAGGAAATAAATTTCTGGGGGTCACAATAGATGACAATATGAGCTGGAAATGTCACATTAAAAATATACAACATAAAGTGTCAAGAAACACCTCAATACTGAATAAAGCAAAATTTGTTCTGGACCAAAAATCACTCCATATGCTCTATTGTTCTTTGGTATTACCACATGTAACTTATCGTGTGGCGATATGAGGAAATAACTATAAAAGTACATTTCACTCGCTAAATACGACCAAAAGGTCAGTTAGGATAATTCATAATGCCGCTTATAGATAACATACAAACCCTTTATTCCTGAAATCACAGTTATTAAAATTCGCTACATTTTCAAACAGCTAAAATTATGCATTATGCAAACAATAACCTGCTACACAAAAACATTATACAATTCTTCTCAACGAGAGGGGAATTATGACCTTAGGGAAAAATTTAACTTAAAACACTTGTATGCGAGGATAAACCAAATAACCTTCAGCATTTCAGTATGTGGAATCAAATTATGGAACGGATTAAGTAAAGAACTCTGAAGAAACAATGCACTAAAATTAGCAATTTCAAGAAACAGTACAAGCAGTTGATGTTTACAAAGTACAAGGAAGAAGAGTCCTGTACCACTGTGTACATACAATGCTATGTCTAACTACTCTTACACAGATTACTAATGTTTCATTTTTTTGTGAGAACATTGTCTGTACTCATCAACCAACCCAACCATGTTTTTGTCAACTGTTAAGTTAACCCTTGCATCAGTTGTTTTTATTATTATTATTTATTTTTACTTACATAATTTACAGCGACTACAACCTTGACTCCTATTTTACCACACTGTTATTGTGGTGTGGTGTGCTGTGTGCTGCGATGCTGCCCTCTCCCGTGCTCCTTGTTGCAGTGCACCCAACACACCATCATGAGGAGCTGATTGGCAACACCTGTAGATGATTACCGGGACGGTTCTTAAGATGCAACCTCTCCAGACGGTGTTGCCAGATCGTTGACTCACACTCCTCGACCCAGGCATTCTCTGCTACCACGACTACAATCTTGCTATTTAGTTATTTCCTACTTGGACCTTTCAGCAGCGTCAGCATCCTGCTAGTTATTCCTGCTTGATTGCTCAGCAGTGTTTTTTGTTACTAGCTCTACTCTTTTGGTAGCTCCTTTTGTTGTTTCTGCATTTTTCCCATTACCCTCCGGGTCACCCTTAGTTATAGTATCCTTTGTTGTATTCCTCTGCCTGGGTTGTCTTTTTTCCTTTTGGGTTTGGAATAAAGCTATTTCCAAACCTCACGTCGACTCTCGCATTTTGGGATCCAACCTGCGGCTCACTCCGTTCCTAACAGTTATACTGCCTTCCTATGTATTTAAAACTGGCCAAGAATGCATTTGGAATACAGGAAGTGAACGGATGTATTGTAGTTGATGGGAAACGGATGTGGGGTAGGATTAAATAAACCTTGCTTCTTCTTACTCCTTTTTGGACATGTAGAACTGTGAATTGTACTATGTGATGTATTCCAATGTACTGTAACTTGTATGAATGTTCAAAATAAATGAAACCATTACCAATGAACAGAATAAGATTTTCATTGCATGGTATTACTGCTGTTTTACCATGCACATGACAATAAAACTCAATTGAATCTCTTGAATCTCTTGAATCTTGAATATCCCTGGACTAAATTAAGAAACATTCTACTAAAAACTGTTGTGCATTGGTTTGTAAATGTTAAGCATCAATGCAATGACTGCTTATGAAAGTCTTGAATGATTTACATAGCAAAAGTGGGCATGTGTTGCTTCCGTTGCTCGAAGCATGCAACTTGTCAATGTTGTGCATTACCAGTGTCACTACTACTACTATTACAACTAATACAACAACAAGGATGGTGCAAAACGTTAGCTCAGCTACCTTGGTCCCTACCAGCCTGTGTCCGGACTCGGCACACCTTCTCCCGCCTTGAGCTATCGGCCGGTGTAAGGGGAGTAATCTTGTCAACTGATTCAATCTCAAAATAGCATCTCCACACATATGGGGCCTTTTTTTACACTTTATTTTACCGCCACAGAGTGTGTGCTTTTTGAGACAAACAGAAACGAATGTAGCTTGGTTAGCTTGTCCAATGAGACGTGAGCCTCTGCTCACATTGCCACAAATCATCAAATATAATACCGGGACTCGTGAGGAAACACCTGTCAAGTTCTTTTGGACTTACGCCAACCTGCACTTGTAAAAGGCCGAGAAGATCGTAGAGAACGCTTTATCAACTCAACTCCAGTACATTTTCTTGAGTTTTATTTCAAACTTCCAACTATTTACAAAAGCTCAGGTTATGTTGATAAGCTTTGAATCAGTGAGTAAGAGCATCAATTAACTACTCAAGACTAAACACAATTGTAACTTAGGAGCAATAATAGTTGTTACATACCAGTGGTCTCTCCAGGCTTCTTTTGTTACAGTCATTTGAATAGTCGTGACAATGACATTTGAACAGTATTTATCATGAACTTGGAGTAGCACTTTCTGTTGTCTACTAAATTTTACCATTAACTTTGTAAAACAACCTATCATCAAATAATGCATGTCATAATTATGTCACATAGGGATCAAACAAGTCGATTTTCCATCATAATTATGTATCAGGCATTTCAAAGACATGCATTTTTTAACATCATACTTGTCATAAGAATTGTCCTAATCTTTAATGAACACACATTCAGTCATACAGTCACGTGATGCTTATTTTTAACAATATATTCTCAAATCAGCCAAATTGGACAGAACAATACCACCACGAATGAGGAGTCCGCTATATACAGCATTTTTAAAACCAGATACCACTATTGATTGATATTGACCAATACTGACATTTTTATGCCAATATCGGGACATCCCTAGTTTTCAGTACATTGTATATCCGAGGAGTTGAATGAGAGTAACTGGACTAGCTTGATGTACTTAAAGATATCACCTCTCACGCAGGTCCATGTTCAGTTGCTCTGATTCAACTCCTCGGATATACCATGTACTGAAACCCATGCTGGCCACACAGGCACAGTCATTAGATCGGGAAGACCTGGGTTCGAATCTCCATTGGGCATTTCTGTGTGGAGTTTGCATGTTTTCCCCATGCGTGCGTGGGTTTTCTCCGGGTTGTCCAGTTTCTCCAACATTCCAAAAACATGCATGTTATGTTAATTGGCGACTCTAAATTGTCCATAGGTATGAATGTGAGTGTGAATGATTGTTTGTCTATATGTGCCCTGCAATTGGCTGGCGACCAGTCCAGGGTGTACCCAGCCTGTCGCCTGAAGTCAGCTGGCATAGGCTCCAGCATACCCCCGCGACCCTAATGAGGAGAAGTGGTATAGAAAATGGATGGATGAAACCTAGGGATGTCCAATAATATCAGCCCACTGATATTATTGGTCAATATTGGTATCGTTTTTTTTCCCTATAATGAAAACCGATTTAAAAAATGCTGTATATGGGCCTATGGGTTCTTGTATTTTCCTGCGCGCAAATGATCACTTCATCAAACCGGATGACAGAAGTGACGTCATCCGACACGAGCGCCTCAAGCAGAGCTGTCACAAGTGTTCAGCTGAAAAGTCATTTTTATTTTGTTTAAATTGCTATATTAATACTGCAACTACAATCCAAATTCGTCACTTCCTGTTGTACAGAAAGGACGCTCATGGAGAGAGCTCCATTTTAAACTTTTTGTGACTATTCCTGACCATAGCTTGTGATTACAACTCTAGAAGTGAGTGCTGAGACCTCTGTTTTAATTCGGACAGGGAGTGGAGTGAACTCACCCAAACAAACGTTAGGGGCAAGCTGTCAAGCTAGCCGCGGCCTCATCTTCTTGAGGAGATATCTCCGGGTGTAACAAGGACTGGTGAGAGACACAAACTTGCTGTTACAACAAATATTAAACACCGAAGGCAGTGTAAAACAAGCCAACGACTAACTGACAACACTTGAGATGAAGAGAAAAGAAGCGGATCTGATGGTGGCTCGAGCATTTCAGCTCGAAGCACTCTGGATTCGGTTAAAGGCATGGAAGGTCACCGAGACCTGACGATGAGTACATGCTTGTACATGCTTGTATTGGAAGCGTCAACTGACTAATCATGTTGATTTACAAATGGGGAAAGATTCGAAGAAGTTGCAGGAAATCGTGGAAAAGCAAGAAGATAGCCTAACACAAAAGCATGAAGATATCCTAGCGCAAATGCTACTGAAATTTGACAAGAGGCTGTAGCATATTGAGGAGAAGGTAATGAAGCTGGATCCCATGCAAAAAAACATGGGCTCATTAATGCAGAAGGTCCAGGACTTGACGGATGAAGTTCAAGGTCTGAGCGTGGAGAACAAAGAATTACAGGAAAGTAGTGCAGCACTGAGAGGCACTCTCAAAAAAGAGACTGAAGAAAAAGACAAAATCATTGAGCAACTGAAAACCACCATTGATGACATGGATCAGAACACGCGAATAAATTATGTGGTTGTGACGGGGCTTCGGATCAAACCTAAGTCCTATGCCAGGACAGTTGCGAATAAGGACAAACCAGACGAAATGGATGTTACTTCAACGGAGCAACAATTTGTCACCTTTTTGCAATCTAAGGAGGTGGACGTAGACATCCAAACTATCCCTACTTGTATCCCACTGTATGGCAGCACAGCACACTACACCCGTCGTCATCGTCAAATTCACTACCAGGAAATTCAAGACTGCTGAAACAAGGAAAGAAGCTGAAAGGTACAAACGTCTACATGAATGACCATCTGACAAAGTGCAATGCTGAAATCGCCAAGAAAGCACATGAAGCAAGGAAGGATCCAAGGTACTTGGAGTGCAAATTGAAAAATCTTAATTAAATTAATTGGAGGACCAGAGGCCAGAGTTCTTACTGTCAAAGACATCAACGATCTAGATAAATACTGAGGTCTAATCCCAACATGGAAAAGGAAAACAGCTTTACTATACCACAAGAAGATGTACAATTGGACACCTTTTGTTCACTCACAGGTCACAAACAACTGGATTTGGAAAAATACATAGATCCGTAATCAGCAATACAACAGTAATCTTAATATCGGCAAAAAGTTGTCAATTATCCACACAAACAGCAGAAACATGTATGCAAACTTTAACAACATCAAACAATATTTGAACCAATTCAAGGAACCCTTTAAAGTAATTGCAATCTCAGAAACCTGGATTAATGCTAACAAAGGTATGGACTTTGAGCTGGAAGGATATGAAATGAGTTGTGGAAACCGGAACAATTCAAGTGGAGGAGGTGTGGCTGTGTACGTCGATAAACATCTGAACTAAAAAATGGTGAAGAATATGTCATTTGTTATTGACAACATCCTACAATGTATAACGATTGAAATCTGTAAAGATAAAAGCAAAACTGTGTTAATAAGTTGTGTGTATAGAACTCCAAAGTCAAGGATTGGAATGTTTGAGGACTGGATTAAGACAACCTTTACAGACATAGGTGAAAAAACTATTTTTATATATGGAGACTTCAATATTGATCTTCAGAATCCACATAAGTATAAGAAAATAGATGACTTCATAAACACAATGTATAGTTTGAGTCTCTATCCTAAAAATTATTAGAAAATAAATTAATTAGAGAATAACCACTGTGTCACCCTTATCGATAATATATTCACCAATGATTTTGATAATACCACAACTAGTGGCCTGCTAATCAATGACATCAGTGATCATCTTCCAGTGTTTATAATTTATAATGAACATTATAATAAAAGACAGTTGGTGGCTAAAAAGACGTTTCAATGACTACGCACAGAGGATAGCGTCAGTGCTTTCAGGAAAGATCTAGAAGAACAAAGAGTGTCTACAGCGCAAAAGATGTGTGTGAAGCATATGATCACTTTCTATGCACTCATATGGAGCGCTACGATAAAAACTCCCTGGCAAGAAAAGTCTAAGAAGCAAAAGAAAAACAATCAGCCATGGAGGACAAAAGGACTAAAAAATGCCTCTAAGAAGAATACATTATACAGGACATTCATCATTCAACAAACTAAAGAAGCAGAAAAAAATATAAGACTTGACAGTTGACAACAATCTTGAGAGTGTGCAAGAGGGAATATTACAGTCAATTACTAGATAAGAATACAAATAACATTAGAGCAACTTGGGGTATCTTAAATAGTATTATAAGGAACAGTACAAAGAAAGCAGACTACCCTCACATTTTTATGGTTGGAAACATTAATAAGGATGGTATGAATGAGGTAGTTGAAATGTTCAACTATTTTGTAAATATTGGACCAAAACTGGAAGAAGAAATTCGAAAACTCTGGACAATGGAGGAATGGAATGAAACCATAGATAGGAATCTTAAGTCCATGTTTCTCAGTAATGTAACTAAAAAGGAAATCACTGACAAAAACATCAACTGATTGTAATGGAATCAAAATGGAAACAATAAAAAGGGTTATCAATGAGATATATCAGTAACAAATCATTTTCATCAACTACTAAAGTAGTTCCAATTTTTAAAAAAAAAACAAGACAAACACCAATTTACAAATTACAGACCATTTTCCTTATTAACCCAATTTTTTAAAATGATCGATAAGCCATTTAATAACAGGTTGGACAAATGTATTAATAAGAATGAATTACTAGTAGGTAGTCAATACGGATACAGAACTAACATTTCAACTTTTATGGCACTGATTAAAATCACGGAGGAAATTACTATTGCTATAGACCACAGAAATTGTGCAGCTGCAGGATCATGGATCTTAAAAAAGTGTCAGGAGTGGCGGATGCCACAGCAAAAAAAATAGGATCCCAACGCAAGACTAGGGCAACTTCTAAATACAAAATAAAGTTTAATAACAAAAGGTGTCCAAACAGGCAAAGTACAAACAAAGGAAAATCCACTACTGGTAAGAAACACAAAACACTGACAGCAGAAGGCTGTTAGGGAAAAAACTAGAAGTAACAACAAAAAACACTGAAGGCAAACCAACAGGAAAACACTAAGGTAGTACAGAGCAGGTAAATGCAAGCAAAGGTAATGAGCCAGAAAGCAGGGTAAGGGTAGTGGACCCGGACTGAGCGGGAGCAAGGAACAGGAGGTCAGGAAGTACAATCTGGCAAGGATCAGGTGCTGCTGCCTTGCTTAAGAGGAGTCCAAATTGCTGATTGCCCGCAGGTGCGCTCTGGCGTCTCCGCCCACACCGGCTGAGGAGCACTGCGGACAAATGGCAGACAGGCGGCAGCAAAGCGACAAGCAAAGCGTGACAAAAAGCCTTCGATACAATTAATCACAATATTTTAACAACAAAATTAGAAAGGTAAGGAATCAGAGGATTCGTTTTGAATTGGGTTAAAAGCTAGCTAGCAAACAGGAAGCAATTTGTAAAGCTAGGAGAATACACATCTGCAAGTTTAAATATCACATGCGGAGTATGTGGTCAATATTGGGACCAAAACTGTTCAGTTTGTATATCAACGACATTTGTAAAGTGACAAAGGACTTAAAGTTGGTATTTTTTGCAGATGATATCGCTGCCTTTTTTTCTGGGGAAAGCACACAAGAACTAATTAAAAAGGTCAAGAATTAAATGGTCATATTAAACATGGTTTGATAAAAACAGATTATCCTTGAACTTAAGTAAAACTAAAATAATGCTAATTGGAAATAGCAGAAAGGATACATACGACCAAATACAAATAGATGGAGTGGACATTGAAAGAGTGAATGAAAATGTCCAGCCTCTTGAAAATAAATTTCTGTATTACCATATTGTGTGAAGATATGGGGTAATGATTATAAAAGCAATCTTCACTCACTCAATGTACTGCAAAAAGGATTGGTGAGGATAATTCATAATGCCGCACATAGAGAACATACTTATTGTACTTTATTTTAAAATCACAGATATTAAAATTTGCTGATTTAGTAAATTTTCATCCATCCATCCATTTTCTATACCGCTTCATCCTCATTAGGGTCGCGGGGGCATGCTGGAGCCTATCCCAGCTGACTTCGGGCGACAGACGGGATACACCCTGGTCGCCAGCCAATCGCAGGGCACATATAGACAAACAACCATTCACACTCACATTCATACCTATGGGCAATTTAGAGTCGCCAATTAACCTCACCTGCATGTTGGAATGTGGGAGGAAGCCGGAGTGCCCGGAGAAAACCCACGCGCACACGGGGAGAACATGCAAACTCCACACAGAAATGCCCAGGGGAGAATCGAACCCAGGTCTTCCCGATCTCCAGGCTGTTCCTGTATTGGCCAATGTGCTAACCACTAGACCACCGTGCGGCCCAGTAAATTTTCAAACTGCTAAAATAAAGCATAAAGTTAACAATAACTTGCTACTCAAAAATGTCATACAGTATTTCTCTATAAGGGAGGAGAAATATGACCTTAGGGAAAAATTTAACTCGAAACACTTATATGCGAGAACAACAATGAAAACCCACAGCATTTCAGTATGCGGAATTAAATTATGGAACGGGATGAGCAAGGAACTAAAACAATGCAGGAACAATGTAGGAACTGCTATTCTGAAGGCGTGGCCCCACTGCAGTATCTCGGGCCGCATCTTGGTGGCATGTACAGCTTACCCTCCAGGCACCCCTCCAGCGGCTCCATGCCAGATGCTGCTTCTGAAACCTTCGTCTCCACCTCCCACTGGAGAGCGCCGAGTACCCGGGCTGCAGGTACAATGGTTTCGGGGGACTTTCTGCCGGGAAATTTCTGCCGGGCCAAAAATCCGGACAACGCGTCAGGCTTGTTGTTCCATGATCCCGGCCTGTATGTTATAGAGAAGTTGAATCTTGTTAAGAACAGTGACCATTGGGCCTGACGAGAATTGAGTCACTGTGCCGTGCGGATATAAGCCAAGTTCCTGTGATCAGTTACCACCACAAATAGTTGGACCGCACCCCCCAAAAAATGCCTCCACTCCCGCAGTGCGAGCACGAGAGCCGCAGCTCCCGATTCCCCATATCGTAGATCCCTTCAGCAGTGGTGAGGCGACATGAGAAGAATGCACATGTGAGCCTCTGGTCGACCGGGGAACGCTGGGACAGGACGGCTCCCATTCCTGTATTCGATGCGTCAACCTCCACAACAAATTGCAAAGAAGGATCAGTGTGAGTGAGTACAGAAACAGTGGTAAATAATACTTTAGGTTTAGAAAAAGCCTCCTCGGCTTCGGTCAATTCGGTGTTATTTTGTGATTAACTGGAAAATGTGTCAATTGCTGCAATGACTTATCAAAGAGGCCACAAAAGACCCCACAACAACATCCAAAGAACTGCAGGCCTCACTTGTGGTCAGTGTTCATGACTCCACCATAAGAAAGACACTGCAAAAACTGCCTGCATGGCAGAGTTCCAAGACAAAAACCACTGCTGAACAAAAACAACATTAAGGCTCATCTCAATTTTAAAATATCTTGATGATCTCCAAGACCTTTGGGAAAATACTCAGACAAAAGTTGAACTTTTTGGAGGGTGTGTGTCCCGTTACATCTGGCGTAAAAGTAGCGTCGCATTTCAGAAAAAGAACATCAACAGTAAAATATGGTGGTGGTAGTGTGATGGTCTGGGACTGTGATAAATGGAACCATGAATTCTGCTGTCTACCAAAAAATCTTGAAGGAAAATTTCCGGCTATTTGTTCGTGACCTCAAGCTGAAAGGAACTTGGGTTCTGCAGCAGAACAATTATCCACAACACATCAGGAAGTCCACTTCTGAATGGCTGAAGAAAAACAAAATGAAGACTTGGCCTCGTGAAAGTCCTGACCTGAACCCTATTGAGATGCTGTGGCATGACTTTAAAAAGGGGGTTCATGCTGGAAAAACCCTCCAATGTGGCTGAATTCTTCCACAGAGCTGTAAGAGACGCTTGATTGCAGTTGTTGCTGATAAGGGTGGCCCAACCAGTTATTAGGTTTAGGGGGCAATCACTTTTTCACACAGGGCCATCTGTTGTGTACCCTGCCTCTCGCTCGAAGTCAGCTGGGATAGTCTCCAGCTGACTTCGGGCGAGAGGCAGGGTACACCCTGGACTGGTAACTTATTTATTATTAATAGGATGGATAATAAAAAAATTCATTTAAAATCTGCATTTTGCGGTCACTTAGGTTGTCATTGACTAATACAGTCAAACCTGTCTATAGCGGCCAATAAAGGGAAACGGCAAAAGTGGCCGCTATAGACAGGTGGCTGTTATAGACAGGTTGGCGGCCATTTTGAATTTGTGCGCGCATATATTAACATGATGTGATTAGAAGCTTGTTGTGTTTACAGATACATACACTAAGTCCCCAACTAACGAACACAATTGCTTCCAGACGACCGTTCTTAAGTCGAATCGTTCTTAAGTCGGGGAAAAGGTAATATTACCAGTTACTGTATATAGGTACTACATGTACATGTATACATATTCAGTATATGCGTATGTATGTAAATATGAGTTTGGATGCAGTAGTAATATTATACGAGGATAATTAATGAAAAAAACAATAATAAAAATGATATAATAATACGTAATGATAAATGTTATGATGAAGGTTGAGCGATTCACTCCATAAGCACGCTACATTAGCCATTTTCTCAACTTCCTGATGATGGCCACCTTCGTTTCCATAGAAATTGCTTGACGTTTCCTGCCACTACTACTAGCACTTGCACTCGATTTATCAGCCATGATAACGGATAACAAACGTCTCTGTAAAGTATCGAATGGGGTACAAATGGCGTGCTCCGAGATGTTATCAGCGACAAGTGCAGATGAACTGAGAAAGATCACGCGGGAGGGATGCTGCTACCCACCATTCGTAGCGGCGGAATGGCGCGCAATACAAAAATAGTGCCTTTGTATTTTGAAAAAATTTAAATGACAAAATATGGCAATTTTCGAAAAAAATCATGAAAAAAATAGACCAGTCGGCTTGTGTTCGTATCTACGAGTGTTCGCATGTCGGATGTTTGTTAGTAGAGGACTTAGTGTACTGTATATACTGTTACATGGTGACCAGGAGAGGGCACTGTGGGATTGCGGATGGGACCAACAGTAGAGAGAATGAATGAGAGAAAAGGAATTAGGAAGTTGGAATGATATGATGCAGAGCCAAGCCGGCGATTAAAAGTTGTAAAGAACTACTAGGCTTGTTATTCTACACCACCCACAGAACAAAGCTGTGCTAGTATTGTCTTTTGTTATGTTTGTTTTTAATATTTTGCTTTTGAATTTGGTTGGCTGATCTTAAACTTTTTTGAAGAAAATTTTAGTTCTAATAAAAAAAGTTTTAATATAATCTTTTCACATTTAAAACATTATTACATGTTTCTTGTTTAAAATGTGAGTTGATTATTTTTCGTGCATGAAGTGTTACAGATGCGTGTGCGGAGGACCACAGAATGTGGAAGCAAGGTAAGTGGATGGCAGTTCTTTAATTGCTTTTCAGTGTGGAGGCAATCACAAGAGTGAACTGTGGAGCTTGTGGAGCCCACGAGTAAAAGATTAAAAAACACAAGAGAATTTGCAAACGGCTAGGTCAAGGGACAACTGGAACACCCGGCTGTGGAGACGCCGAATCTGGAAGGGCTTGAACGATTTGGTGATCCGCGAGTGCGTAGACTGAGTTGTCATGGAAGGAACCGGCGTCTCACAGCTGCCCCTACTTTGTGTTAAGTAGGGGAAGGATTAATTAGCTGCTGGTGTGTCCAGTTGTCCCTGCTCCTGCTGCACGCCCAGCTGTGGGAGAGAGAGAGAGAAAGAGCGACAAAACGGGGCGCAGCAGCAGGTGACCGTCACATGAAGCTTCTGCTTGAGTCGTATTTTGGTCGCTATATGCGGTCAGATATTGGCCAAGGGATACAAAATGGGTGACCGCTGGCCGCGGTAGACAGGTGACTGTTATACACAGGGTCTATAACATGCAAATTTTCTGCGGGGGATTTTTCAGTGGCCGCTATAGGCAGGTGGCCGTTATAGACAGGTGGCCGCTAAGACAGGTTTGACTGGTATTTAAATTTGTTTAATGATCTGAAATGTTTTAGTGTGACAAACGTGCAGAGATATAAGAAATCAGAAAGGGGCAAACACTTTTCCCCACACCACTGTATATTAAATAGGATGTTAAATAGCATGTTGGCCACACAGTCAGGAGATCGGGAAGACCTGGGTTTAAAATCTCCGCTTGGTCATCTCTGTGTGGAGTTTGCATGTTCTCCCGGTGCGTGCTTGGGTTTTCTCCAGGTACTCCGGTTTCCTCCCACATTCCAAAAACATGCATCTTAGGTGAATTGGCGACTTAAATTGTTCATAGGTATGGATGTGAGTGTGAATGGTTGGTTGTCTATATGTGCCCTAAGAATGGCTGGCGACCAGCCCAAAGTCTGCTGGGATAGGCTCCAGCATACCCCCCCGACCCCGACCCTAATGAGAAAACGGGTGGATGGATGTCACATGATCTTGCGAGATTAAAACTTGACAAGATTTCTTGTTTAGAAGAAGTGGGCCTAGTTGGCACTATAGGCCTGGGAATATAATAAATTAATTAACCACACAATAAATGCAAATGAACTAAATAATTTTGCCAGCTTCAATATATTTCCATGTGTATGCGTGCCCGACTTAATTCGCAGCTTCCGCACGATGGCCGTGTCAGGAGTCTGGATGAGAGAATACAAATCAGGGAAATGTGCTTAACTCCTAACATACAGAAAAACAATTAAATGGTTTAGAAAATGGGAGAATAAGTCCCTTAATGAGCAACCTGGATTAACATTAAAAAAAAACCTTCAAAGGAGTCAATGTCTCAACAGCCATTAACAGAGTAACAATTTAGTTTTTTTTATCCTGAGAGTTCTTTGCCGTTAAGTGGCATGTTGAACTTCCAGTGATCAGTATGAGAGTGTGACAGCAAAAACACAAAAATTTTAAAAATCTGCTCCAAAATTAACATGCCAATGATTAGTGTATGTAAAAATTCAAACAAGAACTTGACCTTGGGATGGCCATGAAATGTATCATGCTGCAATGTATTAACACACATTATAGTAGTTCCCTTCTTTTAATGGCACCTTTGCTCAGCAACAGCATCTTGTAGTTGTCTCTACATCAGAATAATATATAATAGACATTTTATAACTCTGTATACTGCGTTACCTTGTCAGAGTGTAAAACAGAAGGCTGTCTGTTATTGAAAAATGGGCAGTTCTAAAAATGAATGAATCTCAATACAGTGCTAACTCTTCCTTTTCAAATTACTAGAAAATGACAGAGAAACATATTTCCATGTCATTTAACATGTAGAATTGACAACAGGAAGAACACTTAACATTCGGTACTCATTTTGGCGCAGTATTACAATGTAAAGCAGTACACATGGGGACAATACATACTGTACACCACATCACACAGTTACAGTGGTAAAGATGTATTACCACACACACACAACCTCTGAAATAGCAACTATGGAAATCTGACATGCATGCATAATATGTAGCTATTGTATTTTATTGAACAGTCACACACTTCGCTTTTTCCACCCAAGATGTGAGTAAAGTTTGCAAGAATGATGTTGTGAACTCATGTTGTGTGTGGATCTTGTCTGTTACAAGCTCTTTCTCATGAACACATTGTAATAGCACACAAACGTAACTATTTAATGAATCCATAAAAACAGTAAAAAATAAAGACAAGCATGAACATAATCTACATATTATTTTACACAATCAAAACTGGTACTCCACCCCTAAACCTCAAAATGATTAGCGGTACATATAATTTGTTAACTAAACTGAACACTGAACCCACAGGACACAAACGTAACATCTGATTCTTGGGTTGCCTCCTAAAACAGACTTGGCAACAGAAAAATGCAGCAACTCTAAGGTGCCTTCCATCCCCAAACCTTTGAACCTCTGAGAGAACATCTTCTGCTCTGCAACAATTACATCACAAGGATATTTTGCCGCTCTAACCCAGAAATGTTCAGTGCTTGACATTGGATGTATAGTCAGGCCGGCGCGTCTGGATGATCTTGGGCCGTGAGGGCTGTTGCTTGTTTGGGTCACTGTCATCCTGAGCTGAGCTGTCACAAAGCTCCTCTTTGCAAACATGGACAACAACGCTGGGAGTTGTGGGTGTAGCTGTGTGGAGCTCGTACTTGTCACCTGGAGATGAGTTTTGTTAGCATAAGCAATTGACAGATCACAGCAAAAAGAATAGAAAATTCAATAACATTCCCTCCTTCAAGGGAGTTTTTATTCCGGTTGTTTCTTTTGTTAGCAGGATTATCACCCACATTCACGCGCACATAGCCAAGACAAACTGATACAAACTGGTCAAAACCGGGTGGTTAAGTTAGCCATTAAACTCTTAATCTGCAGTAATGGGGCAATATGGCCCCAAAACAAGCACTGTTACATTCCTCAGCAGTTTAATGGATTGCTTTGCACATGCCCATGGTTGTGCTGTGGGCCCTATTCTCCCATGCATGTAAGGGAAAAATGGTGCACAGTTGAGCGGATTCTAGTTGCGCGGGATTCTCCCCCTCTATGCAAGTCTGTCACTATGCACCTTCATTCAAGACATGTACTCTGGGTGGAGCAACCATAAAATGTGGGTTTTCCTTGTCAAATCTGGCCTTAAGTAGTTTGCACCTGCACGCTTCTGAGGCTGCAGTAAGTCCAGCGCCCAGGGAAGGTGAAACATTATATTACACTTGAAGTTTGGTAAGTACTAATCTATATCGATTCAAACTTCCATGGTCACAAAGTTTTTTTCATTTTATTTTCTTTCTTTCTTCCTTATTTTCTCAACAATATTATAAACCTAAAACATTTTTCTTGTCTTTCCACCGCACCATTCATTCATCTGAAATGAACACGCATGGTTCAATGATGACTATCTAACAGTTATCTGATCGCTTCAATTGCTAGGTAAACCGTGTGTGCATCCACAGAGCGTGGCTTCCTGATGTACAAAAGGTTCATGTTACATTTGTACAAGGAAGCAGGCAAGCTACTTTCAGCTGTTATAGTTAATGGTCTGACAGTTTCAAAAATATGCGACCATTGAACAGAAAATACATGCTGTAGTGTCTATCAGACAATATAAAAAGGACGAGGAGGTGATCAATCTACAATCGCTTTAATGAACAAACCGGTTGCTCCCAGCCATAAGGATCAGCAAGAACGCAGTAGGCAGAATAACTGTCACTCTCCCCCTGACGCCAACTCACATACCCAAAGCCCCTCCAGTGACACATTTACCGCTTCACAAATAGTTGGACTAACCAGAACTCTTAACAACAAGCCGAACGATACTTATACGGGGCAAGCATAAGCCACCACTGAACTAAGAATGAGTATGACACAGAGAGATACAGTATGAACAGGGGGGTCATTAGACAGAACACTACCTACAACTGAGGTGCTTAAACAACAACAAAAAAATGACAGCACACCATATAACAGGCAAGTAAATACACGTAGGGCAAATACTACTATGGGGAATAATAAACAACTCTAAACACGTAACTTCAGCAACTTTTTACAAACCATGCTGGGAGCCAACATCACTCCCAAATAGGGTTGTGACAAAATATCTATATATCCAACTATTGCAATACTAACTCCAACTACGCATTCTCGATACCTTTCGCCGTTTATCATTTTAAAAAAATCAGTATTATTAAAATCTAGCTGGTATAAACTTCAGTCACCGTTTCCGTCAAGTCACCATTTTACATGTCATCTCGGAAGAACTCTTTACCAGAACAGCAGAAAATTGGGTGGACGTCACAGAACAAGATAAACGGAACGTAATTGTGAAGTTAAATGGAAAGATACGCCAGCATAGTTAAAACAAAAAATGTGGACTCACTTATGCTTTTATAGTGAGGACGAGACAACGCTGGATAAGGACACTGCAGCATAGAAGAAGTGTCTGACGAAAATACAACAAACGGGCGGCATGACAGACATTAACAGCCACCTCGTTCGTTACCACACTCATGGAGAAAGCTGTGCCTAGTAAGAAAATTTTTTATTTTTCTATTGAAATGCTAAATGTTGTGTTGTTCAGTCAAGAGACATGTGTTTAGTTTACGTTTTACATTGTCGTGCTGCTCAAACTTATGTGGTCATTTTGTCTCTTTCTGGTGAATATGTCACTATTACACTATTTTGTTTTGTTATCCTTCTACTTTATTGTGTTGATCTACTTGAAATACATGAGATGTTGTGTTTTTTTAATTACTTTAAAATAGCTTTACTGTTTGTCACACACCTAAACCATAATTCTGTTCACACTTATGTTGCATTAAAACAGTCTTACTCGTTTTGCAGCATTGCTTCTTGCATTCTGGTTAAAATATGCTACTGAAATTCCACCCATTTTCATTAGCACTTATCCTCATTGGGTCACGGGTAAGCTGGAGCCTAGCCCAGCTGAATGCAGCAAAATATACACTAAGAAATTATTTATTTGGTTCACCCTATTACCGTAGCGAGATACTGTATTATCGTTATCGTGAGCCATGTATCACATATCGTATCATGAGGTATCCTGTGATTCTGAGCCATACTCCCAATACTTGATGCGGCCCAGCCTCACCCAGACTCTACTACCCCCAGCCGCCCTCAGGTAAATTGAGTTTGAGACCCCTGATTTACACTTAACTTCCACATCAGCTAACATCCTGAAACTCTCAATTACATAGGCATGAGACAGACGTCACTGATTTTGATTGCTTAGAGGAAGTCCGACGTAGCGCATGAAAGACAAGGTACTCGTCTACACCATGAATGTGTGAACATTCATATCATTCACATGACATAATTGTGTTGCAAATGTTGCACTGAGCCAACTGCAGTCTTTTTTTATGACGTTAAAAGTTTTTAGTCGTGCTCGCCAGCTTCTTCTTTGTTTGTGTTTTCTTTTTCTTCTTGTTGGCGAAGTGGACATCGAAACTAGGAATTGAAATAATAACATTTGAATGACCTCGAGAGTATCAGAATGTTAGTCCGGGTTCGCATCAATGCTCGAGACTCGATGCCCAACCCGAATGAGCAACCTATATTAACATTAAAAAAACCCCTATGGAGTCAGTGCCTACCAGCCATGAAGCTCACCACACGCCACTGTCTGATTGGTATTGGTGGTGGTGTGACCGCTGACGGTGGTGCTGAGAGCAGACCATTTCTGTTGTTGCTTTCATCATGGGACTATTACTGTTGTTAGTATGACAGTTGTGCCCATCATTTTCTGGTCCCTCCCCCAGTCGCTCAACCCCTCTACCCTGTTTTCGTTCTCTCGCTTCCCTGTGTTCCTCTACTCCACAGACGGCCCACAAAGCCTGAGATTTGTTCAAGGTTCTGCTCCATGTATAAAGTGCCCAGAAGAAACATCTTCTGCTGTGCTATATACTGTAAATAAAATAGACTTGACTTGCTGATGGAGTCATCCGTAAGGTCATTGCGCTCTCACATGCACTGTCAATTGTGGGAGTTTACATTGTCAGGTGTGTGCCTTTCCAAATCATACCAAATCAACCTCAATTTACCAAAGGTGGATTCCAATTAAGCTGTACATGCATCTTAAATATGATCAATGGAAAAAGGATGTACCTGAGCTCAATTATCATCTTAATGGCAAAGAATGTGAGTACGTACTTATTTACATGTCATTTCTTATTCTTTTATTTTAATACGTTTGCAAAAATCACAAAAAACTCTTCACATTGTCATTATGGGGTATTGTGTGTAGAATTTTAAGTGAAAAATTAATGTCATCAATTTAGGAACAAGGAACAAGACGGTAACAGCGCTGTGAATAATTTCTAGATGCATTGTACATCACTGGCTATGTGTGGTTGTAATTATCTGATTAGCAATACCTGATGGAAACTGTAATGTCCTTCTGAAATTAGTTTATCTAACGAAAATAATGGAATCACAAACTGCTGTCTTTTAAAGGTCATTTCACAGTTGGTGCACTTGATTTGGTTAAAGGAAAGTATGCAATGACTCCGATGGAGCATCACAAGCATAAGTAAACACTACACAGACATGACAGCGGAAAGCATAAACTGTACTTCAGTAGTGGCAGAAATGTATTTGTTTGTGACACTACAGCTGATCAAAACTGAGCTAGTCTGCTTCCTGAGTACTGCTGATATGCTGTTGAACAGGACATTGAAAACACTTGTGATCCATGCAAAAAATATAATTGCAGTCATGGAAAGATGATTATGAATTCTTACCACACCCTGGTTTTCTCATGGTGGAATACAAATATATTATAGCAGGGCTGTCCAAACTTTTTCCACCGAGGGCCGCATTGCGGGGGCCATTTTGATACCATTTTATTTTGTAAAACGGCTAAAAAAAGTTGTTTTATATGTATTTAAAGACAAAATTTTGTGTTAGCTTTGTGTTATAGGTGACAAAGGGTATTATTAACACCTATTATTACATGTCTTTTTTTTAAATTGTTGCTATTTTGTTTTTTTTCGTAGTTTAATTTCTAGAATGCCAATAAAAAATGAGCTGTGGACTGCAAAAGGCCCCCGTGCTGTAGTTTGGACATTTCTGTATTATAGTATTGCAATGGAAAGAATAAATTACAGGGTATATCTAGGTGATTATGGATATATAGTAATTGCAGTACTTGGTCCTAGCTTTGAGATTGCACACAGCAGGTCGTAGTTGATGACAGGCATGGTGTCCTGAGACTGCTCCCAGCCGACTGGAGGTGAGGCGGGTGGCGAGATCAGAAATTGCTTATCTGGCTTTGGAGGCTCGAGTCGAGGACTCCCAATATGGACAGACTGTGGGGGAAAAGCAGACAACCATGAGTCTACAGACCTGCTAACCTTGAAGAAATTGTATTAGTACTTCAAGTGAGCTAAGCTATATACTATGTTGGAATTGAGCACTAAGGTTGGCAATAAAACTTTGAAAAGTGTCAGTCTCTGTGTGACTATCAGGACGCTACAGTATTTTGCAACACACACATCAAATAGATGAACTTTGACGAGTGGCTAACAACACCGTTAGATAAATTCAACATCTTAATTTTACATTTTAAAGTTGTTCAATAGCAGCAGCAGAGACGAATGGCTTGCTTTGAGGCACTGACTGAATTGCATTGACTGAATTGAAGTGATTAAGTGAACTCCGTGTAACACTTGCTAGGAATGGCGGCTGCAGGAGGCAATTATAAAGGGAGCGCTATAATTCGCAGAAAGCTTGTCACTTCGTCTGGCATCGTCTGGCAACTCGAAACTGGCAAGTCTCAATTTAACAAAATGTGTATCCAGAGAGCAGCAAAGAGTCCAAGTGTAATTAAGGGTCAAAATACGTGCTGGTATTAAATATGCGTACATGTTAGCAGGTCTTGGCAACACTTATGACAAAAAAATACAATATCACCTGGGCAAAATAGAGGTGCATTTCTTTGCCGTGGAAATCTGTTTTGTGAAGTTGTAGTCTTGCTTTGGCCGCAGCCAAAGTGTTGCTGAAATTCATTCTGATCCGACGGAAGGATTTGAAGTACTGGAACTGAACTTCAGGATCAAAAGAATGGAATAAAGCCTCAAAGTTAGCCTGCAAGGGAAAGAGGGAGAGAGAGAATTAGTGGCAAGAGGGGATTGGACCACACCATCTACAAGGACGGATTCCAGATGTCCCTCTCAAGCACTGGTATTGGGAGGAGGGTTTGGTGGAAACCAGAACTACCAGGCTCAGAATTACCTGCTGAAACAGGAACCAGTGACTATTGACCCTGCAGTCAAATCGTAAGTGCATGGCTCAGATCCCCAAGTGTTACATTTTGGATAAAATTTCAAACTCGTGGATAGACCTTTGTAATGTTATAAACACGCGTACTCTCACGTCACCCAGCGTGTGTGCGTATCTGTGTGTGCTTGTACTTTTGTGTGCCGCGCGGGCCTCTGCAGACGGCGGCTGACCATGCACTTCAAAGGACTCTGCCTTGTCTGCAGGGCGCAAGAAGGTATTTGATGTGAGACTCTGCAGCGTGAGAATTAATGCAGTTGTTTACTGAATCTCAACTCTTACTGGTAGAATGTTTGAATTTTTCCTCCTCGTGTTGGTTCAGTGAATGGTCAGGTTTGTATACAACTCTTCATATTGGGTACAACGGCTCAAAGGCCATTTTACTCCCTGTGACTGATGGTGAGCAGAAATGGCGAGAAGAATTTCTATTGAGGAGGCAAGAAGAATGGTGTTGGAGGAGGAATTTCTCACAGACTCAGTGGATGAAGAGGATGATGTGTCAGAGGACTGTGCATTGTCCAGTTCCGATGATGATGATTATGAGCCACTTGAAGGAGAGGAGGAAGAGGATGATGAGGAGGATTTTGAGGAGGTTACAGCAGAAGCAGCGGAGGAGCAACAACAGAATCAGGTCAGCACACCATGGTTTGCCAAAAACAAACAAATTGTGTGGTCCTCTACAAATGATGTTTCGAGACACTTCATCCCGCCACCTATCGTACCACCTGGCCCAACGCTATTTGCAATTGCCAGGAACAGCAGCCCCAAGACTGCTTTCAATCTGTTTTTCCAGGACAACATTATCCAGCAGATTGTCAAAATGACAAACTTGCAGGGACAGCGCACTATCACTGGCTGGAAGAACATCACAGTGGAGGAGCTGTGGAAATACATGGGGCTGCTGATCCTGGCAAGAATGTACCGCTCTCGACATGAAGCAACTGTGAGTATTTGGGATAAAAAAAGGGGAAGGTCACTATTTTATGACACAATGGCACACGGGCGCTTTGCTCACATCAATCGTGCATTACGCTTTGATGATAAACTTTCCAGGCCACAGCGCCACCAAAGCAATAAATTGTCACCCATTAGTGACTTGTGGCAGAAGTGGAACAGCCTCCACCGAAAATGTTTCAACATGGGGAGGGATGTGTGTGTCGATGAGACAGCTGGTCTCCTTCCGGGGCCGGGCCGCTGCTCTTTCAAGCAGTACATCCCATCAAAGCCAGCCAAGTATGGAATAAAAATATGGACCCTCTGCGATGCTGCCACATCACATGCATGGAACATGGAGATCTAGATTGGATTCAGTGAAATGCACTGAGTGAGTGGTTCTTGAATTATCATGCTAAAGACCTAAAATTATAAGGCGATCTTTGACCTCCCATGAGGGACACGCCGATCGCTTCTGGGTTAAATACGGAGCAATTTATCAACAAACACGCTAGAATTTATTTGGTTCGAATAAATGTCAACGACATATAATATGACGGATAAAAGTAAGTAAAATCCGACTAGTAATGATGAATAATTTTGCCCACTTCGCATGTTTTTTTTCGCCGCTTCGTGCACAGGACACGAACGGCGACCTACGAGAGGTAAGAACGGCGACCTACGAGAGGTAAAAACAACGGCTGTCAAAACGAGTTACACTGCTCGATAAACACAAAATTTGTAACTCACCCGACGAAAAAAATCATTTCAAAGTGCATAAAGATCTTCTCCAATATATATAAAAATGAAAAAATCTTACCTTAGACTTGACAATGGTTGTTAAACCGCCGATTGCTCGTCGAATTGAATGATGCTGCTTCTCCGAGGTCGTGACTGAACGTACATTACGCTAACACAAAATGGTGGACACAACGAAACATTCCCCTGCTGAACACGTATTTGGTGAATACCCGGCGGAAGGACACAAGTTTTGTTTGGCCCAAGAAGGCACTTTTTATTTTCTAATTCAATATTTACTAGCAATACGCAATTTAGGCTGTGAGCTCGAAGTGTACGTACATAACTGGCTGGACACGAAATTTGGGTGTTTTAGACTTTTGTTCAAATAATCTTATTTTACTCTTTTATACACAAAAAATCACTTTAGTTGCAGAGTTGAGTAATTATTCCATGAATATATACCATTGTAATCATCATGGGGTTTGTTTTTCCATGGAATTATGTTCTTCAAAATTTTCATCGGCAGGCGGACACGAAGGTAATGTACTTTTCACTAATGATTACACGACATATTTTTTTTTTACACTGATAATATTTGAATAAAACACATTAGAAAGCAATTTCAGACGTCATTCTTTAATTCTAAGTAGAAATCACGACAAAATTATCAGAGAAAATATTCTTAATTTTACAACAAAAGTAGACATGCTTTACATGGAACATTTCAATGTCCAAATATAGACACTTTTTTTTACAAATGGCCGTGCTAGCGCAAAATAAAAACATGAACAGGCTTAATTTATGGTTTGGTAAGCTTCCTCACTCTATAAACGTCAGAGTGATACAACTATCAAATACAACAATTTCAAATACTACTCAAGTGAAGTTGAAGACAGCAAAGGGTACCCTTCATCTGAGTTGTGCCATTCTGACTACATGGGGGGGCACAACTGCTGCTGAGCATACATTTTTACATAGAATGTCTTGTTTGTTTTTTTTATACATAGCCTATTTTGAAACAAAATCAGCCTAATTTCTGTTAAAAAATTGGAAATGACATGTGTTTAACTTTAAAGAGAAGACCTAAACTTGCTACACATTAACAAAATCACCTGCTGCAGTTGCACAATCCAAAGGAGCTGAGGTGAGCGCTAGGATGCCCTTTAGATGCGACTCAATTTTTGGCTCATAATGGCTACTAAAACATATTAAAAAATGTGGAAGTATTTTAAAAGGTTAAAAATGACCCCAATAAAGTAAAGCGCAACTTCTGTCAGCAGCTTGTTACATATGATACAATAACTAACATGGCGTATCATTTAAAATGGGTGAGGCTGTTATGACAACTTAAAGGGATATTTCAGATTTTTTGACATCAAGGTGTATGACATCCCCATCCCCAACAGTGACTTATTCCCCCAATTGGTCCCGTGATCCCAGTTCTGGTCGGAGATCCATAACGAGGAACATAGTTCCACTTAGTTGCTGGAGCCATTTAAGTAAAGAGTTTGACTTCTCCAAACAATATGCGTTCAAAAGAGTTTGCATCACAAAAATGGCTCCTCAAAAAAAAAATCTGACCTCACAAATCGCTCTGCGTTATATTTGTCTCCCGCCATATCCCTGCGCACTGTCGCCTGTGCATTCTTGTGTATTTTATGAAGACAATCACATCTTCTTCTGCAACGGACCGCCGCGGCCATCTTGTTGACGTGGGTGTTCCACAGCGGAAGAAGATGCGAACGTCTTCATCGCATGGTGGGAATGGACATGCGTCAAGTGAGACGTATGTAACAGAGAGAATCCGGCCACTTTTCAAAATAAAACATACAAAAATTTAAATACAGTAGTACCTCGCATAACATAAACCTCTTTTTACATAAATTCCACTGAACATAAAGAATTTATGTCAAGTTTTTGCTTCGTATTACAGAAGAAATTCCATATAACATAAAGCGTCAAGTCAGTGCAAGTCTTTTTTTTTTTCCAATCAACTTTATTTATGCCTCAAGTCGGTGCAAGTTCAGACTAACACTCGGTGACGCCTTCTGATGCATCACGCTCTCATTGGCTGATTTTCGGGGCACCGCCTCCGCTCTCATCTCATTGGCTGATTATCGGGGCACCGCCTACGCTCTCATCTCATTGGCTGAGTTATACAGCACGTACGTGAGTTTGTGTGAGAGACAGGCTTGTCCCTTCAAACTCCTTCCTCTTTGTAGTCGCCCTTAAACTAACTTAAACAATTAAGTTAAGTAACAAATTAAAATTTTGCACACAGCATTATCGTGTAGTGTGTGTGCGTTTGTCTGTGAGACCAGCTGACTCTTAGACTCTTTGAGTCACGATTCGACTCAGGCTAGTCCTCCTTTTCCTTCCTGCCTCCATTTGCTCTCCTGACCAAGACATCTCGCGAACGTTAGGATTGTTTTTGTTTTTCAGTCTTATTCATTTACAGTAATCTTATTTATTACCCTATTTTATATTGGAATGTTACTCTACTATGTTTATGCTCATGTTTTCTTATATTTTCCCACCATATTTGGTGGACTTTGAATATTTTGAAGTGCCAAAGGGGTGAGCTTGGGAAGATCTTGGAACGGATTAGGCTATTTACATGTATTTTACGCTTCGTATAACATAAAATCCCTATAACATAAAGGTTCTCTGAACGGATTATTTACTTTGTAGGGGCGTCTACTGTAATGGAAATTATTTTTTCTTTCTGTGCGGCCCGGTACCAAATGACCCACGGCCCCGTACCGGGCCGCGGCCCGGGGGTTGTGGACCACTGCTGTATAATATACCCTTTGGAAAGGAACGTGAGTTCCAGGAAACATCTATTGTTGACAGTGCTCCTGTATCACAGCCCATAATTCACGTCAAAAAGGTGAAATTGAGTCTGGCAGTGTGCTCAAATGCTCACATAGTATTGATTATTGTATCAGAGGGTGGACAAATTAAACCTAAATGTTGAATTACAGAGTGTTTTAATCGAGGGCACAGAGTAATTAGCTGACATTCAGTTAGTGCGGTTGCAGCTGTTACCGCCACACAGAATTATGTTTGGTTGTGTTTTGGTTGATCTGAGAACAGTGACCAGTGCTGAAAATAAAGTTCCTGTTTAGGTCATACACCGTATGAAAAATGCCTCAACTATTCCCTGTTTTAAATAAAGAAAAAAAACAACACTATTTTCTGGTGTCTTTTACTAACTGATGTTTCTGATCCTTTATTTATATCTTTTTATTACCTTAATTATTCAATCTTTTTTTACCTAATATTTTTAACTATTATCGTCATATCATGTACGTGGATCGATAACCATCATCAAAATGCGTCTGTGTAGGCTCTCAGTCGTACACGAGTGGTCCAACGAGGGAAAGGCTTCTTGAGACGTCATCTGTACTTCTGTGAAGAAGGTGTCGGACGTTTCGCTCCTCATCCGAAGAGCTTCGTCAGTGAAACCTGTGGGTACTCGCGGTGGGCTTTTAACAAATGTCAAAAGAAGAGAATAGGGAAAGAAACCCAAAAGCCCACAGAAGCAAAAAGGAGAGGAGTGGTAGTCCTTTATGTAGCTGGGGTCTCCAAAAAACTCCAGAGGATCTTATGGCAACACAAAATTCCAACCTATTTTAAACCAGTAAATACCCTGAGACAAAAATTAGTGCATCCTAAAGACAAGGCTCCAAACCAAAAACAGAGCAATGTGGTCTAGTCCATCCACTGTAAAGATGAGGAATGCAAAGAGCACTACATTGAGGAAACTAAGCAAATGCTCCAAAAAAGGCTTTATCAACATCGCAGGGACAATTCTAGTGGTCCTCAATCAGCAGTACATCTACACCTTCAAGCAACCAATCACTCTTTTGAGGACAGCGAGGTAAAGATTGGTTTGGTTTGGTTTGGTTTGGTTTAGTTTATTTGAACATGAAGGTTACAATGGAATATATCTCAAGAATCATTATTTCACAGTTCCACGTGTCCAAAAGGAGTAGGAAGAAGCAAAGCTTATTTAATCCTACCCCCCATCCAAATCTACATCTTGTATGTATATATATATATATATATATATATATATATATATATATATATATATACACACATTAATAATAATAATAACAACACTAAATAAATAAAGAACAAAGCTTTTTTTTATAAACCAAAAAAAAAAAAAAAAATAACAAACCTGACAGAACAATCAAGACTCTTCTGCCTTGTATTTAGCAAACATCAACTGCTTGTATTGTTTTTTGAATTTGCTCATTTCTGTACATTGTTTGAGTTCTTTACTCAATCCGTTCCATAATTTAATTCCACATACGGAAATGCTATGGGTTTTCAGCGTTGTTCTCGCATATGAATGTTTTAGGTTTAATTTTCCTCTAAGATCATATTTCTCCTCTCTGATAGAAAAATACTTTATTAGGTTTTTGGGTAATGAGTTGTTATTAACTTTATACATTATTCTAGCGGTTTGAAAGTGTACTAAATCTGCAAATTTTAATATCTGTGATTTTAAAAATAAAGGGTTTGTATGTTCTCTATACTTGGCATTGTGAATTATCCTCACAGATCTTTTTTGGAGTACAGTGAGTGAGTGAAGATTGCTTTTGTAATTATTTCCCCATATCTCCAGACAATACATTAAATATGGTAATACTAAGGAACAGTACAGAGTGTGGAGTGATTTTTGGTCAAGAACATATTTTGCTTTATTCAATATAGAGATATTTCTCGCCACCTTTTGTTGTATATATTTAATGTGAGATTTCCAACTCATTTTTTCATCTATTACAACCCCAAGGAATTTATATTTTTCCACTTTTTCAATATCCACTCCATTAATTTGTATTTGGTCGTACGTATCCTTTCTGCTATTACCGAATAGCATTATTTTAGTTTTACTTAAATTCAGGGATAATCTGTTCCTGTCAAACCATGATTTTAATATGACCATTTCATCCTTGACCTTTGTAATGACTTCTTGTGTGCTTTCACCAGAACAGAAAGCGGTGGTATCATCCGCGAATAAGACCAATTTTACATCCTTTGTTACTTTACAAATGCCGTTGATATACAAATTAAACAGTTTTGGTCCCAGTATGGACCCCTGGGGTACTCCACACGTGGTGTATAAACTCCCAGATGTATATTCTCCTTGCTTTACAAATTGTTTCCTCTTTGCTAGGTAGCTTTTAACCCAATTCAAGACTAAACCTCTAATTCCGTACCTTTCTAATTTTGAAATTAAGATAGTGTGATTAATTGTATTGAAGACTTTTGTCAGATCCATGAATACTGCTGCTGCGCATCTTCTATTGTCCATAGCAGTAGTGATTTCTTCCGTAATTTCGATCAGTGCCATAGAAGTTAAAATGTTGGCTCTGTAACCATATTGACTGCTAGCCAATAATTCATTCTAATTAATAAATTTGTCCAACCTATTATTAAATAGCTTCTCCACAATTTTAGAGAATTGTGGTAACAAGGAAACTGGCCGATAATTTGTAAATTGGTGTTTGTCTCCTTTTTTGAAAATTGGAACCACCTTGGCTGTTTTAATTTTGCTTGGAAATATTCCAGTCTGAAATGATAAGTTACTAATATATGTTAACGGGTCTGCGATCTCATTGATGACCCTTTTAATTGTTTCCATTTCGATTCCATGACAATCAGTTGATGTTTTTGCCTTAAAATGTTTAACAATATCAGTGATCTCCTTTTTGGTTACAGCAGTCAGAAACATAGAATTAAGATTCCTATCAATGATATCATTCCCTTCATCAATTGTGTCTTGTTTTGGAATTTCTTCTTCCAGTTTTTGTCCAATATTTACAAAATAATCATTAAACATTTCAACTACCGCATTCATGTCATTCCTGTAAGTGTTTCCAACCATGAAATAGTGGAAATAGTCTGCTTTCTTAAAGTTGTTCTTTATAATACTATTTAAGATGCCCCAAGTTGCTCTCATGTTATTTTTGTTCTTATTTAGTACATGACTATAATATTCCCTCTTACACACTCTCAAGATAGTTGTCAACTTATTTTTGTAAGTCTTATACTTTTGTTCTGCTTCTTTAGTTTGTTGAATGATGAATGTCCTGTATAATGTATTCTTCTTCTACAGGCGTTTTTTAGTCCTTTTGTCATCTATGGCTGGTTGTTTTTCTTTTGCTTCTTGGGCTTTTCTTGCCAGGGACAGTTCTTATCGTAGAGTGCCATATAAGTACCAAGGAAGCTGTCATATGCCTCATCCACATCTATTGCACTGTAGACACTCTCCCAACTTTGTTCTTCTAGTCCTTTCCTGAAGGCACGGATGCTGTCCTCTGTACGCAATCTTTGAAAAGTCTTTTTTGCCTCCACCTGTTTTTTCTTATAATGTTCATTGTAAATTGTGAACACTGGAAGATGATCACTGATGTCACTAATTAGCAGGCCACTGATGGTGTTGTTATCAAAGTCATTGGTGAATATATTATCGATGAGGGTGGCACAGTGGTCTGTTATTCTGCTTGGTCTAATGATTTTAGGATATAAACTCAAACTATACATTGTATCTGTGAAGTCGTCTATTTCCTTGCACTTGTGTGAGTTCAAAAGGTCAATATTGAAGTCTCCACATATAAAAATAGTTTTTTGACCTATGTCTGTAAACGTTGTCTTAATCCAATCCTCAAATATTCCAATCTTTGACTTTGGAGTTCTATACACAAAACTTATTAACACATTTTTGCTTTTTTCTTTACAAATTTCGATTGTTACACATTCTAAAATGTTATCAATGACAAATGACATATTCTTTACAATTTTGTAGTTCAGATGTTTGTCCACGTATACGGCCACACCTCCTCTATTTGCATTGTTCCTGTTTGCACACGTCATTTCATATCCTTCCAGCTCGAAGTCCATTCCTTTGTTAGCATTGATCCAAGTTTCTGAGATTGCTATTACTTTGAAAGGTTCTTTGAATTGATTCAAATATTGTTTAATATTAGTAAAGTTTGCGTTCAAGCTTCTGCTGTTTATGTGGATGATGGATAACTTGTCGTCGTTGATGAAGCTGTTGTATTGCTCCTCCGTATAATAACGGCAGTCGTTTGTAATGTGAGAGAAAAAATTTGAGTCTGGATCAATGTCTTTTTCCATATCCAATTGTTTGTGATCTGTAAAGTAAAAAGTGTCCAATTGTAGATCTTCTTGTAGCATATTGAAGCTGTTTTCCTCCATGTTGGGAGACCTCAATATCTTTCTAGGTCCTTGATGTCTTTGACAACAAGAACTCTGGCCTCTGGTCCTCCATTTGCTTTGATAAAGATTTTGCAGTTTGCACTCCATGTTCCTTGAATCTTTCCTTGCTTCCTCAGATCACGTGCTTTCTTCGCAATCTCAGCGTTGCGCTTGGTCAGGTGGTCATTCATGAACACATTTGTTCCTTTCGGCTTCTTTCCTTGTTTCAGCAGAGCAACCTTGTGTTTCCTATTAGTGAATTTGACGATGATGACGGGTGTAGTACTGTTCCTCCCATACAGTGGGATACAAGTATCAATAGATTGGATGTCTACATCCACATTCTTTGATTGCAAGAAAGCAACAACTTGTTGCTCTGTTGAGGCGACATCCATTTCATCTGGTTCTTCAGTATTCGCCACTGCTCTGGCATAGGACCTTGGTTTGATTCGAAGTCCCGTCACGACCACGTCATTCATTCGCGTGTTCTGATCCATGTCATCTATGGTGTTTTTCAGCTGCTCAATGATTTTATCCTTTTCTTCACATTCCTTTTTGAGAGTGGCTCCCAGTGCAGCATAACTTTCCTGTAATTCTTTATTCTCCACTCTCAGACCTTGCATTTCCTTCCTTAATATCCCCATTTCATTTTGAAATGCTTCTCTCTAAACTTGAACGTGCTCTCTCATACCTTGCATTTCTCTTTGTATGGCGTTGGAAGACTCTAGCAGACTTTGAATTACTCTTTGCATGGAGTTGGAATTCTCCACAAGTTGCTGCATCTGTTTTCCATAATCCTCAGTGGTTTTCGCCATGGTATCCTCACTCTTTTCCATTAAACTTCTTTCTTGCTTTTTTGCGCAGTGTTTAACCTTCTGTAAGGCTCTCGCTGTTGCTTTATCTATATTTCCACTCAGTTGTGTCATCTGATTAACTGTGTCATCCTTGTTGGGTCTCGGCGGCGGTTGTGGTAATAGGTGAGCACCTCCGGTTGTCTCAGGAATCTGTTCTAGATCGACATCTTCCGTATATATGACTGAAACTAAAATCAGGCTTCATGTGCAGCTGTCAAACCGCGGCTAGCATGATAGCTTGCTTGTAACGGCTGTCGGCTCCACCTGATTGTCTCTTTTGGTGAGTTTAGTCCACTCGCAGGTCCGAATTGAGGCAGAAGTCTCAGCACTCACTTGCAAAGTTGTAATCACAAGTTGTGATCACAAACTGTACTCACCAAGGTCGCAAAAGTTTAAAACTCCGGTAATAGTGGACGGAGCTTTTCCGTGAGCGTCCTTTCCATACAACAGGAAGTGATGAAGATTTTGGCCAAACAACAGAACCCATCTTTGAATCGGAATGGTGGTTTGAGGTTTAATTTGGACCCTGTGTTCAGCAGGTTACTGAGACTAAAACCCACAGCTCTTAGTCATGCAAATGAGGTGGAGCCAGGGCCGAGCCAGAACAATAGATGCTAACAAGCCAGTATCAGAGTCGTTCATACCCAACTACAGGGAGCTACACTTCCCTTTGATTGGAGGTGCTAATGTAAGGAGAGGATTAGACCACTACTCCTCCCAGTCTTAGTGTAAGGAATCAATAGGAGGAGGGCGTTGGCACACCAATTCCGCCCACTCTTACTGTATTTAAGGCCGATGCTACCAGCACTTGTTAGTTTGCTGACGAAGCTCTTCGGATGAGGAGTGAAACATCCGACAGAAATTCACACGTTTTTTCGTGTTTACGATTTATATTGTTAATTATGTATGCTTTAATTTTCTGTTTTGCAACAGCCTGTTGTGGCACTATTTAATTTGGGAATGTACCTGCAATTGTCATATTTGTTGCATATGTTTACTTTTGTCTAAATAAAAATTTATACAAAAATGTCAACTGAAGAAAACAATCATCTTCAGATCTCTTCAGCAACACCCGGAAAAACTTGGCAGAAAATTCCGGTTTCCGGTAAATCCGACCATCAAAATAAAAGCACGCTAGCACTACACGCACAGTTAAGCTACATATGACATTCAGTCCACACTTGCTACTTTAGCTTTACAGCACGTTTTTCAGAGCAGCCCTTTCTCATTCAAAAAAGAAAAAATCTCAGTCAGATTCACCTCTTTCAGTCCACCTTAACAGAACCGGTTTGGTTTGGTGTGTAGATGTGGTACTGTCCGTTTCGCCATAACACAGGTTAGCAAGCAGCCTGCATATTCTGCCCTCGCAACATGTTCTTAGATCTTTGCAGCTAGACAGATAATTAACAGCATGAAGGGAGGAAGGGTAGCTGAAGTTTTGTTGAAGACTGATGCGGCTTCTTTTTTTTTTAATCCTTTTTTGTCCTCAGTTTTATTTATTTACACTTTTTTCTCGCTGTTAGTCTGTAAGACTGCAAATACAAACAAACTAAACACTACAAAGTGTAACATCCATTGTGAGATGTAAACAAATATGAAACGTTCAATGCTTTGACCATATCAACACATTAGCACGATAAACTACACCTGTTCTTCACATACACAAATCAACATTCAGAGCATAATTGCTATACATAAATGTGACTGAACAGACGTAATTGTAGTTAAGGCACAGCTCTGTCGACCTCTGCTGGACGAATAAAACATTACACTTTCCAGCACGTTTCACCGCAAGAATAACTTAACACGGTCTCAAACATTACAATTCATCACTAAATATGCAAATGCAATGCAGAAAAATGCACAATCTTGCTATGTTTTACTCACAAAGCTCTCACATGTGACTGCCTGCCTTGCTGCTGCTGGTTTGATATGTCCGTCACTCAAAAAGGTCAGACTACAAAGAATGACTGAACTACGCAGGGCGGAACACTCCTCGCCTGGTATAAACTATACCACCATTAACATTTTAATTATTCAAACATTAAGTAACTTAACTAC
The DNA here is from genome assembly GCF_027744805.1 of Dunckerocampus dactyliophorus. Lineage (NCBI taxonomy): Eukaryota > Metazoa > Chordata > Actinopteri > Syngnathiformes > Syngnathidae > Dunckerocampus > Dunckerocampus dactyliophorus. The sequence goes on along the minus strand of NC_072819.1, from coordinate 12,016,930 downwards.
TAGAAATAAACTTGAAGGCTTGACTTCCATTTGAAGGCTTGGCTTGTCATTATTCCACTTGTGACGTTTCTGGAGAGTCACTAGTTACTCACTAGACATTGTACTTGTTTCTACTGATTTTTGTGAAATTCTCCTTATTGTCAAAGTCGCCTGGAGGAGCTGTCACTGGAGTCATCTTTTGAGTAAGCATCATTGCTGGGGTCAGTACATTTTGGTTGTCAGGGTCAGTTGATACTGGGATCAGCGGCTAGCATTCAGAATAGCCATGACTTCTGCCATCAGTGTTGTCAACACTTCGTGTGTGAGGCGGTTGGTGTCAGACCGCTGCAACATTCCACCAGTATCCTGCATGCTACACCGATAAGTCTTTCCCAACATCCACCCATGTGCGAGGAATGGGGAGCGTTGAAAGTGCTGGATTGTCAAAATAACTTGTGACTTCTGGATCACTGGTGTTGAACTTAAATTCCTTACATGCTCCAATAAAGTTTGTGCCTCTGTCAGCGAATTGTTTGGATGGGCCACGAATTCCAAAAAAACGTTGTAAGGCATTTATAAAACTTGAAGTGGACATAGATTCCAGAACTTCAGTGTGTGTTGCTCTTGTGCACATACAAGTGAATAGCACTGCCCATCACTTGCTTTCAGCATTACCTCCTCAAGTATGGCGAGTGAAAATGCTGCAGGGCCCAAAAATGTCCAGTCCAACATGGGTGAAAGGAGGTTCTGAGGTGAGTCTGTCAGTTGGAAGTGGTGCATCTCACTTTTCAAACAGTTTAACTCTTCTCCAAAGGAGTCTTGTTGAACACAATAAATGATGATTCTCTTAGCTTGCCATCGTGCATCAACCGCTACGTCTTTGTGAGTTTTGGAGAACATTCTTGTCACTTGAATAAGTTTTGTGATGGCTCGCAGTAGTCTCTTTCATAGAAAATCGTTCAAAGCTGAACTGGCCGTCTGAAGCTCTGATGTAGTTGACAGTAACCTCCGGTGGAACCTGATCATCCTGTTCTGGATCAACAAGATCAAAGCTGTCGTCCTATGGAGATTCACCAGTGTATTGCAGGAATCTGGGACCTGCGAATCAGTTAAAGAGCCTAAGGACGTCTACAGATGCAGGTCTTGTGGCGTGGTCTGCTAGATTTTACTCTGTGGCAGCATACTGCCATTGTTGTGGTTGGCTTGATTTTCTAATTCGATTAGCTCGGCTGGCTACATACACATGAAATCTTCGGGAGGCATTGTGGATGAAGAACAATCCTGCAATCGGTGAAAAATGTAACTGCTTGTACCTCGATGTCTATCTTGCTGTAGATTCTCTCTGCCACCTCTCTTTTATGGTTTCTCTTCTTGAACGGTTCCTCTTCGCGAGGTACTTGAAAGATGAAACTATCGCTCTCAAGATTCCATGTCAGTCCAAGGCTCCGTTGGAGTGGGAAAGGATCTACAGCAAGGTCAAGATCTTTCAAGTCTTTTGGAAGGTCTTCTGGGGTAAATGCTCTCATAACTGTGCCGTTGTTGGAAGCAATCTTGTGGAGTTTTAGGTTGGATTCTGCCAACATTCTTTGAGTCCTCGTTAGACGATCGATGGCCTCTGTTGGCAGTGATATCAGACCGTCATCTACATAGAAATTCCATGTGACGAACCCTTTGCTGTCTGTGCCATATTCTTCCTGATGCTCTTGCGCCATTCTTCTTATGCCATAGATAGCAACTGATTGTGATGAGCTGTTGCCGAAAATGTGCACATTCATTCTGAATTCTGTGCTGTCATTGTTTAAGTTGTGTTTATAGTGTTTTTATACCAAAGGAACCGTAGATAGTCACGATGATCTTCACAGACTACAAATGCGTAGAACATCTGTTGAATGTCAGCAGTGATTGCGATGCGTTCCCTCCTGAAGCGCAGCACAGCAGAGCATTGTTTAGATCTGGCCCGTCATTCAGTGACACACCATCTTGTTTGGCACTCGAATCAAAAACCACTCTGATCTGGTTCCTTTTTTGAGGATGATAAGACACCGAATAGAGGTAGATACCATCTTTCTTGATGTTCCTCTAGTTCGGGCACTAGCTCAGCTTGATCGTTCTCAAATACCTCAAATAGGGAGAGTTCCCAGATGAGTCTCCTTTGCCTCTTCCTCCTCGCCTTGCTCTGCTGGTACTCTTGCTATCCATGGTGCTGGACTCGGGTGTAGAGTTGATGTGTGAGTTTTGCTGCCACATTCTCTACATTCTATTTATTTGCCACAGTATTTTGCCTTGTGTTTGGTTGAACCACAGCACCTGAAGCAAATGTTCTTTTCTTTAAGTTCGGTCTTGCGTTCTTCAACGGCTTACTGCAGAAGGTGCGACACTTTCTGATTGTGTGAGGCTTGTTCTGTAGAGGGCATTGACGGTCGGGATCGAAAACTTCGACAGAGTCTGTTGGAGCTGATTGAGAAACTCCGTTTTTTCTCACTGACACTGGTACTTTGTTGTTATATTTTGTCAATCTCTCCGTCTTGGTGGGGCCTAAGTAGTTAGCTTGGGATATCATAAAACTTGGGTCGTTTCTGGTTTTAGCTTCAGAACAAACTAACTTTGTAAAGAATGTGAAAAGTGGGAAGGGAACACCGTTCAGTTCTTTGTACTTTGACCCTTGAGAAATCCACTTCTCTTGGGGACTAAACCATAAATTAAGCCTGTTCATATTTTTATTTTGCGCTAGCACGGCTATGTTGTAAAAAAGTGTCTATATTTGGACATTGAAATGTTACATGTGAAGCATGTCTACTTTTGTTGTGAAATAAACAATATTTTCTCTGATAATTTTATCATGATTTCTACTTAGAATTAAAGAATGATGTCTGAAATTGCTTTCTAATGTGTTTTATTCAAATATTCTCAGTGTAAAAAAAAATAACTGTTGTGTAATCATTAGTGAAACGTACATAACCTTCGTGTCCGCCTGCTGATGAAAATTTTGAAGAACATAATTCCATCGAAAAACAAACCCCATAATAATTACAATGGTATATATTCATGGAATAATTACTCAACTCTGCAACTTAAGTGATTTTTTGTGTATAAAAGAGTAAAATAAGATTATTTGGACATAAGTCTAACACACCCAAATTTCGTGTCCGGCCAGTTATGTACGTACACTTCGAGCTCACAGCCTAAATTGCGTATTGCTAGTAAATATTGAATTAGAAAATAAAAAGTGCCTTCTTGGGCCAAACAAAACTTGTGTCCTTCCGCCGGTTATTTGCCAAATACGCGTTCAGCAGGGAAATGTGTCGTCGTGTCCGCCATTTTGTGTCAGCGTGATGTACGTTCAGTCACGACCTCGGAGAAGCAGCATCATTCAATTCGACGAGCAATCAGCGGTTTAACAACCATTGTCAAGTCTAAGGTAAGGTTTTTTCATTTTTATATATATTGAAGATCTTTATGCACTTTGAAATGATTTTTTTTGTCGGGTGAGTTACAAATTTTGTGTTTATCGAGCAGTGTAACTCGTTTTGACAGCCATTGTTTTTACCTCTCATAGGTAGCCGTTCGTGTCCTGTGCACGAAGCGGCGAAAAAAACACGCAAAGTGGGCAAAATTATTCATCATTACTAGTCGGATTTTACTTACTTTTATCAGTCATATTATATGTTGTTGACATTTATCCGAACGTGTGGTTTATACACAGTGCTTTACGGTAATCAATCACAATATTTCAGATTTTCACTCACTTGCTGAATCTGAATATTGAAAAAAACAGAAAAATAACCTTGAAATTCTTTGAAGTTGACATTGTGTGTCGATGCAGACATCAGCTCATTTGCATATGTAATTATATGTGGAATACGCTGTTTACGTTTAATTAGGTGTAACGTTTTGTCGGAGTTTGGTCAAAGTACATATTTTGGATGCACCAAAATGCATTTGGTGCACAGTGAGGTTTTATCCTTCGCGAATCATGGCGGCTGAAATGTAAGTTCCATCGTTTTGTTTGTTTATCTCTTTGTCTTTGTCACAAACTTGTTCATGCCACACAGGGCAATGTCATTGTGCACCTTTAACAGCGCCGACTCAGTGCTATGTCGGGATCTAAAACCAGACTCGAATTTATCAAGAACAGAGTTAATCTCTAGGAAAGTTTGTAACTGAGTAAAAACAACTTTTTCTAATACCTTGGAAAGAAAAGGCAAGTGTGAGACAGGCCTAAAATTGGACAGCACAGAGGGGTCTTTCTGGCATGGTTGGGGAGTTTTCTGGTATTTGGGAATTCAAAAGTGAAAGTAAGTATTGTTCTGCATTTTGTGTTCTCTCTGAGCAACAGCAGGTTCTGTTGACCGTTCTGCCCTGCCCAAAGACAGTCACAAGCCGACAGTGTACAGTCAGTTGTGTCAATTGCTACTCTTTATTTGTAAAATGAAGTGGATTATATTCAAATTCTTGGGGTAAATGTAAGTAACTGATCAACCAGTTGATATTACATAGATTCACCAGAAGAGTGTGCTACTCACAAACCACACTGAGTCGTGAAGCAGTGGTCTGAGGAGAGCAGTGCTAGGCTCAGAGACTGCTTCCAGACAACAGACTGGGAAGCGCTCTGTAGTCCCCATGGCAGTGACATTGACAGCATGACACACTGCATCACAGACTATAAAAACTTCTGTGTGGAGAACACTGTGCCCTCCAAGTTAATGCGGTGTTTTCCCAACAACAAACCCTGGGTGACCTCCGAGATTAAGGCCCTGCTGAATAAGAAGAAGAGGGTCTTCAACTCGGGGGACAAAGAGGAGCTGTGCAGAGTCCAGAGGGAACTCCGGCATAAGATCAGGAAGGGGAAGGACTGCTACAGGAGGAAACTGGAGAAGCGGCTGGAGGAGAATAATGCCAGGGAAGTCTGGAGAGGCCTGCAGACCATCACAGGCCATGGTAAAGGAGTGGAGAGAGACCAAGCCAGTGTGGACAAGATCTGGGCAGATGAACTCAATCTGTTTTTCAACAGATTTGAGTCTGCCCCCCTCCCTCCCCTACCCACTCACCACTCTTCACCCCCACATCCCCATCCCAGCCATCCTCTACCCCCCTCTCCATAACTGATGATCAGGTGAGAAGTCAGCTGAAGAATATCAAGGCAAGGAAGGCCCCGGGACCGGACGGCATCAGCCCTAGAATCCTCAAGGACTGTGCTGACCAGCTCTGTGGAGTTCTCAGGCACTTGTTCAATCTCAGCCTGAGCCTGGAGAAAGTCCCGGTCCTGTGGAAGACCTCCTGTGTGGTCCCGATACCAAAGACACCGCGTCCCAAGGAGCCTAACCACTTCAGGCCTGTTGCCTTGACCTCTCACCTGATGAAGACCATGGAGAGGATTATCCTGCAGCACCTGCGACCCCTGGTGGGCACTCAGCTGGACCCCCTGCAGGTTGCTTACCGGCCTCGGATCGGAGTAGACGCAGTGATCTACCTGCTGCACAGATCACTGCTACACCTGGAGGACAGCGGGAGCGCTGTGAGGGTCATGTTTTTTGACTTCACCAGTGCCTTTAACACCATCCAGCCGTCACCACTCAGAGTGAAGATGGAGAGTGTGGGAGTAGACCAACACCTGACTGCATGGGTTATAGACTACCTCACCAACAGACCACAGTATGTGAGGCTCCGTCACTGTGTGTCTGACATGGTACTCGGCAGCACAGATGCCCCTCAGGGTACGGTGCTCTCCCCTTTCCTCTTCACCCTCTACACCTCGGACTTCACACACAACTCCACACAGTGTCACATCCAGAAGTTCTCCGATGACACAGCCATTGTGGGTTGTGTTTCAGAGGGGAACGATATACAGGACGGTCATCAGGGACTTTGTCAGCTGGAGTGAGCTTAACCAGCTGCAACTCAACACCAGCAAGACAAAGGAGATGATCATTAACTTCCAGAGGAAAACATCTCTCTTCACACCGGTGAACATCCAGGGAGCAGACATAGAGTTGGTAGACAGGTACAAATTCCTGGGTGTTCACCTTAACAACAAACTGGACTGGTCTGTCAACACCCACGCCCTCTACAAGAAGGGCCAGAGTCGCCTCCACCTGCTGAGGAGACTGAGGTCCTTTGGTGTGTGCAGGACTCTTTTACGGACCTTTTATGACTCTGTGGTGGCCTCAGCCATCTTCTATGCTGTGGGCTGCTGGAGAGGGGGCAGCACGGACAGGGACAGGAGCAGGATCAATAGGCTGATCAGGAGAGCGAGCTCTGTCCTGGACGGTCCTCTGGACTTCGCGGAGGAAGTGGGGGAGAGAAGGATGTTGGCTAAGCTGACATCCATCATGGACAACACCTCTCACCCGCTAAATGACACTGTTGTTTCCCTGGGCAGCTCCTTCAGCAGCAGACTGTTACACCCATGGTGTAAGAAGGAGAGGTTCTGCAGGTCCTTCATACCGACCGCTGTCAGGCTCTACAACACCTGCACCACCTGAACCATGTTGTAGTCAATATGCATTCTTTACATTGTACTCTTTACTTGCGTATCTTGCTTGCTGCTGTAACAAGTGAATTTCCCCGCTGTGGGATAAATAAAGTACAAATACAAATGTTAATGTGAGCCATAGAATAAAGAATTTAATTAGGGAGTTTTTACTCACTTTTTTGTCTCTCCTATGAGGTTATGCTTTTTTCCTACAGCATATTACAACATCATATGCAAATGATATGCAAATTTGACAACAACATCATCTAGTGACTTCTAGGACAGTCAATAGCTTCTTTTCTTACTGAAAAGTTTGTAACAGTAGAGGGAAAAGTGGGTGGAAGTGATAAATGGAGCACCTTCTCTTGTTCAGTTCAGCTCAAGCAATCATGGTTTGACCACCAGGTGTAGCTCTAAACTGCTTCTTCCAAATAATTAGAAATACCAGCCAATTATTCTTATAATTTTTATGATTATTT